>NW_003852400.1:14488852-14746008 GCF_000181295.1 Otolemur garnettii | reverse complement strand
GAGCCTGTATTTTCATTTTTGTTTCTCTCAGTATATTTTTAAATTTCCTTTTAAATTTTTTTCTTTGACCAAATAGTTGTTCAGAAATGAATTGTTTAATTTCCACATATTGGCTAATTTCCTATAATTCCTCTTGTCGATTTCTAGTTACATGTGTTCAGAAAAGATACTTGATATGACTTCAATCTTCTAAAATGTTTCAAGGCTTGTTTTGTGGCCTGACATATGATCTGTCTTAGAGAATTCTCTGTGTGCACTTGATAAGGATGTGTATTCTGCTATTGTGGATCACAATGTGTCTGGGGTGTCCATTTGCTCTAAAGTATAGTTCAAATCCAATGTTTCCTGGATACAAATCCAATGTGTCTGGATAATCTGTTCAATGTTGAAAGTATGGTATTGACATCTATTATTGTGTTGCAGCCTTCAAATTTCATAATGTTTGCTTTATATATTTAGGTGTTCTGATGTTGGGTGCATATATATTTATAATTGTTATATCCTCCTGATGAACTGACCCTTTTCTCATTATATCATATATATAATGACCTTCTTTGTATCTTTCTAAAGTTTTGACCAAAAGTCCATTTTCTCTGAAATGAGTACAGCTTATTTTCCTGCTCACTTTTTGTTTATACATGATAGTAATTTTTTTTTTCCATTCCTTCATTTTCAGTCTGTGTTTCGTAAGGTGAGATGAATCTCTTGTAGGCAGCATATAGTTTGGTCTTTTTTGATTTCTTTTTTTTTTTTTTAATCCATTCAGCTATTTTATGCCTTTTGACTAGAGAATTTAATACATGTACATTAAAAGTAATTATCTATAGGTAAGGACTTACTAGTGCCATTTTGTTAATTATTTTGTGGTTGCTTCATAAATTTTTGGTCCCTTTTCTCCTCTATTACTTACTTTCTTTGTAGTTTGAGGATTTCCTGTACTAGTATGCTTTTGTTAGGTTCTTCTTAGATTTTGGGTACCTATTATAGGCTTTGGTTTTGTGATTACCCTGAAGCTTATATAAAACATCTTCTAATTGGCATTTAAATTCAACAAAAGCTCAACTTTGAATGTGTATACACATTTACATTTTTATTCTCTCTACTTCTACTTTTTATGTTTTGATGTTATAATTTGCATTAAAAATTTTTTATCCTTAAATTATTGCAGCTTTAGTTGTTTTTAATAGTTTTGCCTTTAGTGTTTTCACTAAACATAATCATTGGTTTACCCACTAACATTATAGTATTAGAATATTTTGTATTCGGCTCGGCGCCTATAGCTCAACCAGCTAAGGCGCCAGCCACGTACACCTAAGGTGGCGGGTTCGAATCCCCAGCCCGGACCCGCCAAACAACAATGATGGCTGCAACCAAAAAATAGCCAGGTGTTGTGGCGGGCGCCTGTGGTCCCAGCTACTTGGGAGGTGGAGGCAGGAGACTCGCTTGAGCCCAGGAGTTGGAGGTTGCTGTGACTGTAATGCCACGGCACTCTACCCACGGGGATAGCTTGAGGCTCTGTCTCAAAAAAAAAAAAAAAAAAAAAGAATATTTTGTATTCTACAATGTATTTACTTTTACCAAAGGATTTTATGCCTTCATATATTTTCATGTTACTAATTAGCATCCTCTTCCTTCATCTGAAATAACTCTCCTTAGCGTTTATTATGAGGCAGTTTTAATGGTGACAACTCTCACAGCTTTTGTTTGAGAAAGACAAATTTGCAGAGTATAGTATTCTTGATTAACAATCTTTTTGTTCTTTTAGTATTTTGAATTTATCATCACACTCCAGCCTACAAAAGTTTCTGTTAAAAAAAATCTGATAATCTTCAGGGTGTTCCCTTGTGCGTAATAATTTAACACTGTCTTTGTCTTTAACTTTTAATTATAATGTTTCTTGATGTAGGTTTCTTTCAATACATTTTTTCTGGATCTATTTATCTATTTCCTTTACTAGGCTTGGGAAGTTTCCTGACATTATTTCTCTATGTTTCCTTTTCATTTTTCTCTCTCTTGTCTCCTTCTAGCACACTAATAACATGTATGTTATTATACTCTAAGGGTGTTCCATAAATCTCAGTCTATCCTTACTATTTTTCATTCATTTTCTTTATTGCTTCTTAGATTGTGTGATTTTCAGTGATGTATCTTTAAGTTCTTGATACAAGTTAGTTAGAAGCTAGGTTTTCACATAGCCAATGGAAGAATGTGTTATAAACCTCTTCCAGGGAGAAATGGAGCTGAATTTAATCCCCAACTTGACCCTGCTTCTGAGAGAAGAAGCCTTTGAAAGTGCTTATGTGCCCATATATAATAAAATGCTACTTTTTCCTGTGGTCTAGGAAGGCATGTGTATGCCATTCCCCCTGTTCTCAGAACTAGGAGGTTTAGGGTTTAGTCCTTTTGAGTGTAAACTATGAAATTTGTGGTGCTCAATGTCTGAACAAACTCCTTCCAGGATGGATTAATGGAGTTACTGCTCGGGCAAACAAGGAGAGGAGGCTCAAGAAATGCTGATTTGTTTCTCAGACTGCCAGTGAGCTATTATTTTTCTGCCTTTTTAACTCTTAATACTTGTTAGAAGCCAGCCTACCAAGTAGCCATACGAAAAATGTGTTTTCTCCAGGGAGGCTACATTACAGAAAGCCCCCCTTTCATGTCTTCTGGGGGCTGTAGCCCCCAGAATTGTTTGCATGTGTGTATAATACTGCCTTTTACCTTGTGTTCTAGAGAGACTCATGTGTCAAATCCCTTGTGCTCCTAGACTTGGCAAATTAAAAGTCACATCATGGGGAACCTTAGAGTTAGTGTGGTGTAGGTGAGCTCTAAACCCACCTCTCCACAGGGAGAAGTTCTCTATTTTATGGTGCAGTGCTGGGCAGGATCTGTGCTGGAGGGTGCCTCAGCTTTTCCTATCCACTCAATGTGGGTGTTTTCTCAGCTGCCTGGTGGGTAGGAGTCTCTCAACTGGTCTCCAACTCTCAGTGGGAATTGATCTGTGAATAGATATTTTTTTTGGTACATTCGTGGGTGGAGGGAGAGTTAGGAGCTTCCTATTCTGCCACGTTGCTAACGTCACCCTGAAATTTTTTTTTATGAGTGGGATATATCATTCTGTTTGGGTTCTTTCAATTCAGAAAGGTTTTGAAAATATGGATCAGCTCAAACAATTTTATATTCTGGGAAGATGAAATGTTATTAGAGTAGAAAAAAGAAAACAACAAAGAAATCAACAAAAAACCCATTTGCTTGAAATGGCTAATGTAAAAGATATTTTACAGCTGCTATTTTCTATACATATGTTGAATGTTTCTGCAAAAAATATTTCTAGAGATTACATGTTAGGTGATGAAATTTCTAATTAGAAATAAGGCTTGTGCCAACGAAGAAGAAAATGATGATGAGAGCTGTCATTTAATGTATTTTTAGGGCATAAATATATGTCCAGTTAATGTATTTTGGGGCATGGATCAAAAATCTGCCCCCCAAAACATAGTTTTTTGAAGATTCATACCTAATTGTCTGGTTTAAAAAGATGTATGATCAGTTTGATTGTTTGAGACATAAGCTAGGTCTCTGTACAACCCATGTGATATTGCCTTCTTTGGACTGTCACATCCCATCAGTGGATTGAGTTTATTTTCTCTTCTATCAGCCTTGCTGCAACCTTTATCCTGAGCAGATGCTCATTCTAAACACGCTAATCTAGCATCCCTGCCAGTTCTAGTCATGGCAGGATTCATTTTTGTCACTTAGGACTATTGAATCCATTACTCAATCTTACCTGCCACTACCCAAACTCTAAGTTATTATTTAAATATGGGAATTCAGAGATTGGTGAGCATTTTTGTCTTTGAGCATCTGGTAGGTTTGGGATTAATTGATTAGGTTGCTGATTCAAATGTATCCAGAAGGAAAAGAAAAATTTCTAACTTCTGATTCCTTTATTTCCTTAAGGCCAGTCCTACTGGCTTGGGTGTACCTGTTCATTATTTTTGAATATTTAAAAATAGTCTCATTATGTCTTGATTATTGAGGCCCCAACTACTTAGCCTGTGGGTGCTTCATATCCTTGATTCTTTTCTATCCTTGCCTTGATCATAGTCACCAAAATATTTTCCAGCCTTTATTAAAGTTTGGGACTACATCTTATTCTTTTTTTTTTTGGTTGTGGTATGAGTAGTGGCCTCCCAAAGGGATATGTCCACATCCTAATCTCTGGAACCTGAGAATGTTACTTTATTTGAATAAAGAGCCATTGCAGATATAAAAAGTTAAGAATCTCAAGATGAGATCATCCTACATTGTCTATTTGAGCCCTAAATCCACTGATGTGTGTCCTTATGAGAAACACACAGAGGATAAGATGGGGACCGAGGAGTAGGAGATGTGAAGATGGAGGTAGAGATTGGAGTGATGTGGCCACAAGCCAAGGAAGCTGGTGACCACTGGAAGCTAGAAGACCCATGGAAGGAATTCTCCCTTAGAGCCTCTAACCTTGATTTCTTATAATAGCAACAGTAAGCTAAAGCTCTCTCTATCCATGGTACCTGGCACAGGATCTGGCACATAGTTAGGTTCTCAGTAAATTCTCCTACATCAATAAATGATTTGTAATGATAATACAAATAAATAATTTGTGACTAAAAGGTTGACAGAAATAAGACAGTCTTTGGCAATAAAAAGCTAGTTTTATCTTACCCATGCTTTCCCTGTTCACTTCCTTATTTAGGTTGGGAAAATATTCAAGTTTAATGACAAGCCTGTGCTGGAGCAATGTTACTAGAACTTTAGAAAAACACTGGGAAATAAGATATCCTGCAATTTTATTGCCTCATTAAGCAATGAGTGATGAGAGTGATTTTTGCAGTGGCATGACAGATGCTTTGCCCATCTCTTTTCCTAGTAATTAAGGTTGTTTTGGACATGAGAGCCATCCAGCCTTCCCTGGAAGTTACAGTCTCTGCTTTTGGAATGTAAGAATGCTCTTCTTCTTGTTTATGAGCCCTGTTTGAGAAATTCTTGACCATCATACAGATGTGGCATATAAAACTCAACATATGTATTGACATATGGCTACTGAAATGGCTTGATATTTATGGTGTTACCTCCAGTCAATTTCTAATCACTGTGATCTGTAAAGAAGTCTAGATCTGCTCACCTGTTTCCTGCAGAGTAATAGCTTAAGATCCAGTGTATGTGGATGTGAGGAGAAAACACAGACACTTTCTTCCAACATTAAAAGTAGAAATGGTTTGAAGTCCATATATTCAGATTACCTCGAGTGATTCAAAAAGAACAAACTATTATCCACCATGCTGAAAAACCTTGAAGGTTTTATTCTCAATATCTTTACATTAATTCAGATGCTTTTTATTTTGTGCTGAGAAAACCAATCTGTTACACGTAATGTAACTTTAATATACAACATAGAAACTCATCCTAAATTAGTTACAACAAGAACCTACAAAAAACTTCATAGGAAAAAAAGTTACCTAATATTGCCACCGTAGTTTTTTTTTTTTTTTTTAGTAGACTGACCCTGTCAGACCCTGTCACCAATGCTCAGCTCTGTAAACAATGGTTATTCCATGTTTGGGGTGGGGAACTGTTAATAATAGGGGCACTAGAATCAGCCTAGAAAGTTCTAGCACATCACTATATACTGTACAGTCCTCAAAAATAATTTATTGTACTGTTTCTAAAAAAAGGTACTAGGGTTGTTTTTCTGCTCTGCTGCCGTATTCTGGAGCTGCACATGAGCACTTTTGTCTAACAGTCTAAAAACACGAGAACTGAACTGCAATTCACAATCACAGAGATGAGGTGGTAGAGTCGAGGACTTCCCGCCCATTGCACACCGTTGGGACATATGTGCTTGCAGAGGCTGGAAAACAAAACGGGAAAGAAAACTTGAAGTTAGTTAAGTGGCTACAGAGGTGATGGTGGACATTAGGCTAAAATTATTTTAAAAACTCATTTTAACTTGGCTTTGGAAAATGCAAAATGATTCAGTGCTATAGTAGGTCAGATTTCTAAGTAGGTTCTGCTCAAACTTAGTTTGCATCCTGTAACATATACTCACTACTGTGATCCCTCTTGGAGAGAGAATTTATAAGCATTGTCGTTGTAGAAAGAAATCACTTATGGGTTGAAAATTAGCTTTGGTAATCTACAAACTGGTTAAAATACAATGTGTAAAACTGTAAGCTTACTATAATTTTCTTACAGATTAATTACTTACTATTGTTGATATCTTATAGGTTAATACTTTACTATTTTGATAGTTATCTCTGGTTAGGGATGACTCTTATGTAGTCCCATGAGTTACCTGTGAACTCTGTTGCTTTAAAGAATGGTTTGATATATTTTTATAGTTCAAGTAGATAAACTCAGTGAAAATGCCTGTGAGGCCTGAGGTGCCAAGAGCTTCAATTTCATAATAGTTCTCAAAAAGAAGACGTTCCAAAGGGGTGAATGCCCTAGGTAATAACAGTAGTGACGGCAGTGTCATGATGTGTGTAGAATACAGGTACATCTTCTACATATTCATTCACTTATGATATTTAAGTTTTCCCAGATACAACTCTTAGCTGTTAACTTCTTGTTGGTAAACTTTTGTTTTTATGAGCAATCTAGATACTGATAAATTATGTCTATTTTACCCTTAATGCTTTTTTTATTCCCACTGAATGAGGACAAAAACAAGAAGCTCCATTCTCTCTGGGATGAAACCACATAGCCAAGAGTATAGGTTAGAGATGGCCTTCCATTACCTTTAAGGACTCACTAAAGTAAGTCCTTGACCTTCCGTCCACTGGTCTGTCTATCTGGAAACACTCTGACCAGTAGGAACTGATCCTCTGGCTACTTGACCATGGCCCAGATGAAATTGACCAGTCATCTATCTCATTCTTTAAAAGCACAACTCACAGTTAATTAGCAGATAAATTAATTTCATGCTAAAGCTGTCACACCTGAGAGTGGATATATCCTTGTCCCACAAATTTATATTTTGCATAGGAATTTCTTTAGACATGAAGGAATACTTAATTATGAAATATGAGATTATGTGGAATTCTGTGGGGGAATATGCACCATATTTATATGCCTGTATTTGGGCACTAAAGTTTTTCAGCTGGTTCACTACTAGGGAATCTATAGCCTCTCAATTTTGCATTGATTACTTTGTTAGGTATGTGAAAAAATCTATAAAGTCAAGTCTATGTGGCTGCCTAAAGTTACTGTAGACATGACAGGTGTGACAGGCTAACTCTTTTGGAGTTGTTTTTACCTTTAATCATTGTTAGGATTAGGTTCAATTTTCTTTAAAATATAAAGCACTAAAAGCTACAGTATCTTTGAGGACAGAGGTGGCATAATCTATGTTTCGTGAAACTTCTACAGGGAAGAAATTTTTAACACAATATGTTCCAGATAAGTACTTGACTATGATAATAACTCCAAATGTGAGGGCTTTATTCTTTGAAAATATTTGAATTAGATAAAGTATTTTCTCAGACTTTAATTCTAGCTTCATCAAAGCTAAGGTAAGGTAAGGCAAAGAAGAAGGCAAGAGTGAAGTTCAAATCATAGGTCACTGGAAACCTGGGAGAACACATGAGCTGTTCAATATCTATTCTTTCTGCAGCTCCTTGTATCCAGTTGCCTACTTGAAATCTCCATGTGGATGTTTAATGCACATTTAACAACCACAGCAGACCTCTTAATTACCTAAACTGTTCCCATTTGGTCTTCCTTTCCTCAGTTAATTTCCCATCTGGATAATTAACATAAAAACCCAGTCTAAAGTTTATGATTCATTCCTTTTTTGTCACTGCCCCCATGTCAAACCTATCATCAGGTCCAATCAACTCCATATTTATACCAACGACTTCTATATTAGCATCTACCACCTGGGCCAACCCACCATTATCTTTCTCTTGACTATTATAATAGCTGTACCACTGACATATCTTTTTCTACTCTTGTCTTTGGCAATATATTTTACCTGCAGCAGTAAGAGTATTTTTTTTTTTTTTGACTGGGGCTGGGTTTGAACCCACCACCTCCAGCATATGGGGCCACTGCCCTACTCCTTTGAGCCACAGGTGCCACTCCAGCAGTAAGAGTATTTTAAAATATTACCCACATACCTACACACCTCCAATGGATTCCCTTTGCTTAGCTCCTTACTCTGGCTTATAAGCCTGCTATGATTTGGACCTTGCCAATCTTTGTATGTTCACCTCTTTCCCAGTTTGCTTTTGTCTTAAAGCATAGCAAATCTGTTTCTTAACTTTGTGCCTTTGCAGGAGGCTTTGCCTCTGCTAGGAATGTTCTCTCTGATCATCACATGTCTGACTCCTCATCATGCACATCTGAAATATCACCTTCTCAGGCTGTTATCAGGCCATGTAATCTAAAATAGTTACTTTCTTTCATATCACCCAGTTTTGAAACTCAGCTTAATTCAGTTGTTACTACCTAATTTTTTTCTTGCTTATTATTTTTTTGGTTAGTGTCCTATATTTTTGACCAGAAAATATGCAATGGCTTTGCTTGTCTATTTAATTATTTTTACCTTAGTACTGGTCATGGAATAGACTCTATAAATATTTCCTGAATGACCACATAAATGTTTGCATTTCAAAGAATGAGGAAACCAATGAAAGTTTTAAGAAGGAGATAATCTTTTGTTCTAAAGAAACGACCAACAAACGTGAGGCCTGTGGGTAGCCTTATTTTCCAACAGGTGGGATTTTTGTTTCTCAAGCCACGTTGGAGCCATGACCATCTACCCTTGTGAAGAGGTTGTGAGCTCCCCATAGGAAGTTTACTGCCTTTGACATTTTGACAAATCTCTTTACCTTTTCAGGGATCAAGTTTTATTATTTCTGTGCAGGTTTTTCATTTTCAGAGACTGAAGAGGAATGATGTGTCATGGTGGTAAATCTAGGAGAACTAAGGACTAGTATGCCAGTGCCCCTCTCTGTCTACCCGGGACCAGACCAGTCTAATGCTCTCACTATCTGCAGTTCTTGTCTAATACTTTTACCTGTATTTCTTAAGATTTTATCACAAACCTACTCTGACGTTCCCCATCCTATTGTGGAACTTGGTATAATATTCTTCTTTGAAGTGCACTCTTAAGAATGCTTTCTCATTACATTATAATTTCTTTATAGTTGAACGTATTTTGATAATCTAGATAAGAAAGCTATGGTCAGCTTGGTGCCTGTAGCTCAGTGGCTAGGGCGCCAGCCACATATACTGGAGCTGGCTGGTTCAAATCCAGCCTGGGCCTGCCAAACAACAATGACAACTACAACCAAAAATAGTCGGGTATTGTGGCGGGTACCTATAGTCCCAGCTACTTGGGAGGCTGAGGCAAGAGAAATGCTTAAGCCCAAGAGTTTGAGGTTGCTGTGAGCTGTGATGCCACAGCACTCTACTGAGGGTGACATAGTAAGACTCTGTCTCAAAAAAAAAAAAAAAAAAAGCAAAATAACCAAAACAACAAAACGCTATGGTTGACCTAGTCTAGTTACATAGAAAGTCATCATGTTTTAGTTTCAAATAGCCTTATACTGTGCACCCATGGACAATTTTCAGTTATCTGTCTGCTTCATAGTGACATTAAAGGGACCACTCTATGTCAAGAATGTTTAACCTCTTTGAAAGGAAGATAACGCAAACTTAAGACCGTCTTAAAAGGAATAATAACAAAACTCACAAGACTCCTTTCTGCTATTTTTTTCTCCCTAAACACCTTTTAGTGTGTTAAAGGGAGCTCTAACTTGTATAGTTCTGCCTCTCTTTTACAAACGCAACAAAACATTTTGTTGCTTTTGCCAGTACATTTTATTTTATTATTTAAAAAAATTGTCTCATTTCTGCACATGTTGCTGAATATAGTAGAGGAAAGTTATTGTTTCTATTGTTGGGGATTCATTGAGGGTACAAGGAACCAGGTTACACTGATAGCATTTGTTAGGTTAAGTCCCTCTTATAATTTATGAGTTTACTATGTCTATTACTTTGCCTCTCATAAATATTTTACATATTAGTCCTTTCATTGTGGTAAAATATGTGGAAAGGCAAAAGTACAGTTGTGTGTGTGTGTGTGTTTGTGATGAGCTTTTTCTATTATGATGAAATTCTCATGGGATTTTTAGTGGTCTAAGTTTAGCATATTTTCTTAAGTGTGGGTAAGCAGGTTTCTATAATCATTCTTTCTGCCAGAAATAAGAGGTATGTAGTCTTATTTTTGTCTTTCCTGTGGCCTGTGGTGAGTACCAGTTATTAGTTACTCTAGACTAAGGGGGTGCTTTTTGCTATTCAAAATAAAAATTGAAAGTAACTGAAAAAGACCTTGTAAGTTCCAATATTGATCACAAAAGAGTAATTCATAGCCATCAAAAGGCATATTTTGCTCCACAAACTGGTGAAACATTGGAGATCAATGTAGCCAAGTGGCAGCATTTTATTGTTCTTTGAAATCCACTTCTTTTCCACCAGTAAAGCACAGACAGGCCAGGCTTTGGGGAAAATGATTCTACTTTTTTGACGTAATTAGGCCCTCAATCAATGCTAAATATATTTATTTAAAGGATTTTTTTTTAATAGACAGCAAGTCTTTTCGTCAATTTAGTGGCTAAAACTGGTTCCTGAGAATCAGTGTGTTGCTATAACTGTGTAATACATCAGACTTGGAAAAACATTAAACAAACATTCCAAAAGAACAGACATTCCAGCTTGCCCCCATCTGTTCCATTTCCTTGTTCCTGGTGACCCCAAACAATTTTTCCCAGGACATCTGTTTGTTTAGATATTTTAATATTATGGTAATAGAATCCAGTTTCCACCAGCTATTTATTGCCTTATCCTGCTTTATCACCGGGTTTATTTCCTAACTTACCAACTTAGCTTTACTTGTTATAGGGTTCCTTGGTCTCATTCCAGGAGATGTTCTTCTGATGATTTATAGACGTTGTCTGGGCAGATGATGATACTGCCACCCACTGGTTTGGTATGGTTGCTATGTCAGAGATTTCACAGTGGTAGAAGGCAAAGAATTCATTATTAAGAAATATAGACTGAAGTCTTAGGAAATGTTTCCCCTCCTTTATGACCACGTAACAGTTTTAGGCTGTTAATAGTAGATTGAAGATCATTATAGTTATTATTCCGTGGGATAAAAATCTACAATCCCAAGATTCAGTTCCAAAGGTGGAGCTAGAACTGTATGAAAGCAGAGTTCTTCATTCAGTGATACTCTTTGAGAGAAGAGTCATACATATAGAAAGAAAAAAACATGTCATGGACCTTTTCATGACATGTGATACAACTTTAATACCTTATTGATAGAAATTGTACTCAGTCTTAGTTTCTCTTCTGTTTCCATAACAGAACATCACAGAGATATTTGAGAGTGTGGCACTGGGTATCTGGTAGGACCTTCCTACGTTGTCATGACATTGTGGAAGGCATCACAGGGAGGAACGGGGCAAGCTCAGACCGCGTGGGAGCCCCACCGCCATCACCTTATATATTCCTAATTACTTCCCAAAGGTGCCACCTCCAGGCAATAAATAAATTTGGAGGTTAAGTTTCCAACCTATGAAGTTCAAGGGCACACGCAAACCATAGCAGTCTTCAGCTAAATATTTCTCTCTGTTGTTGCCACATCATGCTGTTTTTAAAAAATCCTGCTCTTTTATCCCTCCTTTAAAAAGTACAAAAGGGAATGCCTACTAAATATCTGGTAAATAAAAGGAATCATTTTTTTGTGTGTACAGTTCTGTCAATTCTGCATTCTTCTTGCTGTCTCTTTGCTGCCCAACATGTCTGGTTTCTCCTCTTTTCTATCCAAATGTGGTTTCTGACAAAGACCAGAAACTCATCCACCCTGAGGCTCAAATAACTAAGGTGAGCTGCACGTGCTACTGCACATGGGGATAAAAGTCTGAAGCTGAAAGTGTTGAATTCTGTTAAAATAAGTCAGACATTGGTTCTGCTTTCTAGTGATGTCAATCCTGTTAGCTTCACCTTCAAATTATGTGCAGTATCTGAACACTTTGTTAACTTCCACTATTATCACCCTGGTGTAAGCCACCAACCAACATTTGAACTATACAGTAGCCTCCAAAGTGATCTCTGCCTGCTCTCTGTTTATATTAATATTATGCCCCCACAGCCAAAAATGATGCTTTGAGAGTCAGGTCATGCCTCTCCTCTGATGAAACCCTTCTGGTATTTTCCCATTTCTTTTAATAGAAGAGCAAAGTCCTTATAGTGACCTTCAAGGTTTTATGTGATCTTCTTCTTCTCTTTCCTCAGTGCCTCTCACTTTCCCCCTATTCATCTCCCTCTAGCCACACTGGCCTTTTTGATGTCCTTACAATTTTAGGTCTTGGCATCTGCTGTTCCTCCTACCTGGAATGTCTTTCTGTCCAACATTGGCAAAGCTCACTCTCTTCTTTCCTGTATGTCTCTGCTCAAGTGTCACTCCATCAGATAGGTCTTTACCGAACACCCTATAAAAATTAGCAACTCTCTCCATTACCAACGTGCCTTATTTTTTTATCTCCCAAATTATGTTTCCCATATCACTTATTAATATCAGACACATTATACATTATCGGTTTATCTCTCTGTGCCCCTCCTCTGGCCTAATTACAATGCAAACATGATGAGTGTAGAATTTATCTGTTTTATACTACATCCCCAGTGCCAAGAGCTGGGCCTACGTCAAAAAATTTCTTTAATGAATGCTCACATCAGCAGGATTGGTCATTTACTAGGTAAGGGGGGCATTTCCTAAAGGCTCTGAAATTATACCAGGAAGGACAGACCCACTCGACCCCACTATACAATTTAACATATGGGTAAAGGTTTTCATCCTATATGGGCACACTGATGTCTCATTTATAGATATTCTCCAGAGGATTTGACTAGAAGTGAGAGAAGAAGAGGAGAGAAATAGAGTAGAATAAATTGATAGTAGCCTCTTGGTTTTGAGCATCTGAAACTAATGTATAGGCAGCAGTTGATAAGATACATATTTTATTTTTAAAGTTAGCATATTTGCATAGTTCTGAAAACAGTAACATGTTCCCAAAGACGCTTTATGAATTTGGGGTTACATGGAAGTGCATATCATTGGAGGTATGGCTCATACAGTACTGAGCTCTCTAATTTAGAGAGTTGCATTCTGTTTAAATGTATAGGATGGAAAATGGGACTATGCAGTGTAACTTAATTCAAGAAGTGATAATTACTTTTTAATAACAACTTAATTGTTAAGCTTTTGACATAAACATTTAGCCAGTCAACATGAATGATATTCCTTTATTCGTCTTAATCAAATCACATTTTCTGAGAAGATTTGTGGGTAGGCCCCGGAATATCATGCCTTCTCTGTATGAAACTTGGTTGTGTGGACTACTGGGTTCTCAGGTGGACATGATTTAAGCTATTGAACTCTCTGGTATAGGGGATTAATATAAGTCAATACCCATGCTGATAGCACACAATGTCATTAGGTGTGGAACTGAAGGGAAAGCTTTTAACTTAAAAAAAAAAAAAACCATTGAATTTGCAGATGATAATATTCCCATTATCAGAATAGTCTCTGAATGGAATTTTGTAACTGAGTGAGGCAGAAAATTTAGACAGGCCAGATAGCAGCGTCTGGGACTTCAGTTACCCAGTTCCTTACTGTACCCGATAGGTAGGGCTATAAATTTTCCATCTGGAAATGTGGTTATTAGAATAAATGTTCCTTAGTGGCTCTCCCAGCTCCAGTCTTTGTGGGCCTGTTGCTAAGGAAAGTGGGCTGGTTTTGCTTGGGGAAAACCTAGTGAAACATTAGATATAAAGACAATGACTTGAGGGTTAGAAAAAAGCAGTTGTTATGAGACCAATACAATGGCAATGTGAAGTAGAAGAAAGGAGAGGTACATGTGAGTTCTCAAATACATGGAGGGTTACCTGTTACAGCTGGAGACTCTTTTTTTCCATCCTCACAGAGGAAACGAGTGAAAAGGAATGGAACGAGAGTCTCAGAAATACTGAGGGCCTCCCAGAGGGAGAAGTGGATGGAGGTTTATCTGATTTGGATGCGTTAAGTATGTTCTGCTGGATGCAGTTGGCTTAACTTGCTGAGCGCTCACGGCTTTTCCTGCATTGCCCATTGAGGATTTATGTTCATAATATATTTATGCCTGGGGCAAGAAAGACCTTCAGTTCAGTCGGTATTATCAAATAACTTGCTCATCTGCCTGGCCAGACTGGAATATGTACTAGTGTCATTATGGGACTCCTTGAACTTAGAGTTTAGGCACAGGATGCTGTTTATCTGAAGTTGCACTATAGGGAAGAACCTTGGGCATTATGGGTCTGGTTTTCTTATATGCAGTCATTCAGACTTCAACAGTGGTTTTCCCCCTGATAGCTAGGGTAGCTTCAAAGGCTCAGCCATTGATAAACACAGTCCTGTCCTCCTGTGTTTGTTTTCTGTTGCTGTAGGTATGTGAAAGTCATTCCATGACTCCAGCTACTGCTTTTTTTGTTTTTTAATTTCAGAATATTTCAGGGGTACACATATTTTAGTTATATGATTTGTTTTTGTACAGTTTGAGTCAAAGTTATAAGTATGCCTTTTCATAATGTGAAAATACTTTGGAATAAGAATAATTCTATTAAATGAGAAGTTTACACATTATGACCTAGACAAGTGATTTTCTGAGTAAGGTTTTGGCAGAGGAATCAATCTCCATATACCTACAGCTCCTTGGGGACCTAAATCTGGGCCTCATTAGTTAACAGAAGTCTCTTGGCTGATCTTAATGATGATGACATACATACATCTGAATGATTACTATGAGCAAGAGACACACATCCTCATAGGACCAAGTCTGGGTACATAATAGCTCTGATGACTACGGGCAGACTTCATTTCTCACCTCTCCCAAATCTGTGCTGATACAAAACCGTATTAATGCCAACATTCTGCACGGCATGGCTCCCATAGGGTTTAATACTGTGTAACCTCATGTGTACTTCCAGCTTGAGTCTTTCACTATTACACAGTTTTACTTACATCCCAAGCATATGTTCTTGATTGCCTGTCCTTAAGAACCAGCTCTGGGAAGGCCGTTTACTTTTAAAGTTGAACAGAATATAGAATAACCTCATTTCTTTTTCAACCAAATACAAAGGATTGTTTGCTTATGTATGTGGGTGTGGGAGCACACTGTAAGTATGAGTTTAGAATTTCAGGGTCCCTGAGTAGTACTGCCATTGGAAGGAGCCTGCTCACTTTTGTAAATGTTTTCTGAATGTCCAGGTGCTTTTGTACTTCCCTGGAGGTTGTAGAGGCAGCTTGGGAAGTAACTACATGGGATTGTGGCCACTGGCATCACCAGGCAAAAGATCAGAGTTCGGACGCCACTCCCTCTCTGAAATCCTGCTTCTTCCCTGATGGTGTAAGAAAACTTTCCTGCCCTGCACTGATATCAGTGGATGAAGTAGATAAGCATAGTTGGGTGGAGGTTCTTAAAATGTTTCCTTTGGACCACTTCCACTGAACCAGCTGGGGTATCCGTTACAAACCAGATTTCTAGCCTTTGCCCTAGATGCTGTGAATCAGATCAGGGGTGGGGCAGGCACTCCCATTTCAAAGAGGTCATTTTTTATACACATATATTTGGGAATCATTGCCCATGGGTACTTTTAATGTAGAAAAGTTAAGGTTTCATTTATTTTTAAAGTTCAGACTTCCACTCTATCAAGTTAATCAAGCACATCTTTTGCGCATAGCAAGATATAAAACATTTCTCAAACAGTGAGTTTTCCAAGATGTCTTTAACCATGCTCTTTTTTATGTGGTTGCTTCTGAGTTTGGTCATGCTTTTCTATCCTTTTGCGGCAATTTCTCAGCTTTAAAACTTCAATAACAATATTCTTTGTGCTACCAACCACTTTAGGTGCCATCAGGAGGCTTGCCTGTGCTTTGGAGTAACTTGGTGTTCCTGCTACTCCCTTGCCAGAGAACACCCTGGGAATTGATATGGCTGTGATTTCTAGTCTGGGTGACTTCTTGGTATTGCATGGGATTAAGTGTGTCAGGTCACTGTAATCCTTGAGAAGAGTACAGTACTGGATTAATTTGGGGTTTGGAGAGAGTGACATAATAAAAATGGTCACTGATTCTTTGAGAGGTGGGGTCTATACCCCTCCTCTTGAATCTAGGCAGGAGTGTGACAGCTTTGATAACTATGTATGGCACCAGTCATGCTGTGCCAGTGTCCTGGCCATGCCAGTTTCTATTTCCTTTTTTTATGGAACATGTTCTTTGGGAGGCAATGTGCAAAGGCTTCTGGCCAACATGCCAAGAATAAAAGTGAAATCATCATGAACCCTTCTGATCATCCCAGTCTCTGCTAAAAACAATAGAAGAACTCCAGTCAAAGCCTCATGGAGCATGCTGGGCATGGTGGCTCATTCCTGTAATCCCAACAGTTTGGAAGGCCAAGCCAAGAGGCCAGGAGTTCAAGACTAGCCTGGGAAACATAGTGAGACCTCATCTCTATTAAAAAAAAAAAAAAAGGCAAACAATGTAACCTAATTATCATACCCTTCTATCAATCTGAAATTAAAAAAAAAAATGGCCTTATGGAAAGGTGAACTGCTTAGCCAAGTCCTGACTGAATATCTGTGCCATAAAATCATGAGAGATAAGAAAAGAGTTGTTGTTTTAAGCCTCCAAGTTGGGAGGAAGTTTGTTAGGCAGGACAGATAAAGTGGAGGGAATGAGCTAACCTTGTTGCTGTATGAGCTAACTCTCATCTTTACTACGTATATGCGATTTTGTTGATTTTGTTTTTACCTCTGGAGAGAAAAACCCAGAAAATCAGCAGCAATATTGCTAACAACTACCCAGTGGAATAAAGGGCTGGCATAATACTTGCTGGAAGAACATAAAAATGCATAACCTGAGTAAAACATATGCTTTACCTAATGAACTCAGAGCAGTTTCAGGACTTTTCCTCATTTATTACCAAATAAACTTCCTGCTATTTAGGAGGTGAATGGATATAAATTGAAATGAATATGTAAGAAAGGAAACAGACACTAAGATATTAAATGAGTTGCTTAAACTCTTTCCATCGTGGGTCAGTAACATGTTCATGTATAGAACTAAATCCCATAGACCGGCAGCCTTGAAACTTCTCTGACTGTGATTCACAGCAATAAATATATTTACCTGTGCCTGGTACACATACACATATAACTCTTCACAACTTAACCAGCCCTTCATGCCTTCATTATCATATCCAATGGACTATAAGAGTGTTCTGTTGTTTTGTTTCTAAAAACACTAGCCAAACATACTAAATAAACGTCATGACCTATTAATGGGTTATAATCTACAGAATGGAAAACGCTGTCCTAGATACTCAGTTTCATCAGGCAAGGTATGTGTAGAGGTCTGAGAAATTACTGGTATATAGTAGGTGCTCAAGAATTGAATGAAGGAATGAATTTTATGAATGAATGAATTTCATGATAATAGTTCCAGTTTGTTAAAATGGGAAGGATTTTAACTGTAAGTCAGAAAATCCAGGATTAACTCCTGACTCTGATGATATAAAAATCATCGTATATCCTTCAAAAGTAACTTAAATTCTCAATTTTCTTACCTACAAAATAGAACTTGTGGTATTTGGTACTCATGAAGACAACATGAGTTCATAAACATAAAACTATTTTGTTTTAATTTTATTTTTGTGTTTTTGTTTTTATGTCACCCTGGGTAGTGTGCTGTAGCATCACAGCTCACAGCAACCTCAGACTCTTAAGCTCAAGTGATTCTCTTGTTTTAGCCTCCCAAGTAACTAGGACTACAGGTACCCACCACAATGCTCAGCTATTTTTTGGTTGTAGTTGTCATTGCTGTTTGGCAGGCCTGGGCTGGGTTTGTGTATGTGGCTAGCGCCCTAGTCACTGAGCTACAGGTGCTGAGCCCATAAAACTATTTTGATTGAAAGATATACAATTATAAATAAAAGGTGAATGTATTTGTTACAAATGTACTTTAAAATGACTCGAGACTATATAAATTCTTCACTTTACTCCATAATACCACTTCATTGATTTGGACTTATTAGGGTAATATTGCTGAAACAATGAGATCTGAATTTAGATCATTTTTAAAAAAGAAAATTTATTTAAAATTTCATCGAGTAACAAAATAGTCCAAAAATGTTGGGTTGGGCAGACATCTACCTCAAAAGTACTAATTGGGTCACTAACAGATTAGCGTGCTGAGCAACACATAAAGGGGTCCATTGTAGTCCTAGGACATGGTTTGTGTGTAAATGGATATTTCTAAATTTGACAAGAGACTTGATTAGAGAAAGTTCCTTTGTTAACTCTTCAGGAATTTATTGAATCCCAATATATGTATTAGGAAATACGCCATTTCTAAATTATTGAGGCCTGGATATATGAGACTTTGAACAATTGTCTGTGGAAGACTTAGGGACTTCACTCAATTGTTCCAGTAACACAGAGCTTAGAGCTATCAAGGACATGTTATTGTCCAGAGGTAAGTCACTGCATAGACCAGGTAACCTTCCCTTCATTCTCCCTGTAAAGCCTACCAAGTACTTAGCAACCTGAGAACTTTCCCAGCTTGTTTTCTGGGAGAGATAGCATGATACGGTGGTTAGATACACTGGCTTCGAAATCAGAGAAACTGACTTCTAAATTCTGGTTCTACCACCCACCTTGGGGGGGTTTCTTTACCTGAAAGGTTTGTGCATGTAAGATACAGCACACACATGCGTGAACGTGCACAACGCCCAGCAAATTGAAAATAATAAATGATAGTTCTTGTTAGCTGTTATTATTGTTGTTTTTACTAGTTATGCCAGTTTGTTTTTGTCTGGGCTAGCTAGCTGTTACAAATGATCTGCTAAAGAGATCTAAAGAGATCTATATACTGGAGAAATAAACATGTTTCCCTAAGATCCAAGAAAAACTGTTTCATAGGTTTTATCATGCCCCGAGGCTCAACCTTTGTGACACCTGGGAATTTAGATGAGACATAGTAACGTCCCCACTAGCAGAGCCCAGCCCACTGAGGAGTGGTTTGAGCAGCATACCCCTGAACACATGCTATCAGTCTGTCAGTCTTCTGTTTGCTGGGGGAAGGGCTGCCCTGTTAAATTCAGTACTTAGTTGGAGAAATCAGGGCACAAATGCGATTGCGCACCCTGTGATGCTGAGCTATTTTGAAGTATCCTTTCTAATCTACTGGAGGCAAAATTGTGAAGTAGTCATTTGTCTCTGTCACTTCTCATGCACCCCCCCAACCCCAGCTCCAGTCCCTTTCTCCCCACTCGTCCTGTGTCAGTAAATTTCTACTGCTCCATACCACAAATTAGCTGAAAATGGCTTAAAAGGTTGTCCCTTTCAGGTACATTTGTGCTTTAGAGAACTCTAAAGAATTAAATGGATGATTCTCTAAGGGTAATGCTTCAGACATTTGTAGGCCAGCAGGAGAGAGAACTGGGGAGCTGTGCTGGCATCCTCCAGTTCACACTGCCCTCTCAGCTGGTCTCAGCTGAAAAAACATTGTGTCGTTGAAGTATGAGGACGATCTAGTGTTTTCCAAAGTGTGTGTGCCACAAGATGTTAGCTGGCTTTACTGTGGTCAAATACTTCCAAGAAACTCTGTGAATAACAAAATTAAACAGGTTTCATTGCTGTAGAGATTCTCAAAACCTCTAAGATACTCATGTTAAAGGAAGTGCTTTAAACTTCCGAGGGAATATTCAGGATGCAGCATTTTTTCATCTTATTTGATTATCTTCCCCTTTTAATTTTTCACAAAGCACCTTCAGCATCTGCACGACATAGAGTATACTTTATAACATACTAATGTAGCCCAGTCCTCTAGTCCAATGAGTAAACTGAGGCAGGGAGCCATAAAGTGCCTTGTTCTAGGTTACCTACTAAACTGGCTATAGAACAGGACTAGAGACAGGTTACCTAATTCCACAACATGGTCAAAAATCCCAATTATGGATTTAATATCTTCCCTGCCTTCTAGACCATATGTGCTGCCCCAAAAGAAACTTCAACTCCTTGGCTTCTCCCTGTATGCACGGCACCTAGCGTAGTACCTGACAGCACAGCTAAATCAGTTCTTATTACAGCTCAGATTGTTGCCTGTTCCTACACCCAGTGCTGTGTGTACAGAAGAGTCAGCGTTGAGCTCTATACTTACACTGAGAATACGTGGTCCCAGTTCCACTGACGCTGAACCTGTTGAGGTGCAGTCTGTGTGTGACCACATTCTTCTGGGGTTGGAACAGGACAATGTGCACCTTGGGTGCAAACAAACAGCCCAAGACCACGAAGCCGCTCAGGCTGACAGAGATGCACATGGTGGTTGTCTGCACCTACAAGAGAAGGTCGCCTAGTAAGTGTGCAGCTAGAAACCCAATCAGATGGCCAACGAAAGCAAGCACTAAAACAAGACCAAGTGAGAAACCCAGAATCATCCCTAGATCTGTTCTTATCACAGCCAAATCAATACAGTAATTATATCAGATCTTCTGTGTTTGGGATATTCAGGGAAACATTGCTTAGGATTTGTAAGCAAACACCATTTGCGCGGGGTTGTCCTGAATGCTTGCCAAGACTTCACAGGGAATTTTTGTTTTGTTTTCTTTATATTTTCATGAAGATATTTCTGCAGATCCACTGAAATTGGAACCTTAATTAGTAAAACGTAAATACTGACTGGTGAAGTGGCCAGCTTGCTGATGGTTTCTGTTACTGAATGAGGCTTGCTTAGGGTTCACTGTGGTATGAACAAGTCTGGGTCTTTTCCATCTCTCTCTTTCTGGGTGCTCTGCCCAGAGCTACTAGCTTGCCCCCTCAGTCTTGGGGGACACCATCAACTTCCTTCTCTGTCACCTTTTCTTTTACTTATTTTGTTGGGATCTCTCTGGGATCTGGGTACACTAGGAACTCAGCGTTCTATGTTGTGTTTCCCAGGCTTCTGCACACCCATCCTTGGCAGAGAATTTCCACTTTCTCCCTCTGCATCCCCTGAAAATTCTGAAACCCTCAGAACTAGGGTTTATCAGATTCCCTCATAAGCTATCTTCTCTGATCCCATCATTTGTACTGGCTTCAGTTCTCATAAATTTTCTGGAAGAGTCCACATATTTTATCACTTTCAGTCTTAAAAAATGGAAATTATTTATTTCTTCTATCTTTTTTGTGAACATTTACCATAGATACTCAGAGGCTCCTTGGAATCTGAGAGGAACTTTAGATGTTTTTTCTGTCCCCTCTCCCCCAGGCAAATGCTGTTACAAAACAGCATAATTTCTAATGCTCTAAATGACTTTGGGCATCTATAAAACATTGCTATAAAGTCTCTGTCTTGCTCTCTAATCAAGGAAAGGTGAAGACTGAATAAATTAACTGGAGGAGCCATACAACTTTAGAAGGCTTTATTTTGTATTTGTTTAAAAAAAAAATCCAGACTATACTGTGGCATAAGTCTTTGGATCTTGAGTTACTCTAAGTGATGAAAGCATAACCCATTCTCACCATTTTAAAATTCTTTTCTCCTTTAACCACTCTTGAGGTCCATCTTGAGGTCCCTAATTAATAGGCTCCTTTCTTTTTTTTTGAGACAGAGCCTAGGTAGAGTGCTGTGGCATCACACCTCACAGCAACCTCCAACTCCTGGGCTCAACTCTCACCTCCGCCTCCCAAGTAGCTGGGACCACAGGTGCCCACCACAACATCTGGCTATTTTTTGGTAGCAGCCATCATTGTTGTTTGGTGGGCCCGGGCTGGATTCAAACCCACCATCTTAGGTGTATGTGGCTGGCACCTTAGCCACTTGAGCCACAGGCGCCGAGCCAGGCTCCTTTCTTGTTTGTGAACATCCGAGAAAAGAGGGGACTATCTAATTACATGAGGTAAAAGCCTTGATACATCTGTAGATATTTTTTACATATATGTGTCATATGATGTTAGAATTGTACTTTTCTTGTCTCAGTCTCTGCCTCAGATGCCAACATGAAAGATATCAGATATGGAGGGGTTGAGACAAATCCAAAGGTACAAAAATTTTCAAAGATACCCTTTCTAAGAACTTGTGATGCTTGAAACTCCTTACGCATGTTAAGACGTTATAAGAAGAGGAGCGAGGAGAGGATTGGGAGGAGAATATCTTGAGTTCTGTCTCCTCACTTAAAGGCTAGTGAGGACAGTTGCAGTGTGGCCACTTACAGAAAGTTTGAGGTGTTTCTCTAGGAAGAGGATGCCCTGGATTGGGGTCTAACTCATGTCTTAGAAATCTGCAAGGTGAGAAAAGGCTAGCTGCTTTAGTGGCATGTCACAGAAACTTGCTACTGTCCTGAGGTAGTCCTTTACTCCAAATATGTATCACAGAGAAAGATCTGACTGTGTGCATGGACAAGATGGACCACATGAAAGCCAGCATGGGTATTCTTGGTCCTGGGTGGAGAAGTCTGGAGACCTAGAGAAGGGAGAAAACGTCTGGAGCGGGGTACAGCTGGAGGTCCTGGGAATGAGCTGGAGGCACCAGAGAGAATGCCAGCCACTCACTCCCAGAGGGGAACTAGCAAAAATCTCACAAAAACATCTGTCAGTCACCTGAAGGGTGTATCTTTAACCACTTACAGGCTTAGAGGTCACAGAGCCATCCTGCCTCAAAGAACTGTCCTCCTTCTTCATCACCACTTTAGTCAGGGCTGAGAGGGACAGCGCCTGGGTGGACTGAGGAGCGTGAGCATGGAGGAAGGAGAAGCCAGCCACTGCCGACCCCAGTCCGAGGCTGGCCAGGCGTCAGGAGGAAACGAGGTTGAATGTTACAGCAGTTCTGATGATTGCACAGCAGTAGCCACTTCAATTTCTTAATAGAGATAATTTTCAATTGATATATACTTAGGACCTTATGTTAACTGAGAGTGTGCAAGTCCCCGGGCCTCCCAAGGTTATGAGCATTTATGTTCTTTGCTCCATCCCCAGCACCAGGATGGGGCCTCACAAATGGTGAACACTCAGGGTTTGAATGTGTCCCTTTGAATTTCCATCCAGGGGTTGGGGGAGGGTGATTATCTTCATGGAATAGTAAAGGGGACGTAGAACTAAAGTTGCATTTTTATGATAGTTCATGCACCACATTTATTCATTATACCGGTTATAAATTTGAAACCTTTTAGCTTTTTTTTTTTTTTTTTTTTTTTTTAACAAGGCCCAAGTATCAGCCTCAGAGTTTGGGTCGTCTGGTTCCTTCAGTAAGTCACACTATGAAAAGTCTACGAGAATTCTGTGTTCTGTCTCTCTGTACACTACCAGTTCATGCTGCTCTGTTTTCATCTTCCTGATGAACATCTGACACACGCCCTTCCTTTGGCCTCCTGGTCACGCCTGTCCCTCAGTGGTGGCTCCTTCTCCTAGTCATCTATTCTGTATGATGTAAGTGCTAGAGTGTCCCAGGCCTCTGTTTTATACCCTCTTCTCTTCAAGATCCCATTGAATTCCATGACTTAAATGCCTCCTGTATTCGACAATGTCCAAATATTTATCGCTAGTTTTCACCTACCCTATGGGTTTATATGTACCAGAATGTTTATGCAGCCCAATTCATAATTGCTAAGTCATGGAAGAAGCCCAAGTGCCCATTGACCCATGAATGGATTAATAAATTGTGGTATATGTACACCATGGAATATTATGCAGCCTTATAGAAAGATGGAGACTTTACCTCTTACGTGTTTACATGGATGGAGCTGGAACATATTCTTCTTAGCAAAGTATCTCAAGAATGGAAGAAAAATAACCCAATGTACTCAGTCTTACTATGAACCCAATTATAGCCCAAGAAGAAGGAGAAAGGGGAGAGGAGATGGGAATGGGTGGAGGGAGCGTAGTTGGTGGGACCACATCTACAGTGCATCTTACAAGGGTACAAGTGAAATTTACTAGGTGTAGAATATAAATGTCTTAACACAATAACTAAGAAAATGCTGTGAAGGCTATGTTGACCAGTTTGATGAAAGCATTTCAGATTGTGTGTAAAACTAGCACATTGTACCCCATGATTGCATTAATGTACACAGCTATGATTTAATAAAAAAATTCACCTTATTCTTTTGGATGTGAAATAGGAATATTATAATTAATATGTAAACAGAAGCTGATTGTTTTCTCCAAGTGTCCTTGTTTGAGTGACGCCAAATTGTGCAAAGCAAAAACCTGGAAGCTATCCTTGATTTTGCTATTGCCCTTATACCCACACATTCAGTCCAGCAGCAAGTTCCGCTGGTTCTGCTGGAAGATAATTCCCTACAAGTCTCTCATGTTATCTTGTGAGCAAGGCCCTAGCTGCCTTTGTTCTAGGCTGTCTTTTTAAGGATATATGTAGAGCAAAGAGCTTCAGAAGATAGGGCCTACCTTTCCAGCAAAGGGGCAGCATGCCATCCATCATAAAAGATTCATGTTTCCTCATCTCAGAGTTCCTCTCATATGAGGCAACCCACTGACTGTGCAGGAGTCACCTGGCCCACTTTGTGTCGCCCTGCAGAAAAGGCACCCAGGGGAACTGTGTGAGTGCTGACACTCCAACTATTGCTGTAGCTGTGACTCACAAAGTCCTTTTTGTCTGCATCAGACAAACTGTGGCAGGCTAACTTGTTACCTTATGAGTAGAGTAAAATTCCAGACACTACAGTCTGACAGTTTTGGCAGTGAGGATGAAATGCCAACAGAGACACGGCTTTTTCAGACAGGAAATATGAGGGCCTCAAGGGCGGATTAACAAGATTTGAGAGAAATCCGTGGAAATGAGTAGCAAACATGTTGACTAAATTATATGGTTAACCAGAAATAAATAGTGCTCCACTGTATTGCCTATAAATGTGGAGGCTGTAGGGAGGAGGTCAAAGGCTGAGTAAAAAGGAAGTTGGTGCAAAGAGAGCTGCTGGACCAATGCCCTGACTGTTGCCCACTGCCCTCTGGGGGTAATCTGGGGCAGATTTCCTCCACAATTGGATTCAGATCCACCTGACTGTAACAACTACTACTAAAATTTATCCTGGGTGGGCAGAAAGTTATGCTTCGTTCATACGGAAGTCTCAGAGACATTTGCTGCACTGACCATGGGAAGACTTTCCGAGAAGGCAGAAACCAGGAGAATCCTTTGAACTGGCTGGTTCCCTTGGGATGCTGGGAGGGGGTGAGATGGTCAGAACACATAATGGTTGTGAAAGAAGATGACAACAGCTGGCCCTTCTTAGGGCTCATTCCCCTGCTGTAGTCTCTTATGCCAAATTTAGATCCATTCCAAGGTGACAGTCAAAGGTCTCAGAGTTTTTTTGCAGCAGAACCTGGCTACAAAAAGGAGTTTTGGTCCTCTTGGTGAGATTTTCTTGAGACAGAAAGACTTTCTGGGAAACCATAGATAAGACACTGATATTTGTGTTTTTGCCTACAGTGGGTTTACACTGTTTGACAAAGGCATCATGTTAAAGAATGAGAAACTGATACAGAGAAATCTAGGCAATACCCTAAGAAACATCATCATGTTGGGATAGCAAGTGCCTGAATTAAGGTGGATTTTCTTTTTTTAGAAAGTTACTGTTGTGTGAATCAAGGCCAAATTAGTTGAAGTTTGAGTCCAAGCCAAAAAGCTATAGGTTCTGTTTTCTAAGTCAACAAGCTACCAAAGTTGGAGTGAATAGTGACAGCAATGATGATTCTGTTATCCAATTTAGGCTTTTGGATACACAAAAACATTGGACTTTCCTTTGGTTGAGCTATGAGTAGCTGCTGCATGCTTAAAACTTAAAGCAGGGACAGTGCCTATGGCTCAAAGGAGTAGGGCGCTGGCCCCATATGCCGGAGGTGGTGGGTTCAAATCCAGCCCCAGTCAAAAACTGCAAAAGAAACAACAACAAAAAAAACTGAAAGCAAATGTGTCTTTGCTTACCGGCATGGGGCCGTTCTGTTTCTAGGCTGCCTGATTCTGCCTTCTTGCTTACCTTGATTTTAGCTATTTTAAGGAAAACGGCACTTAAGGTTAGGATCAAGGTTTCCCCAACCCTAAGGGGGCTGAAGTCTATAACTCCCAGACTAAGTATAATGAGGAACTTGAGAAGGAGATGAACTCAAAATTGTATGCTTTGTTGGTTACAGACAGACAAGTCACCACCCTACTTAGATCTGTCGGTGGGAGGCAGGGCTGGGAGGAGGGTGAGGCAGATGAGGCACCTGCTTCAGATGCAAATTTAAGGGGGTAATTCAGGAGTCAAGACAAATACTATTTTAATGCAATATTTTAAGAAATCAAAATTAATGCAAAACCTATGGTGAACACAATATTAACATTTTAAATAAGATCAGTAATAGTGATGTGCTGTTGGTATATTGGATCCTAAGCCAAAAAGAAAACTAATACTGATCTTGTCTTGAGAACTGCCTATGTGGGTGTCACTTTGCATTGACTTGTGGAAATTGGGACTCGAAGCACCCACACAAATGCTGACACTCTGGCCTCTGCTATGGCTGTGAGTGATAAAGTCCAAATCAGGACTGAATCAGGACTCTTGTGTCTTTGGACAGTAACCTTGAAGCCGTGGTATCCTAACCTGGTAGAGTGCAGTTAAGGTAGCAACATTTCACAGTTCTTGAAAGGTTCTACCTCTAGTTCAAACCATCTTCATTGCTAACGTCTACTGTAGCCACCATTGGCTCTGATGGGAACACCTCGCTCAGCCTCCTCACCGGTCTCCTCATAGTCCTGCCTTTGCCTTTCTGTCAGACAGTCCCAAAGTCCATAGCAGCTTGACTTCCCCACCCTAAAATGTGAGACAGTAAACTCCTCTGCTTAAAAATATTTCATTGGTTTCCTTTTCCATGTAAAATGAAACCTAAACTCTGCCTGGCGAGTCCTACATGGTCCAGCTCCCCTGTCTCCCTCTTGTATCAAGTTACTCCTCCACCCCATCACTAAACTGCAGCCACATGCCTTTCCTTTCTCAGACATTTTTGATTACAAGTGTTTGTGCTCCTTATATCTTCTGTGTAGCATGGAGAACCCCAATGGCTGGCTGCTTCACATCCTTCAGAAGAGTATTATGTAATAGATGCTAGCACAGTAGGGGTGACAAACATATTTGAAAGAATTTGAGATTTGATGTTTTGTTTAAATATTCAAAATGGTCAACATGGGAAAATAAGAATCCCTTCGTAAGTTTTGAACCATGTCAAAATTCTAGTGTTCCCTCCAATGTCTCGGCCTAGCATAGGTACATTGCTTCATTTGTCCCAACCCCAACAATCCAGAATCTTCATACTCCAAGTATGGGTCTTTGTCTAGCAGCTTCTCCATTCCCTGGCAGCTTGCAACAAATCCCTTCTTGGGCTCTATTCTTCCTTGGTGAATCTGAGTCTTTCGTTAAACAAGCTCCCCAGGTGATTTGTATGCACATCACAGTTTGAGGTGCACTGCAGTAACCTTTTCAGGAAAAATTTTAAAAATTCCCATCGCAGCACTCACCACTGCATGAGTTAGCCTGCATTTTCATTCATTCATTATTTACTCTCCGTCTCTTTCCTCCCCTCACTTCCCACTAGACTCTGTATT
This sequence comes from Otolemur garnettii, assembly GCF_000181295.1. Taxonomy (NCBI): domain Eukaryota; kingdom Metazoa; phylum Chordata; class Mammalia; order Primates; family Galagidae; genus Otolemur; species Otolemur garnettii. Next base: position 14,718,296 of record NW_003852400.1, on the reverse strand, counting down.
GCAAAATTGGGACTTGTCCATGTTGATAACTGTCGGCATCTCCAAGGCCTATAATATGTTTTCAAATGTTTTTGGAAGACATGAATGAGCAAAACACTCAGTAATTACTATTAATGAATTTCTTTTATGGATAACTTTACACCCAAACATGGCCTAGTTTTTATTTACAAATTTATGCTGTGTATTAGGATCCCCAATGACTCACTGTTTGATTCTTAAAATAACCGAGAAGGTTTTAGTTGTGATACAGCAGGAGATGACTTGGATAATTCCTCAAAGATCTGAAATTCCTGTTCACTCTCTCTTGGATGCCTGTAATAGCTTCAATTAGTCCTTCTTGTTTAGACCTTACTCCTTTAAAGCCACCTTTCATGTTAAGGGTAGGTTAAGTTTGTGGTACAATATGAAGGACATGGATTTGAATCAGAAAAACTTGTCCTACCTAATATTTTTTAATTGTGCCACCTGGGAAGTTAATTATCCTTTGAGTCTGTTTACTCATTTCTCTAATGGATAATAAAATTTGCTTTCCAGGGTGTTAATGAGGATAAGTGGGCCATTGTATTCAAAGCATCTAGCAGAGTAAGTTGATCAGGAAGGATTTGCTCCTCGCTTTCCCTTTTACGTTTAATCATGTCACTCGCTGCCTGAGCAGACAACCAGCCAAAAGAAAATAAGAAAAAGTTCTAAAAACTTCCAAGACCTCAAAGCATTTAAATATCATTTACATGAATCCCTCTGCCTGATATAATCTGGCCAGGTTGCCAATTCCTGTGAGTTTCTCACTCTGCTCTCCCGCCCTCCGCCCCTTTTCCACCTGAGGAAGATTGATAAGACTGTCTTCTGGTTGGCTCATTCCTTTCTTGTCTCCAGAATATTCCCTCTGTTTTCTATTTTAATTGTACTTGCCCACCGAGGTACAGGATAAAATCCCAAGCGTTCAAGAAGTATTCCTGGAAGCAAAAGATCAAGCTCTTTTAGGAAACTCGTGAGTATTTAGAGTTTGTATTGCCAATTTAATTATAAAGTACTCTGTGTTAATAATAATTGAATTCTTTCATGTTTGATATTGTTCTGCCAGCTAGGATATAAACTTTCTGAAGATTGGAGTAGTGCATTATTTTTATTTATTACACAAAATGGGTGGCAAAAGACTGAGTCATAAACTTTGTTGACTGTTTGATGTCCAATTTTTTCCAGCTGCTGTTAAATTACTGAGTACTTTTCAAATGCTGTTGATTCTGTCTGAACCACATGGTTTTCCTCTGGGAAGTTTTAAATCTCAGTCTTGTTCTCGAATTTCTAGAACGAGGGTTCTAGGTTCGAATGCTCATAGGGCTCATGAAGGCTCCTAAGTGAAAGAAGCCGGCTGTAAGAATGCAGAGATGGATGTGGGGTGTGGATCACAGGCGCAAGAGGGCTCACTCCTGAGGTGTGTGCTATGCAGGTCCAGCTAACTACTGTGTGGAGGAATTTGGGCTCCCATGCTTTCCTTGGTTACGTGAAACCCCAAATCTTGATATTTATGTAAAATTTCTCAGATTTTTTAACTTTGAAAAATATTTCAAAACAGTGCAGGCAGAATCAAACATATCTGTGGGGGAATGTGATTCATTAGGGCAGGGAATTTCAACCTGAGTTGTAAACCAGAATCACCTGGGAAGCTTTCAAAAATCCTGATATCCTGGCCACTGACCAAGCCAATTAAATCAGAAACTCTTGGGTGTTTCTCAGGTATCAGTATTCTTTAACTGCTTCAGTTGGTTCAATATGCAGTGAAATTTGAAAACCACAGTCTTGGAGGCTTCTGTCTATCTTCCGCATTTCTTTTGCAAAGTTAGGATTGGCATTATTTGTAAAGAGTGAGACCTCAGATGATCTTAGTGTGACAGGATACCTTAATTAGCATGGGCCTTAAAAAAGCCAATTCCGTGTCTTCTGCCCTATTTGCCTTATAAATCCTGCCATGTGGTGAAAGTTCTGGCATGTTCATCTGATTTCATTTAGTCACTTGCTATCTTGCTACTGTATTGCTGCATTTAAATAAAAAAGTCATTTTTGTGTGTGTTTTAGAAATAAATGCTAATTTATTTAATAAAACTTAATTTTTATAATGTTATTTATGTTTATTCTCAGGATTTTCTGCTTTCTCTCTCTCTCTCTTTTTTTTTTGTAACCAGCTGTTTTGACAATGAATAGTTTCAAATTATATGTCCAAGGGAAAATAATTAGTATTGTAACTATTTTGCAGTCCCAATACTCCATGTCTGGCTAAGAGTAGCTTCCTAAAAACTTAAAAAAATCCTTGCAGATCTAAGGGAGTGGATGTATATATAAAAGCAAAAGGTAGAGATAAGGGCATTAAAGTACATTCATTTATAGCTATCCATTTTAATCCCCAAAGTCTAAAATTTCAATCCCTCTGTGGTGTGTAATTCTCTACCCTTTGATTTTGCTGATTTGGTTTGATGTTACCTCTTCCTAAAGATTTCAATTTTTTAAAAAATAGGTATTCTTAATATGTGTGGCCATTAATCCAGCACTGAACTTATGTTCATCACTTTTATTGTTCATCCCTTAAATAGCCCAGAGGTTTCAGCCACACAGTTGTGAATAATTTAAATAGACAAGATATGTCTACAATAAACTTTGCCAGTCTCTTGAGCCTATGGTTTAAACAGATTTGTGTTCTTTTTTTGAAAAAAATTTTAATTGGCAAAAAGTGTATATATTTATTATGTTCAAAATGATATTTTGTAATATGTATATATTGTGGAATGGCTAAATTAACATTACTTCACATACTTATTCTTTTGTGGTAAGAACACTTAAGATCTACCGTCTTGGCTCAGTGCCTGTAGCTTGGCGGCTAGGATGACAGCCACATGAACCAGGGCTGGCGGGTTTGAAACTGGCTGGGGCCTGCCAAACAACAATGACAACTGCGACAACAACAACAACAACAACAAAATAGCTGGGCATTGTGGTGGGCTCCTGTAGTCCCAGGTTCTTGGGAGGCTGAGGCAAGAGAGTAGCTTAAGCCCAAGAGTTGGAGATTGCTGTGACCTGTGACACTACAGCGCTCTACCTAGGGCAACGTAGTGAGACTCTGTCTCAAAAGAAAAAAAAAAAACCAAACTACCATCTTAGTGATTTTCAAGACTACAAAGATAGTTATCATTTTTACATTCCATCTCTTGAATTATTCCTCCTATTTAACTGGAACTATGTATCTTCTTTGTCTTCTTTTTGGGCAGAAATTTTCTAGATTTTGTCAATGTAGGGATTGCTGGCAAACAGCAGATTTGGGGATTCTTACAAACTATAGAGGCATTTCATTTTATGAAATTACAGTGTAACAAGGAAACCATTATGATTGTGGAAACTTTTAATCTATGATGACCTAAGAAATATAGAGAATAAAATCCAATTGCCTGAATAGAAAAGAAATTCTTAGACTCATTATGAGATATTAAAATCAGAATTACAAATACAAAAATAACTGATAAAGAGTTATAACAATTTGGGAAATTATGATGAAATGTTAAAGTTTCTTTTAGATGAGATGGAAATTATATGAAAGCTCAGAAATTTGAATTATATAATAGTGACTGTTAAATTAATGACTTAATTAGGTTACTTAGATATGTATAGTAAAATTTCTAACTAGTTCAAGAAATGTATATATATACATAGACAAATGTGCATATATAACTAAAGCTGTAAAAAAGGCATAGCACATTAACATTGTATTTTAATCTGTCTTATGGAAGTAATGAAACATGAGTGAAGGGTTTTATATCTTTAAACTGATCCTGGCTCAATGTTGCAAGTGTATTTTAATTAACAGCTTCATTTGTGGTAGCCTCTTGTATCTAATTTGAAGTAGTCTCATTAGGTCCTTAATAGTTTAAGTCTTATTCTCTTGTCAATCACTTTTCAAGCTCAATTAAAAGGTTTTTTAAATGGTGTACGTGTGTTTATTACATTTTCTCTCCGACTAGGTTACACATTGCTTGAATGATCACATCATTCACATTTATCTTCCTCTCTTTGCCTAGCATGGTACTCTGCACATCATAGGTATTAAGTAAATGCTTTTGAAACATGGTGAACTCATCTCTGCATATAATATAGAAATCATCATGCCATTTGTAACTACCCAACTCATTGCTGAGATGAAATAAAAGAAGACTGTTTTGTAACCCATCCAAGAAGAACAACAGAAAGAAGAAACTATCAAAGACTTACTCTGTAGTCACTTGACGTCACATAAAATATTGGGAGGAAGGCCAGCCAAATGATGCAGGTGGTGTACATGGTAAATCCTATGAACTTGGCTTCATTGAAATTTTCTGGGCACTTCCGCGTTTTGAAGGCATAAACAGTGCATAAGATCACCAGGATCACATCGTAGGTAAGAGAGATCAACATGCTGGAATCTTTGACATTGCATTTTAAGATGACCGTTTCCCGCTTCTCTGGAAGGGTATACCTCCTGGTGCCTGGAGTCTCCAGGATGAGCCACACAGACACCATCACGATTTGCACCAGTATCAGACCCAGGCAGATGAAAACCTGAGAACTGGGGCTGATGAACTTTGGCCTTTGAGCTCCATTCTTGACCCCATCGAAGATGCGTGCGATGCAGTTTGTCTTGGTCAGCAGGGCTGAGTAGCAGACAGCAAAGGAGGTCCCCAGCCCCAGTCGGCGCAACGCACAGATGACTGGTGATGGCTTGGCGATGAAGAAAAATGTCATGCAATATGACAGGCCAACTCCAAACAACAAAATGTAGCAAAGTTCCCGGCCTGATGCTTTGACCAAGGGTGTGTTGTTGTGCTTGATAAAAACAGTTACAACCATGCTTGTACATATAAACCCCAAACAGGCAATGGTGACCGGGCCAATAGCCCAGGCATCTTCCCACTTAATGTAGTCCTCGGGAAGATCAAAGCATCCAGTGAGGTCTGCAGTGGGCCACTGCCCGGGCCCACAATCCATACAGGTAAACTCATCAGCCAGGTATTCGTAGGGCTCACAGGGGATGCAGATCCAACAGCAGACATCCCCTGGTTGCATGTTCTTCATTTCATTGGGGGCACAGGGGTCACTGCACTGGGAAGTGGGGACTGAGTTCCGGGACCAGTGTATGGAATCGACGTCTAGTGATAAGGTTTCTGCCCAGTGACCAACCTTCAAGTAGGAATACTTTCCACCCACATGTTGGAAATTGAACACGTTGTATCGCCCCATTCCATCTCCATAAGTGTCAAACTTGACGATGCTATCTGCATCTTTATTTGGATTAAATGGAGCTGTGATATGTAAAGACAAAAAAGGAAAAAAGGAAAAGAAAAGAACACTTGTTTAGATATCTCATGTGTGACCAGGCAATTACTTTATGTCATACTTAGCATAGCAAAACTGAAATAACAGAATGGAGATTCCAAAGCTAAAATCACTTATTAGTTATGATAAAGGTACACATCAAAAGCTACTTGCATACTCAGGCATTCATAAATTGATTCAGTTAACATTATTGGGTGTCTAACAGGTACCAAGTGCCAGTGACAATCATGGGTACAATACAGTGCTGCCTTCAAAGGAACACTTGGAAACATGCAGTCTTAATCTCTGTGGTGCACAAATATTCTGTTCTTGAAAGATTTTATGATAGGAATAAGGGAAAATATTGCATCTCATTCTTATCACTTATAGAAGAATCTTTATAAGTTGGGACTATAACTAACTGGTCAACATATGGAGGTGGTCAACATAGGGAACCAGGACTACTCTACTGTTGTGTACAAGTGGTCCATGTCTGATCTCTGAAAATTAGATCAACTTAAGGAGTGGTCCACGTAGGAAGATGATGAACTGCGGAGGTTCTACTGTATTCATTTATTTACCGCCCCCAAGATGTTTCTGATCTAAAACATTTTCATAAAATATAAAGTAATTAGAAAGAGTTTTTCTCCTTCAAAATGAAGAGAATTATCTTATTATAGATGTAGATATGCTTCTTTTAAATAGTTCAAATGACTCAGAAAAAAAAATTACAACATACCATAATCCTTTGACTATAATGTTTTAATATTTTGGAGTATATTCATTCTGACTAAATACACACATGTGTCTCTATAAGTGTATATCATGCTCCTATCCACATAAACAGATAAAACTTATCTGTATATAGAATCTAGGTAACTATGCTTCAAAGTTCCTTCTTAAGCAAACAGAGTTCATAGCATTCAGCCAAACAACCTGCTTTTAACCTCTTCCTTCCAGTTCCCTGTGAGTCCCTAAGAGCAGCAGGTCTCTGAGCATCTGTGCTTCCTCTTCTACTGGCTGCGCATCATGGCTCTCTCGCCAATGTCCACCACCACTCTGATCAGCTATTTCTATGCCATCTACTCTGGTATACTGTGTGCTTCTATTTCACACTGTTGATCTTTACTCTTTCCTTGACCTAGAAGAATAATATTGCTGATATCTGTGTGAAACACAGAAAGACTCTCTATCATCCATGGTAGGATTGCCCATGTTGGTAAAGACCCAAATGGGAGGTTTATTTATCCTTCATGTAGCAGTCTAAGGTGTTAGTCTGTTGGTGTCTCTCTTCCACATGGCAATTAAAAAACACAGATTATTTACATTTTGAAGCTGTGCCAGTTCCCACAGCCTCCTATTCATCAGTATCCATTCAGTGGAAGGAGAAAGAGTATAAGGAAGGTATGGCACATATTTTCATTCACACTTCATTGTTTAAAAGTTAGTCACAGGGACATATCCAACTTTAAAAGATGGTGCAAAATGGAGTTTAGATACTGTGCTTAACTACTGCTATGCCATGGAAGGAGACATTGGAATTTAGAGGACACTCCTGACCCTGGGGGTGTTATCTCCTAATGAGCTGTCTTCTTCTGGGCCCAATTGTTTTATGGAGGAAAAGTGTCCGTCAATGAATTATTTGGGTCCTTGGTAAAAGGATTTCATTTACAAAATGGCCCTCTTTTCTAAGAAATATAGCATATAGGTGCCCCTAGGGAGCTATAGTGGGTAATTTATAACGAAGTCTCATACCCCATATAATGTAGCCTAACTTTGCCTAATTTATTCCTCATTTATTGTGATTTTTTTCCTCTAAATTTTATTGTTATTTCACCCTATAATTTGACTTTACCAACCTTCACCTCCTTCTGCAATATTCTAAACCCACCATGTATGTTTGTGTGTGTTTGTACATGCATGGATTGGTTTCAGGTTCATTACAAGAATGAGGTAGTAGATGCCTTTAGGATTTTGAAGTCAGATGGACTATGTGTGATTCTCACCTCTTTTAATAATTTTGTGTCATTTAGCAAGTTAACCTTTCTGACTCTGTTTCCTAATTTGCAAATAGGGAATAAGAATTATTTTGAAGATTTGTTGAGATAAGCCATGTAACATGCTAAGCACGGTGCTTGGTATACAGTAAACATGTAACATAAAAGTTAGTGATAATAATTATGAGGACAAAAATAATAAGATAAAATAACTTCATGAAAAAGAAGAACTGAGTAAGAAGGAAGGCCAAGTTAGGAAGAGGGAGATATTATTCAATTGTCTGTACTGCTTTAACCAAGATTTGTTTCTGGCTCACTCAGGACCCCGGTCCTCCCACCCTTACCCTGCACTTCCAATATGTATGCAAGATTATACTTTTCTATTGTCTTATAATGTAGATTTTCCTTAATGAGCTATTGAGGATATTTTTTCTTGCATATATATCTTTATTTTCAATGGCTTATACTATAATTTTTTATAATTATACTATAATTTTGCCCATGTATACCAAGCTACTTAAACATTCCTATAGTTTTAACATTTAGGTTATTTCCATGGCTTTGCCTTTATTAACCTAATTATCTGGTGAATTTCTACAGCAAATTCACAGAATTAAAATTGCTGAGTCAAGATAAAATTAATGGGCCAATAGTTAGCTACAGGGTACCAGGTTGCCATTCAGAATAGGTATTTTTGCTTGCTTTTGGTTTTCTTGGTACCAATTCACATGCCCATTAACATTATACATTATAGCCCACTCTCCACAATCTCACCAACCCTGGGTATTGTTATTGTGTGTTTTGTTTAAATTTCAGATTAATATAAGGGTATATACAATTAGGTTACATTGTTTGTATTTGTTAGGTAGAGTCCAAGTTGTGGTTGAGCCCTCCCCCCGGAAGTGTGCCATATTAGTATTGGTCTTTTCAATTGTTGGCCAACTGATAGGTAATAATATGGATTTGGTTTGGGGAAGGGTGGGTCAAGATATTTTTGTTCTTTCTTATAAGCATGTTGTATTCATGTAAAAACTATGTCAGTATATTATTTTGACAAAAATAAAGAAATTATAAAGTTAAAATAGTACAAAGAGTAATTGAGCATGGCCAAGCAGAATAGCTTTAAAGTCAATACATTATAAAAATAATGTTCCTGCAAATATTATAATAAGTGCTTGAAAGGTGGGTGGTGAGTAAACAAGTAGCACTTTTGGTGAAATTTTGTTTTTCAGTATGTTTATATTTTATTAAATTTGTTTTTTAAATGTGTAAAATATGTACCAAAATGCAGTCTAATTTCTAAATCCTTTAAATACATAAAACACATTAAAGTACTTCAAATGAGCAAATTACAAATTCTAAACAAAAATCCATTGTTAGAAGGAGTGCCCTGATCCTTAGTTTGGAAGAAGGGGTTGGTGTGTAAAGGAAGAACCTAAGATAAAAAGATGAATGATGTCTGTCCAATATTCCACATGTGAGAAGAATCCTGTTCTTGATTACAATAATCCTGTTCAAAACACAATGTTGTCCTGGGTAGTTGGTCAATAAGCTAGCAAGCTCTTAGGTGCTTCTAGTGACTGCAGGTGTCAGAGCTACTTGAAACCCTAGGGTATTGATCTTATTGCCTTCCTGATGCACTTCGGGTTTCCTCAAAGTCGAATGACTCGCTCTGGAAATATTAAATAGTGAAAGCCCAATGAACCAAAACCACGATTCTCCAGCAATCAGCTGTATAGTTCTGTAGAGTGAAGAAACTGGGTAATCTGCTATTTCTTAAGTTGAGACTCACTAAGGGAGTAAGTGTCATTCAACATGGAAAAATAAATCACTTCACCTTTCAGGGGAGTTACAACAACATGAAAGCACGCAAACTAAAAGGGGAAAAAAGAACAATCAGAACATCAGCAGAGTTTTTAAAAAGACTCACAATCTTCTTGAAAATCTAATTTTAAGCCCCTCCTCACTCTGGTGCCTCAGAATCAGGTGCTTGTTTTTGGAAGGAGTTGGATCTGGCCTTGGGTCAGGAGAATGGTTTCTCGGTTTGCCTCATTATCCAATCAGTTCTGACCCCAGAGACAAATGGCTTTATTTGAAAGGTTTAATAGCAAGACGATCAGCCCTGCTAGGAACCATTTGGTGGAGATGAGGTAAGTCTATGCTTTAAAAATGTCACAGGTCAATGGCAGGAGAAAATTAAATTGGTTCTTTCTTTTTTTCCTCTCCGGCAGAAGTCCAATTAAGGTAAGACAATAATGTGGCTCTTCACAGGCGTCAGTAATGGGACTAAGACCTGCCTGCGTTCACATTCATAACCACTAATGAAAACTGCAAAAGCTACAAGCAGCATCGTTGCTCCCATTTTACAACTGGGGCCTCACTAAAGTTTCTGTGAACTGGTCTGATGGATTTGAATAAAGATAGCGGTGAGACAACAGACGGCGTCTCCCTTGAAAGACCACGGTGGAGTTCAAGAGGTGAAGAAACCAAAATCATCTGGCTAGAGAAAACAAAATCTTCTACAGACATCAGCCAGCCAGAAGCTAGGAAAGAATAAGAATGAGTGCCTGGCTGTCAGTAATTAATTTACTTACTAATTAGGAACAAAATCGCTGGAGCATTTCTCACAGTTATCAACAGAGTGTAACAGCTGGAACAGAGCACGACTTAGACGTCGTAGGTGCTCAGTCAGCTCAGTAAATACCTACTGTGTACAGTGACAGCATTTCAGAAAAGACATTGAAACAGCCTTTTTTAAAGGGTGCTAATGACTTTTGAAAAGGAGTTTCTCTACTTCCCTTGAAAAGTTAGCCTGGCTCATGCTTCCCTGTAGACCTCACCGGTTTCCCTATGTGGACCCTGCATGTAGTGACTGAAACTTACAGCCCTCAAGGCAATTCAGAAAGGAACCCTTTACTCTTTTTTTTTTTTTTTTGCTGGGGCTGGGTTTGAACCCACCACCTCCAGCATATGGGGCCAGCGCCCTATTCCTTTGAGCCACAGGTGCTGGCCCAGGAACCGTTTACTCTTAGACTAAGACTGCAGAACGGAGAGGCAGGGCATAAGGAAAATGGCAATAAGGGCAGATGGGGGAGAGCCAAAACCTCTTTGACCCCCAGTTCAGGAAATAGGGCCTGCCTGACTTAGCTGAAAGTCTCACAGCAGTCACTGAGTTTGGTTAGGGACCCTCTTTAACGGGAGCAAATGCTACTCTCTCATCTTCTACCCTCTTCCCCAGCTCCTGCCCTTCTCATAACAGACTGTACTGCTTTTCCCTCATCTGCTCTAATGAGAGTTCAGATTTTTTATAAATTTTCATTGAAATGTAGTGTGTGTGTGTATATATATAGAGAGAGAAAGTATTAAAAATATATAAGTATATATAGTATATATGCATATACTTTATAGTATATATACTTTATATATATATACATATATATATATGGAGAGCGCGCGCGAGAGAGAGAGAGTGAGTGAGAGAGAGAAAGTATTAAAAATGAATGAATTATCACAAAGTGAACACACACACAGCACAAACTATGACCATTCACCAACAGAATATGACCAGTTCCCTTGTCCCTGTCATGCTACACTTCTCCCCAAAGGCGACACTGTCTTACCTTCTGCTATCAATGTGTTAGTTTGCTAGGCCTGGTGTGACCAAGTGCCTCAACTGGGGTGGCTTGAAAGGACTGATTTACTGTCTGTCTGGAATCAGACAGGGTCGGTTACTTCTGAGGGCTCCCAGGGTCAATCCGTCCCACCCTTCTGTCTCAGTTCTGATGGTTTGCCAGGAATCTGTAGCATTCCGTGGTCACTCTAATCTTCCATCCATGTGGCATTTTCCGTGTCTATATCCAATTTTCCCTTTTTGTAAGAACCTCAGTCGTATTTGATGAAGGCCCACCCTAAAGGCCTCATTTTAACTTGGTTGTATAAAGACTCTATTTCCAAAGAAAGTCCCATTCTGAGGTACCAGGGTTATAATTTCAACAGAGGCTTTTGTGGGTGGATGGGAACATGATTCAGCCCATAATGACAGATTGTTTTTGCCTGATATTAAATTTTATATTAAGGTAAAGTATATATTATTTTGTATTTAACATGTTTTGCTCAAAATTAGGTTTCATAAGATTCATTCCTTCATGTAGTGATGAGAATCTACAGTTGGTTCATTTTGATTGATGCCTAGTATTATAGGATGTTCCACAATTTATTTAACCATTTTTCTGTTAATGGACATCTCTTTTTAAAAAAAAATTTTTCCTTCAGTTTTTAGTTTATATGACTACTGTTCCATCTTTAGCTGAGTTATCTCAGAAGCAAACTCTGGGACTAAATTTGAGTTCAAGTAGTTGATTTGGGAAGTTCTAGGGGAGTGGAGATACACAGGAAAGAACCCAACCCTGGGTGCGTGATGAGTGAGTCACTGCTGAGGCCAAGTGGGTCTCAGTTTCATTGGGGCCCTGTGGGAGGCAGGCAGGCCCTGTGGGAGGTAGGCTCATTGGGGCATAAAACTCCTGTTTGTCACTGATTTGTGGCTGCTGGCAGAGTGGGAACTTTAAGCTATTTTTTGTTTATTTTAGCTGCAGGTAGAACACACTTCTGTGACCAAATAAAATTTCCTGGCAAAGTCACAGGTGCCTACGTCAAGAAGCTATGGCATATGTGAGAATAGTGAGTGGAAGGAAATACAGACGAGGAGGTGACAGCATCTGCTCCCTGCTCCCACGAGACTCCTGTACAAACTTTTTAGTGTTCACATGTATGAACTTCAGTTATTTACACAGACACACCTCATTTCACCATGCTTTGCTTGACCACACTTCACAAATGTTTGTGCTTTTTACGAACTGAAGGTTTGTGGCAACTCAGCACTGAGCAAGTCTGTCTGCACCATTTTTCCAACAGCGTGTGCTCACTTTATATCTCTGTGTCACATTCTGGTCATTCGGACAATATTTCAGGCTTTTTCATCATTATGATATCTGTTATGGTCATCTTCAGTCAGTGATCTTTGACGTCAATATTATAATTTGGGGGGTGCTCCCACAAAGTAAAACCATATAAAATGGTGAATTTAATTGATAAATGTTGTGTGTGTTCTGACCGCTCCACTTACTGGTCATTTCCCCATTTCTCTTTGGGCCTCTCCATTTCCTGAGACACAACAATATTGAAATTAGGCCCCGTAATAACCCTCCAATGGCCTCTAAGTGTTCAAGAGAAAGGGAGAGTCACACCTCTCCTTTGAAGTCAAAAGCTAGCCATGATTTAGCGTAATGAGGAAGGCATGCAAAAGCCGAAGTCCTCTTACACCAAACAGTTAGTGAAGTTGTGAGTGCAAAGGTAAAGTTCTTGAAGGAAATTAAAGGTGCTGCTTCAGGGAACATAAGTATGATAAGAAAGCAAAACAATCTTATTGCTGAAATGAGGAAAATTTGAGGGGTCTGGATAGAAGATGCTAACCCGCCACAACATTCCCTTAAGTGAAAGCCAATTCTATGAAACCTGAGACAGTGAGGTAGCTGCAAAAGTAAAGTTGGTCCTTAAGGTTTAAGAATAAAGCCGTCTCCATAACATAAAAGTGCAAGGTGAGACAGCAAGTGCCGATAGAGAAGCTGCAGCAAATTATCTAGATCTAGCTAAGATATTTGATGGAGGTGGCTTCATGAAAAAATGAATTTTCAATGCAGATATAAAACAGCTTTCTATTGGAAGAAGATACCATCTAGGACTTTTACCACTAGGGAGAAATCAAGTCCTGGCTTCAAAGCTTCAAAAGATAGGCTGACTGTCTTGTTAGGGTCAATAGCAGCTGGGGACTCAGTTGATGCCAATGCTCATTCATCATTTTGAAAATCTAAGGCCTTTAAGAATTATGCTAAGTCTACTCTTCCTGGAACAACAAAGCCTAGATGACAGTGCACCTGTTAACAGTATGGTTTACTGAATATTTTAAGTCTACTCTTGAGTACTTTTGCTCAGAAGAAGAAAATATCCTTCAAAATATTTCTTGTTCATGGACAATGAATCTGGTTTTCCAAGAGTGTAGATGAGGTATAGAAGGAGATTAATGCTGTTTTCATGTCTGCTAACACAACATTCATTCTGCAGCCCATGGATCCAGGAGGAATTTTACTTACAAGTCTCATTTGTGAATATTATGGGGTGCAAATACTTTGGCTACCTGAATTGCTTTTGTACAGGTTGAGTCAAAGTTATGTGTGCCCATCACCTAGATAGTGTGCACAGGATCCATTAGGTGTGATTTTACCCCTACCTCCTCCCCTCTCCCATCTGCTTGATTTCTGCTGAGTTTTACTTCCATGTGATACACTGTGTAAGGGCACAGGTGTTTGAGCCAGTGATTTCCTCTGATGTATCTGGGTGAAGTAAATTGAGAGCCTCCTGGAAAGGATTTACTATTCTAAATGCCACTACCAAACATTTATGATTGATGGAAGGAGGTTCAAATATTATCATTAATGAGAATTTAGAAGAAGTAGATTCCCAACTACATGGATGACATTCAGGGGTTCAAGATTTCAGTAGCAGAAGTTGCTGCAATTGTGGAAATAGCAGGAGAACTAGAATTACAAGTGGAGCCAGAAGATGTGATTGACTTGCTGTGCTCCCTTGATTGACTGGATGAAGAGCTGATCCAACTCTTATGGATAAGCAAAGAAAGTGGTTTCTTGGGATGTATTCTACTCCTGATATCTTAGTCTGTTTGTATTGCTCTAAAGGAATAACTGAGGCTGAGTAATTGATAAAGAAAGATTTATTTGGTTCTCAGTTTTGCATGCTGTGCAGGAGGCATGGTGCCAGCACCTACTTCTGGTGTGGGCTTCATTCTGGTTCCATTCAAATCAGAAGGCCAAGGACAGCTGGTGCGTCACATGGAGAGAGAAGGCACAAGGTTCCATGCTCTGTTTAATAACCAGCTCTTGTGGTAACTAAAGACTAAGGATTCACTCATGACCACGAAAACCAGGAGAGCATCAAACCATTTGTGGGGGATCTGATCTCAAGACTCAAACTTCTCCCATTAGCCCGTACCTCCAACACTGGGGATCAAACTTCAGCAGGCGATTTGGAGGGGACAAACAAATCAAACCATGGCATCTGGTGAAGAAGCTGTGAACATGGTTGAAATGACAACAAAGGGTGTGGGATATTACATATGTTCATTTAATAAAGCAGTGGCAGGGTTTGAGAGCGTGGACACCAATCTTGAAAGAGTTCTACAGTGGATAAAATGTTCTGAAACAGCATCACATGCCTCAGAGAAGTCTTTTGTGAAAGGAAGCATCCATGATGTGGCAAACTTCATTGTTATCTTATTTTCAGAAATTGCTACAGCTACCCTACCTTTCAGCAACCATCACCCAGTAGCCATCAATAGCAAGGCAAGCTACAACTTGCTGAAGGCTCAGATGATCAATAATATTTTTTTAGCAAGAAAATATTTTAACTTAGGGTGTGTACATTTGTTTAGACATAATGCTATTGTATAATCAATAGACTACGGTATAGTGTAAACTATATGCTCTGGGAAACCAGAGAATTTACGTAACTTGCTTTGTTGCAATATTCTCTTTATTGCACTGTCTTGGAACTGAACATGAATTATGCCTGTGTGAGAATGTGTATAGTAGTAAAATCGTAACATATGTGAGTTCCAGTTATTTCATATCCTTAAATTTTTTTTTTTTTTTTGAGACAGAGCCTCAAGCTGTTGCCCTGGGTAGAGTGCTCTGGTATTGCAGCTCACAGCAACCTTCAACTCCTGGGCTTAAGCAATTCTCTTGCCTCAGCCTCCCAAGTAGCTGGGACTACAGGCGCCCACCACAATGCCTGGCTATTTTTTGGTTGTAGTTGTCATTGCTGTTTGGCAGGCCTGGGCTGGATTCAAACCTGCCAACTCTGGTGTACGTGGCTAGTGCCTTAGCTACGTGAGCTACAAGCGCCAAGCCCACATCCTTAATGTTGATGTCATTTAATTTTAGATGTTTGGGTGGAAATGGACTGGTATCTGATTATGCTTATTTTGATAGTTAATTTACATTTTCCAGATGCCTCATAATATTGAAATACCCTTTCATAAGTTAATAATAATTACATATTTAGAACTTTTCTGTAGTGTCTTTTATAAGTATCTTTTCTAAAGTGACTTTTCCAGTCTTTCCTGTTTTAGGAAGAGTGAAGATGTTCTTCTTAGCAAAGTATCACAGGAATGGAAGAAAAAGTATCCAATGTACACACCTCTATTATGAAATTAATTTAAACCTTTTTATATGAAAGCTATAACCTAATTACAACCTAAGGATATGGGGGGGGAGGGAGGGGGGAGTGGGTGGAGGGAGAGAGATTCGAGGGTTCACTTCTGTGGTTCATCTTGCAAGGGTACAAGTAAATCTTTTTATGAGTAGAATATGAATGTTTTAACACAATAACTAAGAAAGTTACATGAAGGCTATTTACCCCCAAAGTGCATCAATGTACACAGTTACCATTCAATAAAAAAAAATTAATTAAATTTTTAATTAAAATTAAATTCGTAGGAATTTTTTTATATGTTCTAAATATGAGTCATTTCAGATATATGTGTTGTAAATAACTTTTCCACTCTGTGGCTTGCCTTTTTGTCTGCTTAATACTACTGTCCAATTAACATAAACTCTTAATTTTAATGCCTGATAAATTTTGAATTTTAGCACTCAATTTCTAATTTATCAATTTCCTTTATAATTAATACCTTTAGCACTTTGTTTTAAAAATATTTTCCTATTTGAATATTGTGAATATATAATTCTAAAATTTGAGAATTTCAGGTACTGAACAATAAGTTTCAGAAGAATATTGTGCCATTAAGGCACAGCTCTTCTCCTGGGCGGATAGTGCGCTATACGTTTAACTTTAAGGAAGCTGACTATACTATATTCACCATGTGCCCACCTCTTCACTCTTCCTAAGCCTTTCTAGAACAAGATAATGTCTCAATCATCTTGTATCTCACACAGTGTCCAACCTAGTGCCCAGGCCCACATGCTGATTTTATGAGGATTTTTCTTCTTCATCTGTGATGTGGGATATCATGAAAAGTAGGCATGGACCTTTCTTTTTGCTAATCACTTTTGTTAGTGTTTGTGCATTTACTGTGTGGCCCAATACAACTCTCATTCTTTCAGTGTGGGACTGAAAAGCAAAAAGGTTGGATGCTCCTGAAGGCAATGCTGGGCACATAGTAGGCATTTGGTAATTGTTTCTTCTTTTTTCTTCAGACAGAGTCTCACATTGTTACTCTCAGTAGAGTGCCATGGAGTCATGGCTCACAGCAACCTCAAACTCTTGGGCTCAAGCAATCCTCATGCCTCAGCCTCCCAAGTAGCTGGGACTGCAGGTGCCTGCAACAATGCCTGGCTATTCTTAGAGACAGGGTCTTGCTCTTGCTCAAGCTGGTCTCAAACTCCTGAGCTAAGGTGATCCACCCGCCTTGGCCTCCCAGAGTGTCCCAGAGTGTCCCAGATTGCTAGGATTACAGGCATGAGCCACCATGCCCAACCTACTAATTGTTTTTAAACTGATTATTATACTCATTGTAATCATCCCAGGAACCTAAAAATCATGCTAATGCCCAAGTCATAATAGAGACTGATTAAATAGGAATCTTAAGAAGTGAGCCTAGACACTTATATTGTAGTCAAGTGGGGGGGAAGGGTGTACTGGTGGACAGGACCCACGGACACTGCTAAACATCCCCCAATGCACAAAACACACCCTCCGAACGAACAAGTATCTGGCCCAAATGTTGACTGTGTTGAAACTGAGAAACCCTGGTCTAAGGTAATAAATGTCTGGATTTCTAGATGCATGAAAAACATCTCAATCCTCTTTGTAAACTGAAAATATCTATACCAGATATTCTCTAATAACCAGGTGTTATCATATTGTGGTTACAATTAGTCTTTTTGTCTCCCTACAGTCATTATCAACTCATATATTTCCTTCAATATTCCTCTTCAGTCTTCTTTCCCCATTGATCAGTAGTTTAGGGGTACTTCTCTCCTCTCATGTCACACCCACAGTTATTTCAGCCCCCATTTCACACAGGTCTTCCTGGTTCTCCTTTTTCTTCCTTTTAAGAAACTAGTGACCTAGCTGGACATCTCCTTCCCATGAATCACTTCCCAGGAAAGATGCAAATTCTTGTGTGTTCCAGGATTAGGAGATATATAGCCTTTAGAGCTGACTCACAGCAAGAATATTTGTTATTAGGGAGAGTTAAGTGGGGCTCCTATGAGAATTTTCTCCTTTTTCACTTCTATTAAGATCTCTAGCATTAAACCCAAGCACCCAAGAATCCCACATAACTTTGCAATACTCATCAAAAGTTTTCAATGTTTGAAGAAAAATCGTGAATTTCAATGACAAATTTAATCTATTCTCATGTTTTTTTAATGTGACTACATCCTGTAGTAAAGTATAGATTTAAAAAAAAAGGAAAGAAGAGAAAAATAAAAGGCTTTCCCCAAAGTTGGACAGAAATACACATCCATGACTTAATAAAAGAAAGCATAAGCTTCCTATTGTTTTGTCCTTAAATCACTTCTCCACCTGCTGTACTACAGATCTAAGTGCTGCAGAAGAATGAAACGTGATAGGGACAGAAGGTGTGAAAATGGCTGAGAAAATCCCATTCAGAGATGCTCTAGGAAATCAGCCACACAAACCATGAAAAAGTATCTGAAAAATGGTAGCAAAGCTGCTATTCTGAAGAATGCAATCACAGTAACAAGAATACTTAATAAAATGAGCTTTCCCATTTTTAAGAAAACAAAAGACTTCCTCACTTAAAAAGCAGAAGAGCAGAAATTTTATCCAGCCTCTGAGAATGAACTTTCCAAAGATAAGCACAGCCGCTTAGTGCACAGTAACTGAAATTTCTATGGGCGAAGCAAATTAATTTCTATTCTCTTGCCTTACGCATGCCCAGACATGCATTTGACTCTCTGTGTAGTATCATGGAAGGAGAATACAAGGGAAAAGAAATTACTTCTTGTAGCTGCATGCTGGTCTATTGTTAACTTGTCATGTGTTTTTCAAGCCCCGGTAGCATAGCTTAGTCTTCTGTCTTCATAGAGTGGGGCTGAATTACTGAACCATAAGATTTCAAGTGACCTTGTCAGGTCTTCAAGCATATCCACACACTGCTAAGAAATTCCAAATTCAGGAGCTATATTATCCTGAAAAGGTTTCTATCACCGGAAATAATTAAGGTGACAACATAAAATGTCATAACTTAAAAAATTTATCTTCTCTTTGTACCATAATTTCTATTTTGAATTATTCTAAAGATAATGATGCTAAGGATATCATACAGATTGTTTATGATAAGAATAAACCTTTAAGAAACATTCCTGGAAACAAATCAGCTCCATTTTAGGCCATGTAAACCTTACTTCCACACTTCTTCCGATAGGGTTAAATTAATACGATCAATAAAATTGACATGATTATTATATCCTAACATAGCCTGTAAGTGTAAAATTTCACATATGCATTATATTATGTGTAATTATGTTATAAAATGTTACATATAATTATAATATATATTATATGATGTAATATATGTTATATATCTGTAATTTCTTGCACACATTTTCACATTTCTTATATGGTAGTTTTATTGAAAAATAAGGAAATGGGGCATTGTTAAGATTCAAAACTTCACCCATAGTCATCCTTGAAATAAATGGAGAAAGTAGTGTTAGTGCATGTGAGAATTATGGTATTTATGCATTAGCATCCAACCAGGTCTGTACTTAGGGCTCTTCCATTTTCCCTTTTGCTTCCTTTTTCTTTCTTAGCAAAGCTTCTTGTTCTCAATACTCACTCGGCTCTTGTAACCCCAAGCAAAACCAATCCTCATTAAAGTGCTATGTGCTGCATATGTCACTCCTTGCAGGAATAGTAATATTAAAAGAGATCACAGTCAAAGAGGACAGTATCAAAGGTCATCACAAATAGTTATTGATGATGGAATCTGATATCACAGTGCAGAAAGAATTTTCGATAGTTGCTTTGTGCAGCTTTTCTAAAATGTCCTTTGTAGAAGGTGGAACACATTTGTTCCGTGACCAGTTTTAGCTTCAGCTATAGGAAAAGGGAATTTTTGTTCTTTAGCTCCCATCCATTCCCACTATCTCATTTTCCTACCCCTTGGAGGAGAAGCTGCAGATTTGATTGGGGAGTCTGACATTCACTGGACTTCTTCACTAATGGGCAGGATCATACCAATTTAAAGAGACAGCTATCTGTAAGCAGGAGTTCTACCCCAGGCTATGAAAGGATTGAGTTCTCAGGACTGGGTTCGGCCATGCCCACCTTTAGGATCTACAGACCAGGTAGGACTTGCCTCAGTAGCTCTGACCCTCCTCCAGGCTCTCTGATCCACCTGCTGCAGGTGGGGAAGGAAGACCCGCCATTCACTCCTCATACACACGGATGTTCGGGTACACAGGATTGGAATCTGCTCTAATGATCCAGCCATTTTAGCCATGGCCTGTAAGAAACCAAAGCACTTTTTGGCTTCTGGCCTATGCCCTGGAATCTGGCTATAATATCAAAGAAATCTTTTTAAGGGAGGGTGGTAGTCAAGGTGGTCAGGCACTCACTCAATTATTAACAAACTTTGAAAACTATTTATTCTTGGCTATTGATCTTATACAGAACCCAGGGAAGGAAAAAGAGAAAGTAAGATTTGGGTAATTTCATTACGGGATGTAGAAGTCACTTCATAGACCATCTAATTTGTGATCCTACTTTGAGCATCATCCAGAGATTGATATGATACATAATGTTCCTCCAATTTGGGGGCTATTAAATTTTATTTTAATATATTTACTTTACTTATGGATATCTAATAAGTAGTATATCAGTGAATCATGAAATGACACCCTCCAGAATGAGTTTCACCATCCTGCACAATCTGGTCCACCTCGCCATTCGTAGCCTTCATGCTGCCCCTTCATGGTCCATGTCAGAACCTAATTGACCCCTCCTGTTTGCCCACATGCAATCTGTGTTCTTCCATTGCTGCAGCTTTTCTGATGCCATTCCCTTAGCTGACTGATATCTTTCCATGCCACCCATAAAAGCACCCGCACCCTTCAAGGCCAGCACAAATATTGCATCTGCTTGCCTTGTATCTGAGCTGAAAGTGCTAACTCCTTTCTGTGATCACATGCATGATGTTTCTTTTCTCATCATTAGACATTAGACATTAGACATAAGACTGAAGACATAATAATCTGTCTTTCACATCATAATTATTTTCTGTATGTTATCATTACTGTTGTATTATTACTATATTGTGAGCTCCTCAAGGGCACAACCCCAAATTCGTCTTTCAAACAGAAATTTTAACCTGAATCTAAATTCAGCTTGGGTATTGTTTTGTGTTCGTGTGCTTTAGTAGAATATTGAGAGAAAAATCTAGATTTCCTCTCCTTATGAAAGACAGAAAGATCTAGTGCCACTGAACCTTTCTTTATTGAACACAGCCACGACGTGAGGGCTTTGTAGTTTGTGTCGTCCCCACGTGGAGTAGACAAACTCACTTGATGATTTATTTGAATTTTCACCCCATTACACAATGTCTTACATTGAATAGATTCTTGAAAATCAGTTGTTCTAAGCCAGATGTAATTATCTCACAAATATCAAGGGAGGTGGAAAAAAAATCCTAGTAGTTGGAAAGAAAATTATGATGGGAAAGATTTTTAAATTTTATCTTCTCGTAAAAACAATGAGAGGAAATAAGGAAGTGTGGTGGGAAAGGATGCTTGATCATAACTAACCTCTCTTCTGGGGTCCCAGAACTCTTGTGCACACCTCTGGGAGAGTATGATTCACCCTTGTTAAACTATTTATTTGCTCTGGGTACCCTGTCTAGACCATGAACCTTCCGAGGGCTGGGGCTGCCATGCGTCATCTTCCCTGGAATTTGGCTGTCCGAGTAGGAACCTCAGTTTCACCACTTACCAGTCACTTTACTTCTTCAAGTCTCATTTACCCATGGGATTACTGTGAATATTAAATTAAGAGTGCTCAGTACACCGTGGTGACATGGTAGGAAGTACTCAGCAACTGTTAGCTTGATTGTTAGCATCAGCTGTCTATTAGGTACTCAGGAAACCATCATTGAACGAAAGAGTTAAAGAATGAGTGAGTGAGTGGACCAGTGTCCTCCACCGTGTAACCACTATGCCGTCTGAGCTTTGCTTACATGGCACAGGCTCATTCTTATTAATATAGGAACCACAGCAGTTCTTCAGATTGCAGACTTCAATTACCTAAAGTAGACTAAAACCACCTACATGTTTATGACATAATCTATTTCTGTCTAGTTAAAAAAAATCTCTCCTCCGCTCTTTATTCAGCCTTTCTCCATGGAGATTATTTGCAATATTGTTTCCTTTTCCAACTTTTACCACTCACCTCTGAATTAATGAAGCCCTACCCGACACCCAAAACTTGTTTTTGAGACAGAGTCTCACTCTGTTGGGTAGAGTGCTGTGTTGTCATCATAGCTCACTGTACCTCAGACTCTTGGGCTCAAGTGATCCTCTTGCGTCAGCCTCCCAAGCAGCTGGGACTACAGGCGTGTGCCATCACACCCAGCTACCTTTTCTATTCCACTCACCTTGGCGTCTGAGAGTGCTAGAATTATGGGTTTCGGCCATTACGCCCAGCCCCAAATCTTGCCTCACGACTTCTGCTAGATCTGGGTGTCACAGGCACTCACACACACGCTCATACCTAAAATGCTAGAGGTGGTGAGGAAATGTTAGATTTTATTCTGCAGGGCATAATTGTGGCTCTGAAAATGAGGCAGGAAGAACCTGTGACTTTTCCCTTCTCTCCCTTTAGAAATACCTTTGCTGGAAGGTGGGCACTGGATGATGTTGAAGGGGAAAGAGCCTGAAAGTAAAGCAATTACTTTGGAGAGTTTATTTTGGCACAAAGAAACAGGGACATGCTTTCCTATTCTTGTTATTTTCCCTCAGAGAATATATAAAGCATTTGATAGCAGGAATTCTGTCTTAACTGTTGTAACCTTATTGCCTAGCACCTAATACGTGTGTGCTGTAGGAGTGAATAAAGGAATTAGGGGAAGAAATGACCTAATAGGAGGCAGAAAGCAGGAACCTCCTCCACCCTGTCATGCTGTGGAGGCAAGTCTGGTCTATTCCGATCATGACAAGCCACACTCACAGCTATTTCTAGGCAAAATCATTAGATCTTGAGTTTTGAATACTCAGTTTCCTTTCCCACCACATTTACATCCTTTCCATCTGCCATGAGTCTTCTCCACATTGAAAACTGCCCAGAGAAAGGAGTGTGATTATTGGTTATAGAAACCAGGGTATAAATTTAAATCACAGGAAGAGTTCACTTATAGGCTTATTCTATAAAAGTCTGAATTCAGCCTGTTGAAAATGAAAACTTTGTTCTAGTTAATGGAATTTAATATGGTCATTTTTGCACAGACTATTTTTGAAGGGTGGGAAAATATCTTCAAGGGCAGCAAGGACTCTTTCTCATCTCCCGGTTCACCTAGGATTTGGCAGGCACTGTCCTTACATATGTGCCTGTAATTTTATTTCACCTTCTGTAAAGTGGTAAGAGAATTTCTGACTGTTTTTGCCATAGCAAGTGTTTTTTACTTCTGAGCTAATAATGGGCAACTTTGGAAGGAGGAGGAGATGGTTTGTGATTTTGCCATTCTCAGGTCAGAACATTATACATTTTGGATCAATTGCCCCTGGGTAATGGCACTGCAGAAATTGCAGTTTTGAGGTGAGTCTGTTCTTTGGTTGCTGAGGATTGCCCTAGGGACATGTTGTGTCCCTAGGCATGCTGGGCGGCATGGCATCATCTTCAACTCAGCCTCTCCATCTCTGATTGCTGCTGCGACACTGGTCAGTTTTCAATACCTGTCTTCAAACAAAGAGCATTTCTTTTGTTGGCTTCAGCGTCTATGATTGTTCTTCTTGAATGTGCTATGTGGTAATTCTTTTGAAGCACAAGCAATAACAGTTTTAGGATAGCAGTTGGAATGAATGTGAAGTCCTTTTTTCAAAGCTTCCCTTGATAATGTATGATTTAAGAAAGAAGGAATTTGCAATAATGTGTTGCAGAATCAAAGGGAAAGGTGAAAAACTATTTTTTTCCTTAGATTTGCTGCTTCCCACACATGCATAAAGACATACAAACAATGACAGCTATTTCCTTCTTTTTTATTTTCATCCTATGAATTCAGGAAACGACATGAAGCATCTCTGGCTGGGATAATTGCAGGGTAAAGGGAAGTACTCTTTCAAGTGGAGTAGCTGGAACTGTTCGAGCAGGCTCCATGGAGATGGAGATGCATTTTATAAGAGGATACATCTTATAATAAAGATGTGTGAGAGGGAAGCTCGGAGACCGTTGTGTGAGAACTGGGGGAGATAAGACATCTTTTCCCAGTTCTGATCAGAGGACTGATTAGTAAGGTCGGAATTTGGTACCCACAAGAGAAGCTTATGATCAACAGTGCACAGCTGCATGCCCAGAAATTTGACCCACATCGTGTAGCACCGTGGATCAGATCTTCCTCTTTCATTGCTAATTTTTGCACTAAGTTTCTTGAATTTGGGGTGCTTCTGGGAAGTGACTAAGATTGCAGGCATCTGCTGAATATTGAGGCATTCAGCATATACACCTTCACTGAATAATATCTTTGTTCTAGTTTACCGGGTGCCTTCTCAACATTTCCTTTCTATGGTCACATAAGGAAGAAGTCATAAGCTATATTGATGCTTGTTGCTGCGTATGCATCTAGGTGAGTACCTCCTGTGTATCAGACCTTGTGCTTTACAAACATCATCTCATTGAACTTAAACCAGGAAAGTGGGTCCTTATTGACATTTTATGGATGAGAGAACTGAGCATAAACATGCTTAAGTCATGTGACTGGTAAGTGAAAGTCCCAGAACCAAACCATGGTCTGTATGACTCCTGAACTTACGTTTTTAACTATGATATTCTCTACTCCCTCCCACTGTGATTCTTAGATCCCCCCAGTCTAATCTACAGATTTATCCCTGGTGCTTCCATGGGTATTCAGCGAGTTTATCTACCATAGTCATCATCGTGTGCTGACTTAGTTGTCTTGAAGGTGGAGACCAAGTTTTACCTATCATTAACACATAGCACAGTAAGAGGCATATAGTAAACACATCCATAGTTCCTTGGTGAATGAACATCTAGGAATGAAAGCAGGTGAAGCAGATGAGCATAGCATGATTTGAGGCATTTTATAAATATGTCTTTTGAGAAAGAGTTAATTTTTCTGCAGTCACCACCAAAAGCAGTGATCCAGACTAGAAGGAATTCCCTGACTAGAACATAAGATAATGTGTAAGGAGGACGGCTCAGGGTGCGTGCACACATGTGCGTGTGTGCATGTGTATTGCCTGATCTATTTCAGAAGATCTAAGTTCCCTTCCTGGCTCTGGAGTGCACACCAGATAGTTGCTTTTGTTCTACAAGTGGCTTTTGGGTATATTTAGTGTTATTGTTTTGAGAATTTCATTTACTAATACTAACTTTTGAGACTATCTTTGAGGGTTTTTTTTGAGGCTGTATTTTTGAGTTTTAATTATAGACAATTGAAAAGAACTGCATCTATTTAATTAGGGAGTAGGGGAAGTGGAGAAACTAGAAGGCCCTATATTCTCTCACTCTTCCCTAATTTACATAAACTAATTATTTTACTTTTAATAGCAACCCCATGAGGTACGTTCCATTACTACTCTATTTACTAAAGCAACTAAGAATGGCTACATTATGAACTTCCAGAAAAGGAGATTTTTCAATGTGGTTACTAATTTCCCACCTTCAGTTGAGACCCTGGGGCCCCAAATCCATTCTCCATGCTGCCACCAGAACACTCTTCCTAAAACTACTTTTTCTATGTGTCTTTCTTGATCAAAACCTTGTAATGGGCTTTTGCATTCACAAAAAGTAGTTCAAACTCCTCAAAAGGAGACATGAAGTCCTTGATAATATGATCCTTTTACCTCTGTAAGAAAAGCTGAATTACCCCCTGTTATTCCTTCCTTCTTCCCCACACCCACACCCACCACCCTGTCCTGGACCATCCTTCTCAAACTCTGCTCCAGCAGTATTGAGCAATTTTCCATTTCCTGAAAGTTGCCAACTGTTTTGTCTCTGTTCCATTGTACATGCAATTCCTTTGCCTGGATCACTTAATTAATTCTTATTTATGTCTCAAGACTTGTATTATTTTTTGCAACCCTCGATTGTGATGCCTGGCACTCCTTTGTATACCTGGAGAACTTGATTTTAATCTCAATTCACTCATTTATTTATCTAGTACCTAGTAGATGCTAGGGCTCAAAGAATGAGCAACACATCCATGATCCTTTCCTTCATGGAAATTAGCTTAGTGTGCTATAAACAAACAAATACATATATTCAAATTGTGATGACTGTCACAAGAAAAGCTTTAACAAGGTAATGGTATAGAGAGTGAGGTGGGGAGGTGGTTGGGAGGATTCCTTAGGTAGAGTCATCAAAAGAGGCTTCTTTAGGGAAGCAGTGTTGAGCTAAACCTAAATGTAAGGAGGAGCTGGTCATTTGAAGCTCTGCAGGAAGAATATTTTAGGTGGAATGAACAACAAATATAGCGTCCCAAAGGTTGGAACATGTGTGGTGTGTGAAAAGAAAGCAGGGAAGCTGATGCACAGAGAGTGAGGGGCAGGTGCTGCAAGCCATGATGCTGGGGTGGCAGGTGGGGCCTGGACCTCACAGGGTCTAATCTACGGATTTATTCATGGTGCTTCTGTGGGTGTTCAGTGAGTTCATCCTATGCAGTCTGGGAATATATGTAGATATTATTCTCTTACTAATGAAGAGTATTGAGAGGGTAGTATTATGATTAAATTTGCATTTTTAGCTGTTCACCCTGGTTACTATGCAGAGAATGAACTCTAGGATCGTAAGAATGGAGACCAGCAAAACCATTAAGTTGGTATTTAAAATTTAAGAGATGAGGATAGATAGCTTGGAAGAGGAATACAAATGCTAAGCTCTGGTCAGATTTAGGGTATATTTTCTGGAATTTTGCTCATGAACTGAACCTTAGGAGTGAGGAAAAGAGGGGAATCAAAGATGATTATAGATGCGCAGTTAGATGAATGATGGAGCCATTAACTGGATTAACTGATGCAAAAACAATAGGCAGAGGAACAGTGGAGCTTTTTCTTTTTCTTTTTTGGATTTGGGGAGGAACGATAGGGCTTGAGGAGTGGAGGGGCAAAAATAGAGAGGTTTGAATTGGATATGTTACCTTAAAATAAAATAGTTATTAGATATCCAAGATGAGATATCAAGGAAGTCACTAAATGCTCATCGGTAGAAGCCAATAAGATGGTCAGGGGTGGAGATAAGAGATTTGTTTTAACGTTTGGGATTCTATGAGATAAGGACACAGAGAGGGTGAACAGGAGGGAGGCTTCAGGCATCCCAGCATTTAGAGTTTGGGCACAGGATGAGGAGGAGAGATCTGCCCAGCAGCCTTAGAGAGAAGGGCCAATAATGGGGAAAGAGAAAGACAGAAAAAAAAAAAAAAGAGAGAGAGAGAGAGAGACTATAGACTGGTGGAAGTCATGGGAGTCTGAAGAAGAATGAATCAGGATGTGAATGGCCGTATTATAACCACCTCTATGCATGCCACATTCTCCAGTAGATTCAAACTTCCTTGTAGGTAGAGACTGATGCCTTTTTAGCCTCAGTGTGTACTTAGTATAGGGCCTAATAAGTAGGAGGTGCTTAGAGAATATTTTCTGAATGGAGAAATGAATCCCAAAGCCCAACAAGATGACAGCTAAAAGAGACGAGGCTCAGAGCACTGACCTCCAGCCTTTAAATTTTCTGTAATGGTTAACATAAAAAGCAACCCAAACAGCTCACTGAATAGCATCCATTAAACAAACAGACAGCATACCATAGTACTCTGTGCAGGAGGGAATTGGGAAGAATAACTGAACTATACTTTGAATTAATTTTATATTTATAAATAAGATTGGAATCCGAGCTCTGCTTTGATTCACCTCACTGAAAGTGAAAAGGGAGTATTTTCCCACAGGAAATCTAAGCCTGAATATAGCATAGATGGGAATGGTGTTTTTGCTTAACTTTCAGTAACGTATCATTTTACAGTGTAATAACAATCCCAGGGAGATACACTAGAAGGGACATCTAAAGTGTTTAGGGTTCCTTGGAGAAAACTATTCATAATTTTAAAATTATTGTGATAATTGTAGGACAATGAGGAAGCTTTTAAAATTGCATCTGATCTACACCTTGACAAGCCTCATTTCATCTAAATTCTGTCCTGTTCCCAAACTGGAGAAAGGCATACATTTTTTTCTTTTTGCTTTCCTCTTACAGTAACAACTTTCCAGTGTCTTTGGCTGAGAATTTCTTCATCATATTTTCAAATATTGTAGTAAGTGAGAGTTCTGTTCTGTGCCTTTTCCCCTTTCCTGTCTTCATCTTTTCCTGAAGTGTCACCTTAATCTATTTCCCATATCCCAAATTCCCAAACTTATCTCTAATTCCGAAATGGCATCTTATATATAGACGCTTAAATCCCGCTGCTTACCAGGCTAAAAATTCTTAAGAGTGAGAAATAATGTCTGTTTTATCCATCAGTGTATCAAAAAGTGCTTGATGCTTAGGAAGTCTCAGGAACCGTTTGTTGAAAAGCAGGAACAGTGATGTGGGTGAGGCAGCACTGTGTCTTTTTTGGTTTACCCATTTAATTAGTGAAAGCTTCTGCTTGGGCTGGAGTTTGCATGCTCCAAATCTTACCTTGCTTTTACTCTTTAATTCAAGGGCCACCTTCTCCATGGAACAATGCATCGCTCCATCGGGAAGTGGCCTATACCTTCTAGGCACTCATGTAATTTTATCTGATCTTTCTTAATAGAATCAAATCATCTCAATGATGAGCATATTTGTGATGAAAACCAAGTCTTTCTCCTTACTGCCCCAGTCTGGTTTCCCTTCACTATACTGAATCATTTCATGTTTTTAATTTTTGTTTTTCTGTAACATGATTTGGCAGTAGATAGGGACTGAGAGGTGGTTTCTGTTTCTGGTTTCTGTTTGATTACCTATAAATAAAGAGACAGTTTATGCTGGTTTGCCCAGGACAGTCCTAATTTATGCACGTTCTGGCATAATTATTCATACTGCTTTCCACTCTCAGCAGTGGCAGGGTTGGACGATAAAGTACGTATGTGTTCACTTAATCTGTGAGGGTGTAGAAAACACAGCTCATGACAAATTTCAAAGTGCTTTGTGTGTACAGAGTAAAAAGAGAATGATAATATGAAATTGTGTCTAATATAAAAAATTGGCCTCAGAATTTGTATTTCTATATTTGCATATTCCCTTCTGTATGGGGGGGTATTTTTTTTTTTTTTTTTAGCAATCCATAATGTTACCTTTGGATAGGGAACATAGCTCAAAATCAGACAGACTAGCTAAAGGTTATCTCTTACAGGGGTTGATAAATCATCAGAGGCCATCAGTATTTGGATATTGTGTCCCACAGATAAGTTCTCATATACGTAGTACATCTCAGCTCCTTAACTGCCTTGTCTTTAGGAGGCTTACTAAAACATTTTTCTATTGTGAAGGCATGTTCCTATAAATATACACATGTTCTTTCCAGCAGGTGGTGTATTTGCAACAAATTGTTCTTTGTTTCCTTCTCTCCCCTTTCCCCCCCAACATATACCTGCCAGGTTTCTGCTAGAACCTGCCATAATCAGTGTGAAATATCGTGCTGTTAAGATAAAATATAAAGTTTGGAGAAAGATCAGTAATAAGTCTTAAATTGAACATAGATTTCAAGAAACCATCTCTAAAAGAGTCTAGAAATTAAAAGCCCATAATAGGATGAAAAACCCCAGCTGACATCAAAGGAACCTCTTGCCTTCTTTTTAAAGAATTCTGTTTAATGCATAATTCACTGAGCCCATGAAACATTCTGGGAAACTTTTGGATAGATATCAGCCTTTTAATTCAAAATTATGCACTCTGGGAAATGGCTGGCACTGAAGGTGGCAAGCCTACTAGGTAATTTACACCAGCAATCAAATTGCAATTACAAAGGAGATTAAAACATGACTTTAAAGAGCCTAACTCCACCCTCAGGGCTATTAGCTGTTTGGTAAACATAGCAAGGAGGCCTGTAATTAAAGAAAACAGTGTAATTAAAAATTTTGACCCTCTTTAGATTTGTTGGGGTGACATTATAAAATCCCAAGGGAGAAAGAAGAAAGCTTCATTTCAAGTAGTCCTTGGCAGACAGCTTTATATCTTCAAGAGGGTGCATATCTTCTGATACTGTCTGCCACATCTTATACTAGTTTTTCATTTAAGATTATATTACTTTTGTCTTTTAACAGTACCTTGAAGGTATTTGAATCTATCACGGGAGACTACATATGGAGGGGGTGAGTGCATTCAACTTGTGCCAGTGACAAAGCCATTTAATTTGGGGTGCTAACTTGAATGTACTGGGTATTATAATAAGAATCAGTGTCACCTGTGCACATATTTTGATCATGCTTTGATGATGTATAGTCTATTTTCCCCTGAGGACTTTCAGAATGCAACCTATACTGGAAAATTAAGGGAGAAGGTAAGACTCAAGTAGATGGCTAGGCAAGAGGATTTAGTGGGGAAGATTATCTTAGCCTTCTTCTTTCTTCTGGATACCAATTTCTCTAGACTGGGGATGTTCGACCTGTGGCCAGTGGGCCACATGCTGATTTTGTAAGGGCTTTTTGTGCTTATCTGTGGTGTTGGATATCGTGAAAAGTATGCAGGAACCTCTTTTTTGCTAATCACCTTTCATTAAATAGTGTTTAGATATGTAACATGTGGCCCAAGACAACACTTATTCTTCCAGTGGGAAAAAAAATGAGAAAACAAAACAAAAAAATTGGAAACACATCCAATGATGAAAATGCATCTGCAAGTCTAGATGATTCTTTCCGTGGAGAAGGGTCTAGACTCCTTTAGGCACTTGTCCTCAGCAAGTCATGCTCTATTAGAGTTTGTCTGATCTGGTAAGATGTCACCTCTCCTGGGAGGCCTTGAATTGTTAACGTATTTTCCTTAATAGAGAAATAAAATGAATATGACTGTATAGTAGGCAATGCTGTCTAGGAGCCCTGGCTAATATTATGTGTCTGTACATAATCTTCCTAACATCTGGAACATTAATAGGGACTAAGGCACAGCCTATTAAACAACAACACATCTGTGTAGCATGCGCAATTTCACTATAAAGCTTCCTTCACAGCTTAACTCATACTTCATTACGATTATAGCTCTGATTTCAAACCAATATGCCAAATGCTTCAAAAATAAGGTTGATTAAAAATTTGACTGTATTATCTGAACCCTAAGGCAAATAACTGATTAAATGATGAGAATATATAGGCCTTATTTTAAAGACATTTAACTCTGCTTCTTTGTAGGAACTTGACTCTAAGCAGATTGAAAGATTAAGATATTTTGGATGGTGCCCAAGATGCTTCATTTCTAAAGACCCATGAAGCTGGAAGAGTATTTTCAGAGACTCTCAGAAACATAATTAATTACTGCATTAGGCCCTTAGAGACAGGAACTGCTTAAAGCCTGATATGGACCTTTTATCTAGTTAATTAGCTTTATAGGGAGAGTTTTGCACATTTAGCAGATGAGCATAGGTTTTATTACTTGAAACACAATACAATTTATTTTTATGTTGTACTTTTAAATTAGGGGAAAAAAGAAAAACAATCTTGGAATTCTGAAATAACTCCAGGAGTTCAGATAATAATGAGGTGCCCTGTGATGAGGTATTGTTTTCTCAAACACATTATATCTGCAAAAGAAAATTAAAATTTAAGTATCATATCCTTCAAATAGGCCAATTCATTCAAGATAAGGGACTTGTGGTGTTACTGAGTTCAGCTGCTCATTTTTACAGAGTAAACATATGAACGAACTAGGCTTCAAAAAGCTGTTAATAAATTCTTTTGCTACAAAGTCCAAAGTGAGAGGAGTTTGTGCCTAGCACCCCAGGATTTCCACTAAAATAGTAAATGAAACAGTAAAATGAGCATATTATACTCTTCCCCAATTTTTCCACATCTAAAATCTGCTGGCTGGAATTACTCATGCTATTCCCTGCATATGCTATGAGGAATTTATCAGCAGCTATATTTTCTTTCACAACCTCAAAGCTCGCTTTGATTCTGTTTAGATGCTAATGGGCTTTGAAACCATCAAACCATCATTTTTACTGAAAGTAGATTTTAATTTTTCCTTCTTTTTTTTTTTTGCAACAGAGTCTCACTCTGTCACCTGGGGTAGAGTGCCATGGCATCCTAGCCCACAGCAACCCCAAACTCTTTGGCTTGAGTAATCCTCTTGCCTCAGCCTCCCGGGTAGCTGGGACTAGAGGTGCCCACCACAATGCTCAGCTAGTTTCTCTATTTTTTTTTTTTTTTTCAGTAGAGACAGGATCTTGCTCTAGCTCAGGCTGGTCTTGAACTTCTGTACTCAAGCAATCCACCTGTCTCAACCTCCCAGATGCTAGGATTACAGGAATAAGCCACCACCCCGGGCCAGAATTTTTAAGTTATTACACTCAATCCTAACCTATTTGTATTAACACATGGTTAACAGGCATGAGAGGGGAATACTGATTCTCTAGCCACACAATCCAAAGTTTCTCTCTTTTCTCAATTGCTTTTCCTTGTCTCTTCATGTACAAGCACATCAGCACAACTTCACATGCCTGTCCAATGTTCTATGTGGTGATTTTTGCTTTTGGGAATCAAGTGAACTCTCCAGGACTTAATCTCACATGGACATCGCAATATTAGTCAACTTCCTCAACACTGAAAAAACGATCTCATGACTTTTTCTCCTATAGTAATATGTATTTTCTTACTAGCAATTTTAGTGTACTCATTACTTTTACCTTTCAAATGAGGGAAATAATTTTCATAAAACATTTCAAAATAACAAACTCCAACGTACAATGATTACGTACAATTGCTTATGCCCTCATTTGGTTGGGGTAGGGATGGGTAGAATTTTCGTTCTAGATCATAGTTTTGCTAAACTGAATCAATTACTAAGTTTAAAGCCTGTAAGTAGAGCAACTTCTGGTATATAACTTCTATTATATATGAATTATGTACTATATATCCACAGATAATACATCTCTTATGTAAACTTCTGATTGTACAGATAGAAATATCGATCCTTCCACCTTTGTCTTCCAGCAATTGAGTGTAATGGACTGAGAAGGGCAAAGAGAAGAAAAGAGGATCATAGGAGTAGATGTCAGAGTTCTTAACGCCTCCTGAATGCGATCAGAGGGACTCCATTTTTATCTGCTTTAAATATAATAATTCTTAATATATTATCACTTAATAAACTCACATTACTTGAAAACGTCAACTAAATAATTGCTAAGGTTCCTTCCAATTTTGCCCAAAGATTTCACTCAGTGAGTTATTGGAAAGCCTCTCAGAGTAGGGGGTCAGATGGAGGAATATGAAGTTGGATCAAGGTCCTAGTTAAGGTTTGGGGGAAATCTGCCATGAAGAATCAGTTAGATGAAAGAGTATCATCCAAGCTGCTGAATCTCTATTCGGTCTCCCTTGAAGGGACCACAGAGATGATACTTCCTGGTGGGTGGAGACCTTGCAGGAGGGGAAAAGTCATATACTCAGGATGGAGAAACAAAATGGTTCATAGAGTGATTTAGTGGCTTTTATTTTATTTTCTAGGATTAGGCTAAAAATAGCTTAATGTTCAAACATAGACTCTTTGTGTGTTAGCAATATGAACAAAATTTTCAAAAGATATAAAGCTAAATGTTCTTTTCCAGCCCTTTAACCAGCCTTTATTGTTGCTGCTTACCTTGAACTTTTACTCTAATGATGGCTTATGAAGCAATCAGATGGCACCTCATGTGCTGTAAACATAAATTTAGTGTTCAAATGACTGCTGTCAGCTCCTGTTCTCTCTTCTCTATTTTTTACCTGATGTTTCCCTTATAGTGAAATTCATATAAAGAGACTTTTGGGCAATTTTATTATGAACTACAAACAAGCAGGAAAAATAATACTCTGACCTGTTGATTAAAGATGCTCCCACAGGTCAGGAAACAGTACTGACTAGATGAAATTTTGATGAAGTGGGAAAAATAATCCTTGGTGATTTTGTAGAAAAATATGGAAATTCACTCCCAGGAGTATATTTGTATGCAGCTTATATGTGTGTGACAAATGAATGTTTTAATTAAAAAATTTCAGGAAATAACAAGGCTCTTTTAAATAAACATTCGTTCCTTTAATAGACAGTATAACTGAGGCCCAAAGAAAGTGAGTGACTTTCACAAGGCCACAGCGCTAGTAAATGTCATAATTTGGGGTGGACCTCATGCCTCCTGATACTCAGTCCAGTGTATTTTATTTATATATCACAATACTGGCCATGATATAAAGTTACCTTGAACTAGAGTTCCCTTCTATGACACAGTTAGTAAGCAAAGATTGGCTTCAGGAAAAAAGACATTTCCAAACTTATTGAGGGAATTTTTTCATCAATACCTATGTGAAGTGGTTTCCAATTTGGAGGAATGTTTAAGGTTATCTTGTTACCTTGTCATGTTCAGTAAGTGGAACCAAAGTATGAAACTCTTAATGATTGAAATATATCAACATTGATTTTCTTGGAACAAAGAAGTAACAATTTCTAGTATCTAACGGAATGCTGTCTTTTCATTTCAGATTACATTTATTTTTTTCTTTAAAGCAAAGCTTTTGCTTATTAGGTGCCCATGTTAATTATAACCACAACTGTATAACAGATTTCAATATTTTCTTTCTTTAGCAATATTGAGCAGAAGCTTCCAGTTTTTTGATCTTTGGCAAGGGATAAACCATTTCAGGCTAAAAATCTATGTAGTATTCTTTAGAAATGAAAAAACAAAACAAAACAAAACTAAGGTCATCACAAAGCAAAGAGCAGAAGATCCCACCCTTGGGTGCAAAGACCATGGTGGTAGTTTTTCTACCCAATTTTAAAGTGATTAATCCTTCCAGTTCCTCTTGTGAGGTTGTCCTGGCCACTCAATTTTTGGCTGGAATTTGCATTCCCTTCTCAATGGGAAGTCAGTACTGTTTCCTGCCCTGTGGGAGCATCTTTAATCAACACAGGTCAGAGTATTATTTTTCCTGCTTGTTTGTAGTTCATAATAAAATTGAGTAAAGTCTCTTTTCATATGAATTTCACTATAAGGGAAATATCAGGTAAAAAAGTAGAGAAGAGAGAACAGGAGCTGACAGCAGTCATTTGAACACTAATTTTTTGTTTACAGCACATGAGGTGCCATCCGATTGCTTCATAAGCCATCATTAGAGTAAAATTTCAAGGTAAGCAGCAACAACAAAGGCTGGTTGAAGGGCTGAAAAGAACATTTAGCTTTATATCTTTTGAAAATTTTTTTCAGATCGCTAATATATAAAGAATCCATTTTTGAACACTAAGCTATTTTTAGCCTAATCCTAGAAAAATAAAGTAAAGGCCACTAAATCACTCTATGAGCCATTTTGTTTCTCCATTCTGGGGATATGATTTTCCCTCCCTGCAAGGTCTCCACCCACCAGGAAGTATCATCTCTGTGGTCCCTTCAATGTAGGTGAATAGAGATTTGGCAGCTTGGATGACGCTCTCATATTTAAGATGCATGGTTTGTTTGGAATGGTATAAAAATCGAATGACATGCTGTTGTAGCCAGTGATGCAGCCTGCTCCAGGTTATGTGTTTGCTTTTTCCAGGAACAACTTGCATCTTTGTGTCCTTTCCAGTGTCTGAAGTAAGAGAGATGCTTCGATAATTGTTGCAGAAATGACATAGTGCATTCATCAATGAAGCCCGTAACATTTTATGATGGTTTATTCATTAATAATAAGTTATTTGGGGATAGAAATAGGGCACCTTGTTTTCCCTATTATGCACAGAATGTGCAAGAGGCCACAGTAACCTGAGGATCGCCTGAAGTCGCACAATTAGATTAGGGACCTTCTGCTGTGAGGAAGATAGGCTCACACAGGGAAGAATATCCTATGATCGCCAAGGCACTCAGGGCTGAGCAAACACCCCTCTGTGCTCACCAAGTTTTTCCTTTAGAAATGATCAACAGTTGTATGGTAGGAAATCTGGATGAGGAGTGAACAGATTTCTATAGAAACACTTTGTTATTTTGATAAGAACTGTACTGGAGTCTAGTCTTAGATCTTAATTATAAAAATTACAATCTAATAGCAGTAATTCACCAGTGCTTAATTGGTAGCGAGAATTGAATCTATAATTGTTCTAGTCAAGTACCTTGGAGATTTCAACAAACAACTTACTCTCTGGAAATTAAAATGGCTGAGGAATCGTCAGTATTTACAAACAATATGTATCAGGATATCAACATTTATAGGTCTCTTTAGGTTTATTAACTTTTGCTGATGTGTAACCCCAGTTTCAAAATGTGCCCTATTCTAGATCTTTGATATTTTTCTAACCACTTCTCAGAGCCTCCCTCTGTCTTCTAATCTCACTCAGTGTAAAAACCAAAATCCTTACAAGGTTCTGAAAGATCTGGGTCCCATCACCTCTCCAACGACAGTTCTCTCTCTTCCATGCTAACTCTCTGCTTCCCCTTGAACATACTAAGTCGGCTCTCAACCTCAGGCCTTGTCAATCCCTCACCCTCTCCTGTATTTCCACATGACTTGTTCCCTCATTCCTTTAGGACTCTGCTCATGGGTCAGACTGTCAGTGAGGTTTCTTCTGTCACCTTATCTAAAACAGTAACCCCCTCCCCCTGCCAGATATCCACATACACATACACTGTCAACCGGAACTCCTCAGTCCACCTGGCCTGCTTTACTTTTCATCATGGCATAAATCAGCCAGTGGGATGCTCTACATTTGTTAGATTATTTATGGAAAATAAACTGTGGGAGGGTGGGGCCTTTGTTAGGTTTCGCTGCTTAATTCTCAGGGTGTAGAGCCAGGACTGATGTAGGGAAGGTCTGCAGTAAATGTAGAATGAATCCTGGAAACTTCTCTGGTCTTTTAAAGTCCATCACTCATCCCATTTCCTTCAGGAAGTCTTCTGTGAGGGGGACACACCGTGTACTACCATCCTCCTTAAATATAACCAGCAATTCTAATTTTTCCAGGAACATCTCAGTCATATAAAATGCAAGGACAAAAGTACCTCACCTGACAGTTCTATCTGGCACTTTGTTGTGTTTCTAAAATATTAACAGATGAATGCTAGACTGGAAGTGTGATTTGTCCCAAACCCCAGAGCCATGAGGTCGCAGATCCAGAATGAAGATGAGCTTTGCTGGTTCTCTTACTCGTGTTAGTGCCAACATTGTGCCAATATTCTCTCAAGACTCTCCAACAACCACCACTCGCAGGCTGGTTTTACCTTCAGTCACTTTTCCCTGCTCTATTAGACAGGAGTCATTATACCACCTGTTGAGACATTTCACTGGATAATGATAAAAGGATGAGAATTCTCCTCCAGGAGGAGCTCTTTCTCTTTGACCTGGGCTTAGTGACTACTCTCATCCTCTGTGTTCTCATATATAAAATGCTAAATAATAACATCTACCCCACCAAGTTCACAGGGTTATGAAGGATCAAATGACATGGTGTTTAAGAGTGATTTTAAAATTATAGAGTGCTAAGTGAACACATCTTCCCACCTATTACCAGGGTTTTAGGATTCTGCATTTTTGGCAATATTTTCATTTTTAGCTTCTTGACTGAGAGAGCTCTTGATCAAACATGAAGGACAAAAATAAATAAACTTCTTGCCACACTGTAGCTTGGGATGTGGAAAAAACGATGAGCCTGCACACTCAGGAAATCATATTAATTAATTTAATCCCTTGCCAAGTAGCTTGGATAACTACATTTAAACTATAGATGGCAGCAAGAAGAAGTAGAAGGCTGGGCTATCAGCTTCTTGTTTTCCTGGTTCTGTTGTCCAATTGATTAATCTTAATTTATTTCTAAAAGTTATTTATCAAAATCTTAAATATTTCTATTATATTTTTAAACAAAATTGTCATATAACATTCCCAAGAAAAATAAAATATATTTTCCTTTTCCTTTTCTACAGGTTAGCCACTGGATTAACTCAGTCTTAAAAGACCCTTGTCAGGCAAAAAGGCAGAAAGGGAACTCCTTAAATATTGCCCTCAAAAGGGAGGAATTCAAGTGAGCAGGAATTCGATCTCTTTTTTTAGGGAGATTTTTGGTTGGCAAAATCAGTGGAGGAAACTATCTCTAGAAGTGGGCTTTATGGTTAGAAATATTTCATTTATTGTTTTGCTGCTTAAAATACTGCCATTGATGGCATGCAATTAATGAGTAGAAATAAAGAAGATATAAAGGCAGGCGTCATCCAAAGGCTTGTTTTGATGAGTGAGACATGGTCATTCTCTTTGTTTTCTACTTTATTAAAACTGGGCTAATCAAGGTTTAAGGTTTTATCAGACTACAAGCATTTTAAGGACAGAGAAGCTATCTCTTTTTTTAAGTACTCGCATAAGCTTGTATAGTGCTGACATGGGATTGCTGGTGACTGAATGATTTATAAACCAAACTTTACGATAGAAAGCCCTTAAGACATTCTAATTTATGAAAGTATTAATGGAGCTTTCAATTTTTTTTAGAAATAAAACTCGTTTGTTATGTGTGCTGTAAAACAAACAAGTGCCACCACCCCCTAATGACATGAACCCAACAAGAAAAGCTTTCCAGTACACCAAACAAACAAACTCACAGAAGTATTAAGGTCTTGAATGGAAGTCTGGAAGAATTTCAACCCAGTATTTTCCCCTTTCTTTTATCAATTTACTTTTAATTAAGTATGGAGGCTTATAATTAGAGTGAGAGAATAGAGTGATAGGGAAGAAAAATGTGGTCTTAAACAACATTTAAGACATGGTGACCTGCAGCCTGATTGCATTTTTTCTCTTTACTATTGATTCTCGGAAATAACAGTATGATATTGCAAATATTGATCTAGTGCAATCTGAAGCTTTCAGAG
The DNA here is from genome assembly GCF_000181295.1 of Otolemur garnettii. Lineage (NCBI taxonomy): Eukaryota > Metazoa > Chordata > Mammalia > Primates > Galagidae > Otolemur > Otolemur garnettii. The sequence goes on along the minus strand of NW_003852400.1, from coordinate 14,679,680 downwards.
GAAGGAGTGAAGTATATAATTGAAGCCCTTTCTATGAGTCATTCTTTATGAAGACACCATTATAGCAATTAATCAAATCGTTAACAAATATCTTTTTGGATAATGAGGATTTGGGGGCAATAGTTAATTATTACTTCAACTGCACATAATAAGCTAGCTCAATGACAAGGAGACTGCATCATTTTTCTAAGGACAAACGCATATGTTTTTCCTTAGGAAGCAGGAGTGGGAAAAAAGTGTGATTAGGGAATAGATATACTTGGGTTGACTTTGGAGGCCACTTAGCTTTGCAAACTAGAGAAAGTAATTTAACTCCTTTGATACCCACTTAAGTCTATAAAATAGAGGGAAATTATATCTACCCACCTGAGTGAGTTTTGTGAGAATTAATGAATACAATGTATGAAATGGCTATTTTGGTCCAGTAGTAATCGATAAATGCTAATTTTCCTTTTCTTCTTTTCAAATTAGAACCTTATTGACTGTAGCTTAAGCTCAGGGTAAAGATGATAGATTAATGAATACGGTTCATGCCATTTTTGAAAAAATTTTATATATTTTTGTACAAGGAGACTTGAAATGCACATTTCAGAAGTAATCTATAAAATAAGATCAATACTTTACCATTTAATTTTAATTTTCAATGGAATTCTGATTTTTTTCTTCAGCTTAAACACAAACGAAACATTTGAAAAGTTACGAACAGGCCTGTGTTGAGTCATCTCTCCATCTGGAAAATATTTTTCCTCCTTCCTCATCTTTAATAACATCTTCATTATATTTCTAAAAGTTACATCTTTTAGGAAGCCTTTCTTGACCCTTCAATCTCTCTTTTGTATGAATATTCTATCCAACTTATATCTCTCTTAAGTTGATAATTATAGACTTCTGTAGAGTGTAAAAGTTATATTCTCTTAGCTTGCCTTTGTTGCTAAGCTTCTTGAGCGCAGAAAGAATTTTTCTATTCTTCTATCTTTTCACTCTTCTATCTCATCCTTTGTAGTACCTGACACTAATTAACACCAAATGCTAAAGATTTTCTGAAACATTTCATAATTATACCGTGATATGTTGTCGTCACTATGTGCATATGTCACCGTTGTCCACAAACCAGCTCCGTATTGAAAACAAAAAGAGCTCTCTAGCAGCACTGGCTTTATAACAGTCAACTCCCAATTTTATTTTTGCCTTATCAGGAAGAACACATTTTTGTGGAGTTTGTGAGGATAAAACACGAGTTTTGTAGCTGACAGGGATAGACACAATCTTGTCTCAAAAAGGAGTCTAATTGCTCTAGACAGATTGCTCTGAAACGACCCTATTTTCCAGCACTTGGCTTCTAGATGTGATGAACCTATTCTACAACTGAAATGGAAAAATAGTCTTTTCCAAATTGACTGATTAATTAAAGTAACACATTAAATTGCTTTAATTTTAATTTTTTTAAACATATATTTGAAAATGTTCTGCTACTTCTTATCTGCTAGGACAAATGGATGGACATGTGGTAGGTTAATATCATTGGCCAATCTCAGAACATCCAATTAAGTTTCCTGGAGGCTCCTGTTTTCCACTGCATGACCTTAAAATGGGAATCGTTTCTCAAGCTTCTAAGACACCAGTGCACAGATGCACTGTGCATAAACAAATAAGTGACCATATTAGTGGTGCCCTTTGGGGGTTTAGATCTTATTCTTGTGATCCCAGGAAGCCGACCCGAGAGAAAGGGAAAGAAAGAAGTACAGGATATTTATCTTTATGTTTTGGAAATGCTTTTGATCAGCAGAGCTGGAACAAGTTTCTGTGCTTTTGTGGGAACTACAAATGTTCCAAGGGAGGAAGCAAGATCAAGAGCAGTTTGCTCTTTCAGGGACTTCAAAGACCATTCATCTAAAGATGTGGCCATTACCATTTTGGCTTCCTTGCTGTGCCTTGGATGGTCCTGCACTTTTTAAGAGGAGAGCCTTGCTGGGTTGGGGCCAGCTAAACCGTTATTCCTTGAAGTGCAGTGTCCCAGAAAATAAGCCCTTCCTGGCCTACACTCTGTGATTATAGTCCCCAAACCTGGAGTTTGCTTGCTCCTGTCGGGTGAGTCAGATGCAGAGGTGAGTGAGGTAGCAAGGATGGACTGCGTGTTCTCTCCCTCTGCTCCCCCTTTAGGCATGGAGAATTGTAAACATAAGAACAAGGCTGATTAATGTGGTATATGTATACCACGGAATACTACTCAGCCATAAAAAATAGTGACCCTCTTGTATTAACCTGGATGGACGTAGAGCCCATTTTTCTAAGTGAAGGATCACAGGAATGGAAAAACAAACACCACAAGTACTTTTACATTGAAACTCATTGATTAACACTTATGTGCACATATGGAAATAACATTCATGGGAAATCAAGCAGGTAGGAGGAGGAGGAGGGTGGATAAATTCCCACCAAACAGGTACAATGCATGCTATCTGAGAGAGGGGCACATTGATAACCTTGGAGCTAACTGAACAAGAGCAATTTATGTAACCAAAACATTTGTACCCCAGAAATTAAAACAAATAAATATATCTAGATAGGAAAAAAAAAAAAAAAAAAAGGAACAAGCCTGTGTCTCCACCAGGCTCTGGGTTTGGTAGTAGAAAAAAAAAAGCACCCAAACAAAAGCGAAAACCCAAGCGCCCATCCTCAAACATTTGAGCCCCCTCCTGAGGATTGCACAGAAGAATGCTGTGCCTGAGCTATGCTTGCTTGCAGGTGGATGTGTCTTGGGGCACTCCCGGCAGTGCGTTCACAAGTGGGAACTCTTCCTTTCCCCTTCAGATTGGGTGTGCTCTGGTTAGCTGACAGCCGAGTTCACTCTTGTGTGCTTCAGTAAGTGAAGATAATAATGCTGACATCCTACATTTTCACCTGTCAAGTGAGGCGTAGGGGCAAGCTCTACTCTGAGGAAGGCCTTTTGTACTCTGTGATTTCATCCTATTCTACTTTCTGGAACTGGTCTCATAATAAAATGTGAGAGAGATTGTACTGTGCTGTGAACAGAACCGCAATGAGATCGCATTTCTTTAAATGTTTTACAGGCCTGTCTAATTCTTCTTTCTTTACTGTCTTGCATAGTTTAAACTTTCCTTTTACGTGAGGACCTTATGGAATTTTATCCAAAGTAATTTTGAATAAAATCACATGACACCAAACATAATTCTCACTTAAACATTTACTTTGGAAATCTGGACAATCATGCCTTTTTCATATGAAAATGATTTTACTGACCAATTAAACAATGCTTTGTAACTTAAAAAAGAGAATATCCTAAATAGCCTTGGTTTGAAATCCAAGGCTCAGATTCCAAAGTTTTGGTGTTTGATGAACCACCTTTGTTCAACCTATTGAGAAAGTAGACCGGTAGTATTAAAAATATCTTACAAGGAAAACACAGAAACCTATTGATTGTCTTTGATTCCTTCAAGAGCATTGCATTAATATCTAGCATGTGCTGGAAACAGTTAGGTGTTCAGGATCAAAGATCTCAGCTTCCCAAGTCCATTGTATATATATGAAAGCAGGGCTGGATCTCCTGACATGGATTTCAGTCCTGCCCACCACCCCCACCCCCACTTACCAGATCAATGATCTGCAGTGGTGCTCAACCTGTGGGTTGTGACCCCTTTGGGGGTTTCTTGCATATAGATATTTACATTACAATTTATAACAGTAGCAAAATTACAGTTATGAAGTAGCAAAATGAAAATACTTTTATGGTTGGGGGTCATCACAACATGAGGAACTTTATTAAAGGGTCATGGCATTAGGAAGATGGAGAACCACTGATCTAGGGCAAATCACTTTCATTCTTTTGGCTTCATCTGTAAGACAGAATGGTGGGTCTCTTCCAGCTCCAATGATATGTGGCTTTAAATTTATCCCAATTAAAATGATATAAAAAGGAGAATGCTTAGGTAAAATATGTAATTCATTTGTTAATGAACAAAACAAGTATGTTATATTTTCACAAAAAGAATTATATTATAAATCTATTGATTGATCGTTTTTCTCATTCCTTATTCCTTTAGTTAACATTGATATATTGCTTACTCTACACCAGAAACCATGCTGGATATGTCAGATCAGAGATGAAATGTATGTTCCATGTCCTGAAAGAGCTCACAATCTAGTAATGCAGGTAGAAAAGAAAACATGAGTTTGGCTGTTAAGTGCTGTTAATAGTCAGCAAATATTTACTGAGCACTCAGTATGCTTGGGATACACAAGTGAACAAAGTTGACAGTGATTTCTGTCTTTACGGAGCTTATATTCTAGTGTGAGGATCAAACAATAAGGGATAAACATGAAAGTAATAAATGATAAGGTATGAAAGAAGGTGAAGAAATCATGGGATAAGAACAATGTACAGCAAGTTAAAGGGAAATGGGGGCATCTGTGGTGGTAGATGGGAAATGCATCGCAATTTTAAGGATGGCCAGAGTAGGTCTCATTGCCAAGGTAACATGAAGTAGAGGCTTGAAGGAAATGGAGAACTGATTAACTACAGAGATATCTAGGCAAGGCAGAACCACAGTGGAAAAGCCCTAACGCTGAAAACAGGGTGGCTGGAGTGAATTGAAAAAGAGGGAAAGGAAAGGTCCATGACAAGAGAGCAGTAGGGAGGGGGAGGCACAGAGCAGGACATTGTTAAGAATTTTGACTTTTATTGTGAGCAAAATGGGGAAACTCCCTAAAGGGGCTTTGAGAAGAGGAGGGATTTTCTCTGATTTAGGTCTTAACAGACCATTCTGACTATCATGCAGAGAACAGACTGTGGAGGTAGGCAAGAGTGAATCAATTAGGAGAAATGTAAGCTAGAGATGCTGGTGGCATGGCCCAGGGTGTTAGCAGTTGAAATGGTAATAGGTGGCCAGATTCTAGATTTACTTCGAAGGTAGAGCCAACTGGAGTTTTTGGTGTATTGTATGTATGGTATGAGGGAAAGCAAAATCCCAGAAGGGTATGGGAAAAAGAGAAGGTGCATTTATCTCACTTTGGGAAGTCCAAGAAATGCTTCCCAAAGCAGGTGCAATTAATTGTCTTGAGGAGCCATAGGAATAAGTGACAGTGCCAGATAAGGCAAGTAGGGTAGGGTGAGAGTGTTCTAGATAGAGGAATTATCATATACAGGGAGAATAAAGGCATGGCATGTTTGAGGAACTGTGAAACATCTTATAAGAGGGAGCTACATGCTAGGAGATGAGTTTAGAGAGGTGAGCACTGGTTGGACCCTGTGCAAGGAAAGCTTACCATTTAGAAGAATCTTTATGAGTTCTAAAGCATCTGTTTTGCAAAAGGAATATTCAAATTGGGTTAGCTTCAAACAAGATCCATGTTGGCCAGTGGTGGAATTAGCTGGTGGGAATGCACCAAAACACCAGGGAGTATTTTAGTCTGTTTTAAACTTCTCAGGAGGCCTAGTTCTTTAATCCTGTAAGGAATAGAGCTATTAGAGAATTGGCTACAACTACCCCTTGTCAGGACTTAGTGCATCACATACAAGCAACTGGCCGGAAGAGGACTTTTTCGGCCTAACTGAGCAGATTGTTTAGTAGCTGCTAAGCGATGGCTATTGTGCCTAGTCCATTGCCACAACATTCAATTAGAACAAGACACTATCTCAGGAAGAAAATGTGAAACAACCTGTTTTCAATAGCTTATTAAGAAAAATAAGATATTCCACAGTATGTCTCAATTTTAAGGCAATAACATAGCATACATCTTTTGCCTATTTCCAAGTTTAAAATACGAATATACTGTATTGACTCACATACAGGTTACGATAAACTCAATCTGCATTCTATAACTGAATTTTGATTTCACATCCGTATACAAGCACTCCTCCTAGCAAAGTGGTTTATTTCTCTAATGTACTATTTAGCTAATTTAGCATCTTGAAATCCTCCCATAGTAATGTGTTTTCTTGTCCAATTCTCATTGCTAAGAATATTTACCTTGTAGCCGGTCTAAATTCCCTCTTTTCTATGTAGCTTAAATCTGTTTTTCACCCTCCTACTCTCTTCAGGGAAGGAGAATGACTAGTCATGTCTGACAAATGGAGAATGCGAAAATAGCACTCTGTGGTCAGGTCTGCACAGCCAAACTGAATGGAAGGCTTGAAGCCAGTAATTGAAAGAGATACTTTTGTTTTATTTATCCAGATAATAGCTTTATTTCTACATTTTTTCTTTGCTTTTTCAGACCAAACACTCACTGGAATGAAGAAAAATGTTTTGGTTATACATATAAAACACCTCGCAAGGGCTCTCTGAATTCTGAGAGTTCCCTTTATTTTAGCTATTGATGAGTGAATATGTATTTGTACACCTTCATTCTAAGGAGTAAGGAACGTACTAGTGTACCAAAGTAAATACATGTGGTGAATGAAGATAACTAATATTCCTAAGGGCAGCCTGAAGGGGGAGTGTGTGATCAAGTATCTTCTTCATCTTTAAGAATTAAGTGCATTGTAAATGCTATTTATGAATATTGAGAGGTCATTTATTTTAGACTAAAGATATAAAGATATACTTTTTTTTTTTTTTTTTTTTTACTGACTCTAGGATCCATTCTTATTTCCTGGAGATGTCAATAGGAAGTGGTCTTGGACATAACTGCTAATTTATTACTACTTTGACATTTTTTGTTATCTTATATGAAATACACCTGTAAGAACACAGAAAGCAAAGTTCAATCTTTATCACTTTTAATAGTCATTTAATGGTAAGAGGTGGTATCTATCGGATGAATAGTAAGTTGTCCTGAGATAATTGATTTCTAACACCTTTGGCCTCCTTCGAGGAGAATAAAGAAAATAAGATATGCAAAGACCAAGGCTGGTAATATGCTTATTTTCAAGGCTGCACTTGGAATGAGAATTCGGGAATAGAAGCCAATGGTGTGGGGGTCTTCTCTCAGTACTACTGGTGATCTCATAGACCACTTGATTTCTGAGGGGCTACCTTTAAGGGAGACGTGAGAACTGCCATTTACACCAATGATAGCATGGTTTAAACATGTAAATTTTCGGGTCTTCAATAATAAATCAATTGAAAACCGATTATGCAGGCTAGAATAATGCCCTAGTGTCATGGGAGATGATTAGCAATTTAGGCAAGTGAAAACATTTTATCATTGTACTGTTTCTGGCAGCAGAACCTTTTGTGCCCAATAATACTATTTAGCATTTTATAATTTGGGATTAAGCTATAGTATGCTGAACAAGTACCTTAATGAGCTGATACCAGATGTACCTTAGTGGAGAATGCAGGCCTAAAATGCAGGCTTTTTATTTTAGTAAAACATTAAATGCAATATTGTATTCTTTAGACCATACTTAGGAATCAATGAAGAGGCAGCTAAAGCTACTTTGAATGCGCCTTTGCATGGTCACTACTGTATCTGAATGACTTTCATAGGTCTTCAATTTGGTTATACTAAAGCTCACAGAAAGAATTTTATTTTATAACATAATTTGAGAAAATGCCCAACTCTTAATATCCATATGGAAATGTTTCCACATAACAGACGAAATAAACTTGAATGCCTAGGAATCACTATGGTCTGGGTGTCTTTCCTGTTTTGTCCCTAATCAGGCTCTGGGAAAACAAGTGACTTTTTTTTCCCTCTCACCCACTGTGAAAGTTATGAGATTCTTTTGCTCAAATCACCCAGGAAAAAAAAGCTTGGAAGTTCATGGCCCTTAGAGAGTTGCTGATTCTGCTAAAGCAGATTAAATGCCCATATCACATGTGTCATATCCTGCAGCTAACAAGAAAGAGAGCAAATGCAGCGTGGCCTTCATCTGGGGAGCCAGTGGGCTGTCAGCCCAGCCTAGGGTGCCTTTCATCGTGAGGTTGTGTACCAGCCAAGATATGCTTCAAAGATGAGGCAGCACAGCAACAAGCCATTATTTTGCATCTTGGAAGGAACGTTTGTTTAACAGTTTGAACCCTTATTGTAGCTTTAAAACAATGATTCTGGGTTGGGGGTAGAGGTCTTTGGGCCTTGTTCTATTTCACCTGTTTGCACCTTAGAAGATGAAGAAAGGCTCTTTGCTTACCTGTGAAGTTGATTTTCAGCAAGTAATCCTTGTACAACTTCTTCCCATCCAGGATCTTCATAGCGTCACAAAGCTTGGTAGTGTTAGGACAGAGGGTGCGCTGCATTTTGTGCAGGGCGTGGGCCATGGCATACACGGCGTTGACTACAAACATGATCTTGGATTCTTGCTCGTAGTTGCTGCTGTCGATGGCCAGGTGCTTCTCGCACACGCGCCTGTGGTTCCGCTTGTTCTGGAGGCTGCACTGGAACTTCTGCTCCCAGAAGTCCCGGAACCAGGGGTTGCGGTGGTTGGTGTAGGGGCTGAGGCTCTGGAAGTAGCGGTCGAACTGGCGGATGGGCTGCGAGGCCAGCTCCAGGGTGATGGCACCGTAGGCCACGTGCTCGCTGCCCTTGACAATGCTCTCCTGCGCGCCCCAGCCATCGCTGGCCACCCAGGTGAAGGAGGCGTTGGCGCGGCTGGCAGCGGCGATGAGCTCGCGCGAGTCGTCGCTGCGCATGAAGAGGACCACGACGCGCGCGTTGGGCTTCTGCAGCAGCTCCCGGATCACGCTGTCGTAGGACTTGCGGATGTTGGAGCGGCCCACTTTCTCCGCGGTGGCGATGCAGATGTTGCGCAGGCGGGCTTCCTGCTCGAAAGCCTCGATCCCTGTTTCTCCGTAGTCGCCCTCGGAGGCCACGGTGGACACGTAGGTCCAGTTGAAGAAGCGCAAGATCTCGGCCATGGCTTTGGCCTGGTAGAAGTCAGGGGGCACGGTCCTGGCAAAGTAATCATAGCGCGATTTGTCGCTGAGTTTGGCGCTGGTGGAAGCGTAGCTTATCTGAGGGATCTGGAAGAGCCGGAGCAGGTTGGCCACCTGGGGGAGGGAGAAAGGGCAGGCACCTTTTTTAGACACCCAGAGGCAAATGAATGGATATGAAAAAAGAATAAGACCATTTGTATCTTTTACCGAGTTTTCTTTTCTCCTCTAGATCACTACATATAGTTGTTGGGATGAATGCCAGACGCTTCCCGGATACTCTATTCTGGGTGTGCAGGAGCAAGCCCAAAGCAGGCGGTGTGTGTGTTGGGAAGGGACCAGCAGAGAGGGGCACCGCTTTCCTCTGTGCTCCGTGCTAGACCCTACACTGGGAGAAATCCTCGTCAGCTTCCTTCAATGCGGTTGTCATAAGTTTTTGGGGTCCTGTTATAGTTCAAACAATGAGCTACAGTGAATTGGCCACGCTTGGTTTTTAGACAACTTGGCTACGGTTGTATAAAAGAGCCCGGGTTCTGTCTAATTCTCACCTCCCCCTCTTTTGCTAAAAACAGCAGTCTTTGAAAGAGTTTAATTTGGGAACTGTATGCCACATGGGCAGTCCAAATTAGGCATTTATCATCTAGGTTAAGAAAAAAAAATCAATTCTACTGAAATTCTATTTTGTCCACCCAAATTTCAAGGCACAAACTTTTCTAAATTCTTGAAAATCTTGACCAAAAATTTTCCTCATTTTCTTTTAAAACTTTGCTTTTGCTTGGACTTTGTGAAAAGAAGTTATACAAATATGCGATTCTTATGGCATTTTGATTAAAAATCAAATTCAAATGTATGGAGGACCTTGACAAGAATCACCTACTTCAAAATTTTTAAAACTTACTCTAAATAAAAATTTTAAATCTTTTATAATTCAGCTATCAACAATATTCCATTGCTTTTATTTATTTTAGAATAAAAAAGGAAAGTGATAGTTTATCAGGAAGCATGTTATGCATAAGAGTTTTTGGAGAAATTATATTTACAAATATCTAAACAGACTGTGTATATGTATATCCAATAATAAGTTGGTTTTTATTTTTTTCTGGCTATCTCACATGTTCTGAAACTTTTTTCTCTAAACTAACTCTAGTTAAAGTATGTAATACTAAGTAGACCTTAATCAAAAACAACACTGAATATTTCAGTATGCTCTATGTACATTGGAATAAATATTAGTATTTAGAAATTTTCCTTCTGGAAATTGTGGTTCCACGTTTATATTTGCCACGTAGGAAGCACAGCTTGAAATAGGCAGCTGTTAGCAAAGAGCACAAGCAACATAAAACAACTGACATCTGAGTCCTGATTAATCATCATTTGTCTGGCAAAGGAGACCAAGATCAAGTTTATACACAGCTCCACAGCATGTTCTTGGAGATCTGGCCTGCTATTAAAACCAATACTTGATATAGCCCAGAGCTATCAACAATATGCCCTATGTCTCTTCAAATATTACTACCTCTCACTTAACCACCAATAGAACAGCTAATAATCTGGACCTTAATATGCAATATAATGCCAATTAAATACCCCAAATATTTCCTGTATTTAGCATTCTAGGATAGGGTTGAATTTGGGGAAACAGAGGTAGAAGGGTAGATGACTGGGTAGGTGAAGGCTAGTATGTAATTTATTTCTTCTTTTCTCAGGATAAGGGGACTCTGGACAAAATGGCCTATACTGACACATTTGAGCATAGGAATATTGCTTGTTTACTCAGCCTGTTTGAAAGGGCAGGTGGCGCTGAGTAGGTACTGTCATTGCTTCTAGAATGAGTACATGGCTTCCTTTGGATTTATGGCAGGCTTGGTAATAACAGCCTTGTCTGTGCGTGGGCTTGACTTGATAACGAAGTGTCTGGGTGACACTGGAGAGGCCAGCTCTTCTTGATGCGGTAGTTTTCTCATCTTCGAGTTATAGTCATCAGAACCTGAACTCCTCAAGGAGACAGAGAATGAAAGGAGTTTAAAAAGACCTTCAGACATCCTTTTCTGGCAGATAGGAACCACAGTGAAAAGATCCTAAACTGTTGAAACTTTCTTCTCCCAGAGGGGTAGGAGTAATGAGGAGCTGCTCAAGAAAAGAAACTCCTGTCTTTTAACTAGTAGGATCCTGGGGCTTCATGCCTCCCTTTCCAGGATATCTGAGAACAATTTACCATCAAGCAGGCTGGACAAGAGAAGGAACTAGCCGCAGACCCCTGGCTACGTGGGGAAGGATCTCTGCCCTGGGAAGGGGCACATGAGCTGTAGCCTTTTTGGGAAGGTGGTGACTTAGGACAAGATAGCAATTGCTGCCATCGTTTTAAGGATAGTTACGTATACTTTTGTATGTGTGTGTTTAATAAAGAGACCACAGCCAACTCTAGAAAAGGAGTTTGAAACATGAAAATAGAACACTAGTAATACTATCTCACTTGTATCACCTGTATTGAGTAGCATGGAGCAATACTATAGTTCAAAGTTATGTTATTAAGAGTTACATGAGAAACACATGTAATATGCTAATAATAATATAATAACAGAGAAAAGTGTGGAATAACTTTTATGATAGTGAGCTGTTCCTTTTAAAATTCATTTTCTTTTGTTATAAGGGTAAAATGCTTAACTTAAAAGTAAGCACCACAGGAGGCAATACATTATAAATCTCTTTTCTTTTTCCTCTCTCACCTCCTCTAACCTTATTTCTAGAGAATAGCTTTCATAGTTTGGTTTCTGTATTTTAGAAATGCGTGTGTTCTGTTGTAAAATCAGTCACCACTGTATTGGGCGTTTACATATACAGCAGAACCTCCACAGCTGAACACTTCCCTATATGCCCATCTCCTGAAGTTAACCTAATGTTTGTAGGCCAGACATGCGCCACATGTAGGTATGAGTGCAGTAGGCCTAGTCCCTTATGTTGACCACCTGTGTATGTTGACCAGGTTGTTATCATCCCGTATAGAAGTTCTACTGTGTATATATATATATAATTTCTTCTTTGATATTCACAATAGCCTTTTATGGTGGATATTATTATTTCTATTTTAAAGATGCAAGATGCTGAATTTTGCTAGGTGGAGAAATTTATTTATAGTCATATGGTTAGAACGTGGGGTCGGACTCAGGATGTAAAACCAGATCTTTCAATGTCAAGTGCCATGGCTGCCTATTCATGGCTTCTCTCTACCCTCTACTCTGTGACTGTAAACCTGAGACCTCCAGCACAGAAAGGCATCAAGGTAGAAAGGACCAGAAGCAATGTTATGGTATTTACCATAGATTGCCTTGTTGCTGTAAGTAGAAACTTTCTTTTTAACATAAACTTAAACTAGATTTGGGCAATATCCAGGTAGTTGTCAGCTGGGTTTCTGCCTCATTTGTCTAAAAGCTGGGCATCTGAAACATTCCTGACTTGCTTTACTGGCCATATGGTTTCTCTGAGAAAGCCTGAGGAAGTAAGGGGACCTCCTACACTGGACATCACTTTGAATGGTGGAGGAATTGTTTTAGAATGAAGAAGTAATATAACATTTTGGAAGAAAGTTACCAAATTATGTTATTATTAGTAGGAGTGAAGGAAGGAAAAACAGGATCCAGTTATACATGCTTTAGAAAAAAATGTTTAAAAAGTAGAGATATGCTCAAATAGATACTGATTCTAAAAAGAAATATGATAAAAAGAAAAAGAACATGACTTAGCAGAGAAAGAAGGGCTTAAAACATAATTCATGCCATACAAAATAGCCTCAAAAAGACAGAGAAGGTAAGAACTCCAAAGAAACCACTGAGTTGCTGGGTTGGCATTGGTGGATTTGTGTGTTAAAAGAACTGGTGACACTGGATGAGAACTGGTGGTGTGTCGGGGGCTTCTTCACACACACCGTGAAAGATCAGTGGAGCCTTAGGAATGAGGGACACTAAAGCACAGTGGGAAAATGGAGGAAAGTGCTTTTTGTTGTTGTTATTTTGTTTTATTTGAAGTTATGTTTCAGGAGATGTGGCAGAAAAGGCTATAAACAAGGGATGGAAAAGTTGGTTCTCTGTGAGTAAAGGAAAGACACTGCTCAGGCCTTCTTGTTTCCTTATTTTCCCCATTGAGAATGTTTTCTTACATGGAAATGGTAATACAAATAATACAAAAAGGTCACGTCCACAAATGTAGGAGAGAATTATGGGGCTTTCTTTGAAAAGAAAAGCCCGTAATCATATTAATTTGAGTTGGCCCCCTGTCATGATTAGGGGAGGAATTGCAGATTAGGTTACAGAATCATTATCAATACTTTTTTCAAAAAATCAATACTGAGAGGACTCAAAGGGTGAAAACAGAGGAGGAAGGACAAATTCAGGAAATATAAATAAAGGATAAATATAAATTAATAAGCATGATGTGCTTTGGTAATTTTCTAGAACAGAGTTTAATAGAGAACAAAAGAACACTTAGAAATGAACCTAGGATGTGGGGAGAGGGGAGAGGAAGGGTGGGGGAGGGTGGAGGTGGGTGGCGGGAGGGTGATTGGTAGGATCACGCCTATGGTTCATCCTATAAGGGTACATGTGAATCTCTCTAAATGTAGAATATAAATGTCTTAACACAATAACTAAGAAAATGACATGAAGGCTATGTTAACCAGTTGGATGAAAGTATTTCAGATTGTATATAGAAACAGTACACTGTACCATGATAGTATTAATGTACACTGCTATGATTTAATAAAAAAAAAAAAGAAAGAAAGAAATGAACCTAGGCAGTTACTAGCAATCAGCATGGGCTCAACTAAAGTGAATTTCACCAAGAGGATGTTTTGCCAACATTAGTTGAACTATCTAGGGAAGAGCTGAAGCCTGGAAGACCATGACTTCAGCAAGGGGTTGGGGACATTACATGGTGGCAGGGAAAGTGATAGGAGTTGGATAACAAAGTTAAAAATATATTCAAGGAGAGCAGCTTGCATGAAAGTTTGTATACATGTATAGTGGGAAAGTAAATTTAAAATTTTATTAATACAACTAGAAGAAATATAAATAAGCTGCAAGATTGTTCTCTTGTAAAACTGGAAGGAATCATGATGTTTTGGAGCTTTTGTTTTATAGGTGAGGAAATGGAAGCTCACAGGGTGAAGTGACTTTCCAAAATATACACAACCAATAGACAGAAAAGTCAAGATTAGAGCTTTGTCTCTTGATTTCCCCAAAAGACTGGACTCCCTCTCTGGAAACTACATGATATTATACAGAGAGAGATGTAAGTGCTGGATTTAAGTTAAAATTACACAAGTGGAGAAAGAAGAAAGGAACTAGGAGAAAGGAAGTTATGGATGCAAATTTGAATATTACAATTTACCATGCACCAGAAATCTAAGGGTGGCTTAAGTCAAAAAAGGGTTATTACGTCCTTTGTTCTCTTGGTATTCTAATTCATAATTCTTCAAAAGTGAACTGAGAAGATTAATTGTAGTCTTCTCATTCTCTAAGCTACTGTTCTCAGACCATCTTTTTTGGGAAGCCTTTTAAAGATCCCTAATATTTTTGTGCCAGCTACTAGTGCATAGGGATTTTACCAAAGAGCCCAGGCCTGGTAGGAATTGTGGAACTACCCATTATATTCACTCTTTACAGATTTACTCAATCTATTCCGCGATGTGAGCTCTTAAGTGATTCCTCTCACTGTAATGTTGTGATGATGTATTTCAAGCTATAACATGTCTTGTCTGTTTTTATTTTGAAAGCTAAAAACTCCTCTAGTTGAGGATTATGAGCAATCACTCCTTGTTACAAAAAGTATATTTTTTCATTTGTCAGTCTTTACTTCGCAATGGCTCCACAGACTGTTTACTGAGTGACCATCTACAGTGATAGCAAAGATAGTCTAAGAATCTACTGGGAAAATTCCGCTGGGGTGATGAGAACTTCAAGCTATAAATATCACAGTCAGGTTTGGCTTTATGATTTATGTGAGAAGCACAACGATCTGATAGTAGAGCCCATTCTTTCCTAGGCCCCAAGAGGCCCCATGCAGGTAAATGATGTTTAGCAGAAGCCCTTGCTACATGCAGCATGTTCTATCATTTTATGCCCAATATTCAAATACTATAGAGATCCTTTTTTTTTTTTTTTTAGTTTTTGGCTGGGTCCAGATTTGAACCTACTACCTCTAGTATATGGAGTAAGCGCCCTACTCCTTTGAGCCACAGGCACTGTCCATATAGGGATCCATTTTTTAGATGGTTGGAATTTATACAGTACAATATTTTCTTTGTTTTGCAATATTTTCTTTGTTTTGAGACAGAGTCTCACTTTGATGCCTTCAGTAGAGTGCTATCACAGCTCACAGCAACCTCAAATTCTTGGGCTTAAGTAATTTTCTTGCCTCAGCCTCCTAAGTAGCTGGGACTACAGGTACCCACCACAATGCCCTGTTATTTATTTTTTTAAGAGATGAGGTCTTGCTCTGGCTCAGGCAGGTATCAAACTCGTGAGCTCAGGCAATTCACCTGCCTCGGCCTCCCAGAGTGCTGGGATTACAGGCGTGAGCCACCCTGCCTGGCCTGATATTATAATATTTTCATGATAGTCTATCAGGTCATAAGTATTGACTTTATTTTTTTCTCAAAAGCAATGATTAGGATGCTGAACTTATTCAGATGCTATTATGTTTTTTATAGAAGTTGCTATGTTCTAAAATTCACATTTTTGTCTTTTTTCCATTTTCGTAGTTGTTAGGAAGGGGTTCACTTGCAGTAGTTGTCAAACAAACCACAGTTGCATGTTGTCAAATATCTGCCACCATTTCCCCACTATTTTCCTTTCCAAATGAACTCATCTCTATGTAAATAGTTTCTCTGACTTACCATGTTCCCAAATCTATGTGCCTTTGCACAGGTGTTGTTCTTTCTTCTAGAATGGTCTTTCCTCCTGCCTCCTTTGAGGAACCATTCTTGGTGCCTCCTTTTAGGCTGACTTGTGTCCCATTCTCTGAGCCTTTTTCACTCCTTTATGTATTTCTCTCATGGAACTAATTAAAATTTGTGTTGACTTCTAGATTATTCATTAATTTCTCCACTGGAATGAGAACTCTTAAGAACAGGGCAGGTGATTTGTGCCAGAAGGTTTATTGCAGCCCAATTCATAATTGCTAAGTCATGGAAGAAGCCCAAGGGCCCATCGACCCAAATGGATCAATAAATTGTGGTATATGTACACCATGGAATATTATGCAGCCTTAAGGAAAGATAGAGACTTTACCTCTTACATGTTCACATGGATGGAGCTGGAACATATTCTTCTTAGGAAAGTATCTCAAGAATGGAAGAAAAAGTATCCAATGTACTTAGTCCTACTATGAAACCAATTTATAGTTTTCTTATGAAAGCTATAACCCAATTATAGCCCAAGAAGAAGGGGAAAGGGGAGAGGGAGGGGGGAGGATGGGTGGAGGGAGAGTAATTGGTGAGACCACATCTACGGTCCACCTTACAAGGGTACATGTGAAATTTACTAAATATAGAATATAAACATCTTAACACAATAACTAAGAAAATGCCATGAAGGCTATGTTGACCAGTTTGATGAAAGCATTTCAGATTGTGTGTAAAACCAGCACATTGTACCCCATAACTGCATTAATGTACACAGCTATTATTTAATAATAATAAAAGAACAGGTCATGTGGATTATTAATCTCTGTACACTCAAATGCCTCACAAAGTAGAGAGGTCCTCCATAGTGTTTGTTAAATGAATGAATTGAGGAAGGAATTGATATTTTGCTGGGCTACTGTGTAACATTTTCTGATTAAAAGCACAGGTTTCTGTGTGTGGGAGGGAAGGGAGAGCAGGCAATGTAAATCTACTCTCAAACACACTAGTAATGATTTGCTGTGTAATGTGGATCCGTCCTTCACTAACCACTCTCATTTTTTCTTACCAAAATGAGACAAAGAGTTGGTTTAGACATTTAGGAATCTGTAGCCAAGGTTTTATGGCATTAAAACCAATTTCTTCAAATTGGTTGAAGAAATGAATCTTCAAAGATTCATTTAAACATATACCTAATGTAGGTTTCACTATAGAAACTGAAAGTAAGGTCTTCCAGGAAGGTAAGTTTTCCTGGATAAATGCATCATGTACAAGGTACCTAAGCAGTCAAATACTCAGATCTCACATCACTTGCTCACTTATTTTTCTTGCTTTGCAAATGTCTAAAACCTTATCTTTCCCACAATCAGTAGCCAACTGTGGAGTGATGCTACCGTAGGTATCCAAGCCATTTTTGCTTGAGGCTGGGAATTTTGAATTAAAGGCCAATTTACTTAAGAGTTTTACTTCTCTATACCTTTGTTTGTTTGTTTTTAGCAAGTCCTAGAGCTGTGATTTTCAAGTAGTGTGCTGTAAGAGGATCTTAGGTATGCTGTAAACATTTTCAAAGATCATTAGTTAAATTATTTTTGAAAGAAGTTCACATTATAACAAAGATATATGTACCAGAATGTTTATTGGAGCCCAATTCATAATTGCTAAGTCATGGAAGAAGCCCAAGTACCCATCAACCCATGAATGGATCAACAAATTGTGGTATATGTACACCATGGAATATTATGCAGCCTTAAAGAAAGATGGAGACTTTACCTCTTTCATGTTTACCTGGATGGAGCTGGAACATATTCTTCTTAGCAAAGTATCTCAAGAATGGAAGAAAAAGTATCCAATGTACTCAGCCCTACTATGAAACCAACCTTGAGTTATGAAAGCTATAACCCAATTATAGCCCAGGAAGAAGGGGAAAGAGGAGAGGGAGAGGAGGGGAGGGGAGAGAATGGATGGAGGGAGAGTAGTTGGTAGGATCACACCTATGGTGCATCTTACAAGGGTACATGTGAAATTTACTAGGTGTAGAATATAAATGTCTTAACACAATAACTAAGAAAATGCTGTGAAGGCTATGTTAACCAGTTTGATGAAAACATTTCATATTGTATATAAACAGCACATTGTACCCCATGATTGCATTGATGTACACAGCTTTGATTTAATTTTTAAAAAAAGAGTTCAAAGCACAGTTAGTGTATTCTTATTTTTTTTACTCTTTTTTTTTTTGATCAACATAATTTATGTGTGCTGTGGAAGTTTAAGTTCAAGTGTGCCATGAGATAAAAATGGTTGAAAAATGCTGTCCTAGTGACTCTTCCTGCTTCATTTCAATGATGCGCTAATCATGAGAGCAAAAAGTATGAACTATGGGAAGGATTTCAGGCATTCTTCTATTCTTTCATGTTGTGGGAAAATATTGTGAATTGGAAAATTTCAGAGTCACCTTTGAGCCCCACATCAGTTCTGTTTTCCCTCTTCCTACTCAGGGTATCCATGAAATACCAATTTGAAACATGAACTCTTTGCTTTCTGTAGTGACACAATTCATTTTTTTTTTTTTTAACACCAGAAAACAAGAAGATGTGCACATGTAAAGTCTAGTAGAAATGTTTCCCACTACAGTGATTTTCCATCACGAGGATTCTTTTCAGAAGTCTTATAGTTATTGGCTTCTGAATTTGTGCTAATATACATTAAAGGCAACAACAATAATTGGTTTTTATGTAGACCTATGCTTAGCTACAAAAATTCCAGATGGCAAAAAGGCATCAAATGCTTGCTTCCAAGAAAAATGCTATTTACAGAGCTGAACTGTATACATTTGAAAAATAAACCATTGCTGCTGTCCTGGGAGACTGGGGACTCGATAACAACATTTATGGATTTGCCTTTGGCTTCTGTGCTGTTCACAGATCTTTTTCAGGCTCCCCAAGAATAAGCCTACACCTTTAATTGTGTTGTCACTCATGAAGTGCTGGATGTTTTGTGTAGTTCTTTTAGTTAAATGCTTACATATGAGTCAGCAGGGAAGCACCGAATACTGCACTTTGAATTATCTGCTACCTCATAGTCCAAGTTATTACATAAAACAAGTTCTAGAAGTAGTAATGTTCAGGGACCTCAGTGCTTCTCTTATTCAGATTCATCAAGTTGCACAATTAGCTGTGCAAAATCTCAGATTGGCTTGTATTTTAAACTGGAACTGGAGGTGGCGTATAGTTGAGAAACAGCCTGAGGAATTCAAGCTGTTCATATCACATGAATTATCTCCCCCTAACGGATGCCAATCATATTGTTATTGCAGAAAGGATTAGTCACTTGTTTTCTTTTTGGAGGGTGGGCACATGACCTGCAGCACATCTGGGAACATTTTGCATAAAAACGGTTGACTGGAGCACATGTCTGTAGGCTGGAAATTAACCTTGACTTAAGAAATCTTATCATGTAGTATGGCCAATGCCAGTTTACTCAGTATAATCTGGAAAAGTCACCAATGTTTACATGTTATGGACCCCAAAACCATTCAGATCGTAGATGCATACTGCCACTCCCATTCCAAAGCATAACTCTGTCCCAAGGATTTTGCATGGATATTCCAAACAAATTACCTGGTGATCATGGGAGACATCTTCAAAAATAGCTCAAAATTACCGTTGAAAGGTATTGCACCTAATGTTTGTAACCCAGATTGTTAGACACACTCATTTCCTTCATTTGAAAACAAAAGACTTTAAAGGTTATTCATTCTGGCATTCTCATAGGCTAAAATGATATCCAGACCACAAAGGACTCCTTGAATCACATCACTTCAGGAGACTGGCCTTGTAAGACATGCCAGGTTTCTTGCCACAACACTGCAAGTTTCTTGCCACTACCCTGTATTCAACACGCGTCTTAATAACAAAGCACTACCATGGGAAGAACTTTGTTTCCATTCAGACTCAGCAGGGAATTTTGCCCATTGAATCAGTCTGCATCTGCTTTTTGCTTTCCTTTTTTCCCTATGAATTAATTTTTTAAGAGAAATCATGAATCTAAGTAGTTTGGGTTCTGGTCACTAACAACACATTGAAAAGATCTATGCCATATCTCATGTTACATGTGTTTGTATTTGCAGAAACACCTGCAAAGTCATCACTCCCAGAGTGACTTAATACCAAAAGACATGTTAGAAACACATCCTTTAGTACCTTAGATGTTGACTTTTGACAATGTCTCTCGAAGAACTAAGAGTCACAAGTTGAACTAATTTATATGTTTTATGTAGCCCCTGACTATATTTGAAGCCCCTGAAGATGTTGCAATAATGCAACAGATATATAACTGTACCAATAAAAAAGGCATTTCTATCTTGGTTGGTTGTTAACAGAAGAGGTTTGGGAGGAGCTGAGGGCTGTAGCCTAATGTTACTTTAAATGCTCATTGTGTACTTCTGAGGTCCTGTGGCAGTAATTTAGGGCAGAGGGATATATATATTTCATTATTTGCAGCAAAGAGAACTGTTGTTATTCATGATTTCCTTTTTAACTGTTCATTACTTCAACAGAACCAGCAAGCAAAGAGCCAAGCAAATAGTGTAGTGGTTCCAATGCAGTGGTTACAATCAGACAGACCAGCATGGGAGTCCTGGCTGCTGTGTGACTTTACCTGTTACTTAAACTCCTTAAGTTTCAGTTTCTTCATCTGTAAGAAGGGAGTAATAATTATCCCTGGTTTCTGAAATTATGTGAGGGTACCATATGTGAAGCCCTGCATTCATCTGCTGGTACACAGTAAATGTTCAAGAAGTGACAGAGATGAGGATAATGACTAACTCTGCAGTCACTCATTCAGGAAACCTCGATGCCAATTATACAAGACACTCTTCTCAAACCTAGGTTTTCCGAGCTAAGCTGTGTACTCCACTGCCCTCCAGAAAGTTGGAGTCTGGTAGGAGACAAAGAAACATAGCTAAGGATAAAATATTAAGAAACATGTCCACAAACAAAAACAATGAGGAGAAGCAGCTAATTACCCTCCAGGCAAGTGAGGAAAGCCCTCAGGTAGGGGTAACAGACTTGATTTTGCAGATTAAATGGAAGTTTACCAGGCAGATAAAAAGGAAAGTCGTTTTTAGGTTGAGGAGAACATACAAAGAAGAGATGGAACAGGGCACATTTGCTTTCATGGTATCAGATGGTGCAGTATTATCAGCCTACCAAGGGCCTTGTACCAGTTAGTAGCAGGTAGGACACTGACTTGGATGTGAAAACAGAGAGATTAGTAGAAAGTAAGAAAGGATAGAGGGATTGTGGTTAGACTTCTAAGTATTTTATATGTATCATAATTTTAGATATTTTGAACATTATTTTTTAAGAGACTAAGCACTATCTAAAACTTTTTTATTAACAAAATGACATGACAAAAGTTATGTTTTAAAAAGACTATAGCGGATGACATCCAACTGGAGTCAGGGATGGTGATTGTATGGAATTAGATAATCATTCTGACTTGAGTTCTTGAAAGCCAGGGACCATGTAATCTCAATAAACGAAATGAGTTTATGATAGAAATATCAAGATTGAAGCTTTGCACGATTTGAAATTACTTATCATTATTTTATTTGGTGGGTAGTACTCAAGTACTTATATTTTAATTTGCTCTCCTGTTTGTGCCATTAGAGGTCACCTTGAATCCTTGGAATACGTAATAAGGGTTGTCCGAGAAAGGTATGTAGAAAAGCTGAAGAACTTTTAAATTCTTTGAAGCATTTCAGAAAAATAACACAAAACTTTCTTTTACATAGAAATAAGAGCAGAGAGTCAGTTAATTAGCCATTGATAACGGCTGAAATTCTCTGGATGGCACCAACTCACACCATTTATTGTTGCATTCCTTTAAATCGTTAGTGTAAATGATATTTCATAAACTACTTTGTAAACAGGTACTATGTGCTTATTGCATATGCATAATATTTAGATGGAAATTACCTTTTTATAGAAAAATTCTGAACAGATTTTAGTTCACTTTTTCAACCATGGCTGTTTTCCACTTTGGGAGAACTAAACTGCCTGGTTTCCATTCTATGAAGTCTCTTCGTGAACTTGATGGCTTCTACCTAAGCTGGAGGCACAGTGCCTGGGAGGAACTGACTCCTGCCTGGGATTCACATCCTATCAGTTCAAACTTGTGAAGGGATTGCACATCTCTCAGGATGCTTTGCCATTCTGACCATTTGGCAAAGAAATCTGACCTATGTTTGAAATGTAATTTTTGAAGGTGTTTTTGCTACTGTACTCTCCCCAGGTCAATTTATTGGTATGTGAAGTCAAAGAGTTGGCAAGAATTAAGACTCTGTTACCAGTGACAGAAGAATTTCCATGGTATACCAGGTGGTGATGTCAAAAATAGCGACACCACAATTTTAGTGTTTGAAGTCCCACTGATATCACCTAGAGCATCGTTGCTTAAAGTTTCACTGCAGCTTTAATAGTTTTGCAAAACTATTCTCCAATTCCCTAAGTCCACTAATTGGAAAAATACTGTGAAATTTCAACTGCATTTTTTAATGGATCAGTAGAGGCACTTCTACTACATTAAATCAATGGAGTTTCCTTATTATAAGCTCCTAAGATTTGACTCTTTCCAAATTGAAATACTGAACCTTGTACATATTGTTCCACTAAAAAGGCACATATTTAATGGTAACTTGGAAAGAGAACTTAGTGTCATTAAAGCATAATCATATCTTAGGTTTAACAAGTGTCAGGAGGCTTATTTCAATTAGTTTAGCTATTAATCTATAATTATAGCATAAAACACTTGCTGCTATCTCAGGAATGTGTCTGTATTCTTTGCTTTTGATTCCACGACCTTCATCACAGACATGTGAGCTGCAATATAAGCCTGGGCTACAGCCACGGGCCATTCGATTGCCCTGTGAATTGATGCGCTGAGAACAGTAGTCTTATTAGTAATATCTTATCTTTCACTGGCGTTGTTTCCAAATAAACACATGACAGAAGGGGAATTAATTAAAAAACAAATTAACCCCCAAACGAAGAAAAAAATAGCATATCTTAGATAATTACCTCGGATGAGACATTTCTACAATGAAGCTATGTTAACAAAAGCATTTTTAATTGCTGTTCCTGGTGCCTCCCTCCCGTGGTAAAGTCCTTTGGCAGCACTGCCCTTTCTTGGAGAAGGAGAGGCAGGAACAATGGAGGGAGGTTTCCAAACAATCAGCTTTGTGAGATTGCTTTAGAATGAAAAGTCTGCGAAGGAAATAAATAATAAGATTCTACCCGAGATATCTCTTGAGTCAGGTTTTTCTGAAGCTTAGACTATGTGAGGGAGTGATCAGAACAGCAGTGTGGGAGACAAGCTATCTGGATTCTAATATCGATTCTGCTACTTGTAAAGTGATAGAAACATGAACTTGGCACTTGACCTTTGTGAGTCTCAATTCCTCTTGGAACTGTTCTTCTTGGATTGAACTGGAGATATTGAAAGTAAAACAGCTAACAGATAATATCTATTAAATGTTGAATGCTGGCTTAGCATATAAGGCACTATATTTATTGCTTTTCAGGTATTTTCTTATTTAATACCCACAATAACCCAGTGAGAGAGGTGCGATTAATGTCCCCATCTTAGACATGAGGAAAGAGAGAGTGAGTGGTTAAGTAAATCCTAGTCAGTCTGCACACTGGATTTTAATCATTGTGCTGAACTTTTCTAAGAAATGCACACTAAAAATAGTTTATAGCTTATAACTTATCCCTGCTCTTATATAATCATTGTTTTTGCAGTTTTAAACTCACTAAATGCAATTATTGTTTCTACTTTTCTAGCACGAGAGACACTAGTACAGATTATCTAAGGGACTCCTAATGCTATCACTCTGCTTTGCTGGAGGATATGATGGTGTTCCCGCCTCCTCTGTGTTAGATACCAGCATAGCATCTGGTATATGGTGGGTACTCGGCATGTTCTTTCCGTGGAGAGATTGCATAGCGCGAGATTAGGGGAAGGATGGAGCTCTAACATCATCCCAAAGACCCGGACTGTCCAGTTGTGTTGAGGTTGGATAGTTTTCTCTGGAATAGTTGTTCTAAGGACAAATGGAGTAGAATTCCTACAGCTGTTGTGGTGCATGTGTAGGGGGGGAGGATGAGGGGAATTTTGTCCTGCTTGTTTACCTTGCTGCATTATCTTTCTTTTCTATCAAATCCAGTTCTGCATCATTGGAAATGCTTATTTTTCATATGTGAACAACCTTTTTTTTTTTTGTCTTCCTCATGTTGGAAGAATAAGAGTTGTCTTGGGCCACACAGTAAGTATCCAGACACTCACAAAAGCTAATTAGCAAAATCAAAGGTCCATGCATACTTTTTGGGATATCCAACATCACAGATAAGCAAAAAGTCCTCACAAAATCAGCATTTGAGCCACAGGCCACAGGGTTGGACAGCCCTGAAATATGCGGGTCATGGTTGTGAGCCCAGCTTCAGATTTGTGTAGGGATTTTCAGCCTTCTAGGAGTACAGCAAGTTAACATCTTTTAATTCTGAGGAAATTGTAAGCAGGTTATTGATTCTTTCAAAAAAGATTTACTCTGGGGTGGCACGTGTAGCTCAAAGGAGTAGGGCGCCAGCCCCATATGCTGGAGGTGGCAGGTTCAAACCCAGTCCTGGCCAAAAATTTCCAAAAAAAAAAAAAAAAAAAGATTTACTTTGTACCTGGTTTAGGCATTATTCTAGGTGCCAGCAATACAAGGACAAAGAGACGTGTTTCTCAACTCAAGTAGCTTGTGGTTTGGTGGAAAAATGTATATGTGTATACAAGTGAACAATTATATTTAATAAGATAGTAATGGAAGCGTGTGTTTATATGGTGGAAGCTTGGGAAAGGTTTCTCAGAAAGCCTGGTGTTTGATCTGAGGTCTGAAGGAGAGTAAGATTTAGCAAGGTATACAGACAGCAAAAGGAGATTACCTTCTCTGTGGAAGAAAGACTGTTTTCTCCTTTATGAGAGACTGTGCACATACCTTTCTGTGGACTATAAGAAAGGAACTTTCTAGGAAGACTTCAAAGGGAGGCTTTCTGTTTACACGATCTGAAGTTCCTTTTCATGTTCAGCTCTATTCTTCCCTGTTCAGTCTGTTATTCGTTCTCATCTCTCAGTATTATGTTGTCAATTGATACTCAGACTCTACGCTTGCACCTGTTTTATGGAAGGACCTGACGTTTCCCATTTGGTATGCATCCTTCAGGGGCTTAAGAGAAATCTACTATTTTAAAATTTTATTTTATATTCTCTTTGTGCTGTGTCACCAAGACTCTCCATAATAAGGTTCTCACTGTACCTAAAATATATATCCTGAATAAGTGCAACCCTGTGTAGGCAAATAAGATGCTTAATTCATCCAATTCACAGAAATACTCTATAACCAAGTGGAATAACTACTGACTGGCCTTCTCTTTCAAAGTCATCCTATTAGAAAAGAGCCTGTGATTCTTTTTCTTCTTGTTTCAGGAGTGTCCAACCTCTCCCCCGTCTCCCAACCCACTGCATATTGGAAAGAGAAGAATTCTCTTGGGCCACACATTAAATGCACAAACAGTAACGAAAAAGTTCTCACAAAATTAGCATCTGGCCCATGGGCCACAGGTGGGATATCTCCATTTATTTCCTTTGTAATCACTTATACCCTAATAATAGAGAGTTTTGATAGAGTTACATATAATTATAAAGCTAAGAAAGGCCCTTTAGTGCCATATGGTTCAAATACTGACATATTCCTATAGTCTCCTTAATAATAGGACAGCTTTTGCTTGAATAACTCTGGTGAAAGAGGACTTCCATCCTTCCCCTCCATCCTTCTAGGCTATTTCATTTATTAAACACTCTTACTTATTTATGTTGGCTCTAAGTATGACTTGCTCTAGATCAGTGATTCTCAGTGAGGAAAGGGGATACTTCTGTAACTTGTCCGTGTATACAAACACTTTGAAACGTCACGACTTGGGGCACTGCTGGTATCTCATGGGTAGGGGCCAAGGATGCTACAAATACCCTACAGGGTGAAGGACACCCCCATGCAACAAAGAATTGTCCAGCTAAAAATGCCAGTAGCCCCAAGGTTGGGAAACTCTGCTCTAGAGTCCATCTGTTTAACACAGAGTTTAACTGTTTCCATTCAGGGGTCTCTCAGGTACTTGGAGACAGCTAACCATATGAAAGCTTCTGCACCTTCAAATTCTGCAACTATTTTTCTGATGCTCCCATTATAATAAGACTAGTAATTCATATGTGACTTTTTCTAAAAGCATTTTATTTTAAAGGAGGAATAAACCATTGAAAGAAGGCAGTGCTTGGTACAAACTGACCAGTGGTGGTCCACGTTAGTTCTGAGGAATGGAGTGGGAGAGGTATAACCGAGTGGTGTCTTTATGTGTTCTTCCCCATGCCCCATACGGCTGATTTCTATGACACTTACTGCAAGGGATTTAGCTTCCCGAGGTAGTCTTTGGGATACAATGTGAAAAATGCAGGGCATGTCCAAATCCATGTCATGATAAACTATGTCATAATAACCATCTCCCAGAGTTAAGAGTGTTCCTGGGATATAGATGGTGTTAGAAATTCTGACCATGCTAGGGATAGGAAAGAAGTAGTAAGATCTTTTCAAAGACCTCTTCTGCCCTTTCTGTGAGCCCAACTTTTAGACGCCATCTAACTCAAATCCCCATTTGTTGCTGAAGTCACTTTAACACTCAGAGACAAAGCAATTACTAGGTCAATTTATACTTGTCATGTTCCTGCTAAAATTTGCTCTAGCTGGGCGAGAAAGACCGAGGAAATGATACATTCTCTGAAAAGACTGAGGAACATTTCAAGGAATATATTTGACCAGAAGACTTAGGAGCTAACAACAGTCTATTTGAAAAGCATGTAGCTAAAGGCAACCGGCCTGATTCGCTTCTTGAATACTGTTTTCCCTGAAGTGTATGGATTGCAGTTTTAAAGAGGAGCAGGATAAAATTTTGAAAATTGTGACAAAAGAAACTTAGTCACCAGAGAAGGTGCATAGACCCCATGTGTATTTGCTAATGTGGAAGGATTTGGGTGCTAGCTTCCATTGATTACTTAATTATGAAATCCATTAAATCAATTGCTTATGAAAGTGACCAACACAGACTGATTTGTTAGAGTTAATAAGAACATTAGGAAAATAATGATCCAGTTTCTTCATCAGTGGTGATATAGCTTAACCCAGCAAGTCATTAAGATTTCCCCTTTCATGCAGTTTTCACTGTCAGCAAACACTGCCTATTGTAGGAGCTAACACAGCAGGGGCCATTTCCTAGGCCAAGTTCCAGAAGAATTCCTCTCCTTTAGTGGGAAGATAAGAAAAGAAGAAGCTGGAGAGAAAGCCCCTCCTAGAGCAGTCCTGCTGATAAAGCTATGCTGGCCCAAGGGGGGCGATGACAATGTCTAAAGTGACCCAACTGCAAAGGGAAGATCCAGGGACACTTTCATTCTCTAAGTCTCTCTCAGCAGGTGATTTTGTGATTGAAAGAGCTGAGCTCTGGCTTGGGACTGGATGTTACAACTGGATGGTAGGAATTTTTAAAATTACGTGATAGACTATACTCATTTATTTCTTCCCCAGCTTCTCCTTTTTCCTCACCCCACATCATCAGTTCAAACAAAGACAATTTCCCATATATAGCCACAAAGTCAAAAGTAGTTAGAAATGGATGGCAGTGCTACCAGCTGTCACCACAGTCACCAGACCCCAGAGTGTATGACCAGAATCAGTCGCAGGAGCAGCAGTATGTGAGGATGAGAGGTTTGCAGAGAAATCCTCTCTCCTGAAATATTTCCCTCATTAGTGGTACAAGAGGTCCTTAAATTATCTATAGAAGTTTATTGCTTTGGGTTACCATTGGCTATATTTATTAGAATTCTTATTAAACAGCACGTGTATTTCAAAGAGGTAATATACTTTAATTCTTAGCTATATAGGAGGTTCCTAAAACCTCTTTCTGTTCAAGATGCCTAGCTAAAAGCCAGGCCCTGTGTGGGAGGGTTCCTTGGAAGGGTGCCTGGAGGTCAGTATACAGACTAATTGTTCCAACTTCCACCTTTCCCTAGGCCTGGACTATGTGTGGCCTAATCAGAGTCTGAGTAGTCAGGAAACCTGGGAGCCATGGGAGAGAGAATGGGGGCTTCTCTCCTTTCCCTTCTTCCTCCTCTCAAGGTCTTTGTCCCCTCGCACATGGACATTTGATCAGCTTCCTCAGATCCAGCATCTCATGTAGCCCTATAAACCTTTGTCCAGTGTACTTTGTGAGTTGCATGGACACATTCTGAATTATAGTCACTGTTATTTCACAGAGGACTGGACATCCAGCCAGATTTTCAGTTTCTTGAGTTCAAGGCTGTGTTCTCTGTAACCCCGGTCACAGTGCAATGCACATAGTAGGAGCTTAATACAGATAGACTTGCTAATTAATGAGCAATGACTTCAGGAGCCTGCTTGGCAATGGGGAAGGCCACAGAGTTGGTTTTAGAAGTAGCTTTTCTGCTGACTTTTCCTATAGATTTAGGGATATAATAGTTACCATTAATTGAATCTGTTAATTTCTGGTGAGGCATTTTACATAGATTTTTCTCAATTTATCTTCTCAAGAAGTTTTCAAGGTAAAAGCTGTTTTCCTCATTTGCAACTTAACCAGTAAAGGGTGGAGTTGGAATTCAAACCCAAGTCTTTCTGATGCCCAAATCTGCACTCTTTCCATTACAGCATGATAATTTTGTTTTTAAAAATTATACCCTGGAGATAAAAACCATATCAGCATTTGTGACTTTATGATGATATTCACTAGGTAAATAAAATAATTAGTCAGGTCCTTTGATGAGTAAGAAGAGTCCTTCTTCCCTTGAGGGCAAGTGCAGGATTTTAGTAGCTCACATTCCCCCTCTCAAACCAGTTGGACCTCTTCCGAGAAGTATATAGATAGTAGAAGAGTAAAATTAGATTACAGAAGTCTATTTGCAAGGCATAGTTTCTTAATTACTTTGAATAAATTGGTATTTACACATCTGCTGTAGAGTACCATTTACTGTGTTGGGAGAAACTAAGGTCAGAAAAAGCACATATGGAATCCCTTATTGCGGTAGTATCGGGTATCATATCAATGTTTGTGAAATGATCGGCACTCATCTGGTAAAATTATGATCGAAGCATGACAGATATGTATTTTAATTTTCTTTTCTTGAATAGCAAATTCCATCTTTCCTGATCCGGGTATAGAAACAGTGGCAAATTTAACACAATGCGCTTCGAGATGTGCAATATTTTCTATCCATCTGATGAAGTCAAAGGGTGTTTATGAAAAACCAATTATCCTAATTACTCATAATATGGCTGTGTGCTCTGAAGAAAGAAAGAAATTTGTAATAGCTCATTTAGAACAGCACAGAATCACACCTAGAATTTTAAATGCCACAAATTTGGGACATAGAAATAAGGTTATTCCAATGCAAATGGATCCGATTTAAATGGTTTGTGACATATAAAGACAATATAAGTGTAATATGGTTTCCTTTAGCTCTTGGGGCTTTGATTATAGTAATTTGGTAGGAGGCAAAGTGCATGACTCTTATAATGATGAAATTTTATTACGGTGACATTAGTGCTCTTGCCAGAAATAATATTGAACTTAAAGTAACATATAGAAATCATATAGTTAGTTAAAAGTAGTAGTTAAAGGAGCACAAAAGTACAAAAGACCTGAATTCTAGTTTTTGTGCTACTTACCAGTGGGCATTTTCATGAAACCAATCTATAATAGTTTAAGTTGTGTGTTAAACAGTTTTCTTTTTGGGGGGTAATAATCATCTGGCTTCTCTGCATACATTTTTAGGTTCATAGCCTGATAAATTGTTTATATTTATCTGTGAGTAAAATGATGCTTTATTTTGAAAAAAAATAAAGTTCAGTGGTATTATGGTTTCTTGTGTTTAATTGTACCAATGGCTTCTAATCATTACTTCATCTTATAATGACACCCTGTTATGTAACTTTCAGCATGTGATGAACTTTCAGCATGTGTATGGTGGGCAGGGCATACTTACCTGCTTCTTGATTCTGGCCTGAGCCCTGTGAGTTGCTTTGGTTAAGCAGGATGTTAGCAGACGTGAGGCAAGCAGAAACTGCACTACGGGCTTATGCAGTTGAGTTTGCATACTCTTATACCTCTGCCATCACTCAGAGAAGGACACGGCTGGGCTAGCCCATAGATTTCAGGAGAAGGAATACTGGCTAGCCTGCAGCTTCCTGGAGCATAGTCCCCCCAGCTAAGCCTGGCCTCCACCAGCTTATATCAGCTGATCCTCAGCCTTGTATGCTAATATATGTTTTAAGCCATTGAATTTGGGGGCAATTTGTTATGCTACAATAGCTACCTGATACATAGTAGAGCCTTTATAAGTTGACCACCCAAGGGACTGTAGAAAACTGGTCAACGTAAGGAAGTTTTTTTTTTTTTTTAGACAGAGCCTCAAGCTGTCCCCCTGGGTAGAGTGCCGTGGCATTATAGCTCACAGCAATCTCCAACTCCTGGGCTCAAGCGAGTCTCCTGCCTCCGCCTCCCAAGTAGCTGGGACCACAGGCACCCGCCACAACGCCCAGCCATTTTTTTTTTGGTTGCAGCCGTCATAGTTGTTTGGCGGGTCCGGGCTGGGGATTCGAACTCGCCACCTTAGGTGTACGTGGCTGGTGCCTTAGCCGGTTGAGCTATAGGCGCCGAGCCAATGTAAGGAAGTTTTATTAAATACATGTGGTGCATGTCCGGTCTATAAAAAATGGGTCAACTTAAGGAGGTGGTCAGCTATGAAGGTTCTGGTGTACTTCTAAATAATTTCCATTGGTAGAAAAATGTTTTGCCTGCAAACCTATATTATTGAATACCCATAACAATATCTTGTTAATATCATCCATTGATAAAGTTAGTAGATATTCTCATTTTGTTACCCAAGACATAAAAGCAAAAAGACACAGCCTTTTAGTTACAACAGCATTGGCCAATCTTACCTGTATGGAGACACTGCTGTAAGAGCCGCCAATGACCCCTGCGATGAGCAGTGGCATGTTTTCTTGAATGGCGTAGGATCCATCAGGACACATATACTCAGCTTCATCCACTTTAGTCAAAGATGCCCTGACAAACTCCAGTGATTGCTCTAATGCATAGGTATCCCTTGAACATGTATCCAGAATGTGAACACCCAGCTTCACTCCTGGTAGCAAGTAATTGTCTTTGTTGATTTCATCGATAGCAAACAACATGGCTTCCAGGCGTTGGATCCCTCGGTCTTCATTGATTCGCCCACACTCTTCAGTTCCAGTGCCTTTTTCATTAATAGGAAATAGGCCCCCTAAAACAAGGTCACCTTCTATTTTAATCTCCCGCCTTAGAAAGTTATGGTCTCCCAAAGAGAGTAAAAATCCCTTTGAAAGCAAAGCTAGGGTAAGAACTTGCAGTCTCGTCAACATCTTCATGAATCCTGTTTCTCTACCTCTGGGAGGTATCAGTGGTGGAGCCTATGTTGCTGTTAGTCTTCCTCTCTCATTTCCAAACTGGATCTTTGACCTTCCCTTCAAATAAGGAAGGAACAGACTAACAGAGCTTGTCTCCAAATTCCTAAAGAGATAAAAATTATATGAAAAAAGTGGCAAAGCAAGCAACAGTAATCACATTGATCTTCCCTTCCCCATCCAGACCTGTGATGGGATAATGACTCATGAAACCGTTCATTGACCACACACTGCACCACTGCCCCAGGCACTCTCCCATAGGTATTCTCTCCTAGTCCTCACAATCATGATGTAGCTCTTAGTGACAAATAGGCACCAAGGACCAAAGTGGTAAAGTGACCAATGTATATTGGACGTAGAGGTCAGACTCTAGGTTTTCTAATGCCAAGTCTAGTGGTCTCTCACCTGGGTCATTTGCTTTGAATTTGGTAAGGCAGCAACTTGGATAGGAGGCAGTATTCCCTCTATTTCAGCTGTTATCTACAAACTTACCCTTTTTTATGGACTCTTCCTCTATTTGGAAACAAAACAAAACACAAGCTCTATTACTATCTCTCTACATTTTTACCATTACATCTAACTCTTCACTTCACAGATGAACTCCCAGTTGCCTGTGGCATTTCCCCACTTCCTCTCATCTTAGAAGCTCTCTGGCCACTGGAATTGAGATTCTATCTCCACTGCTCTAACAAAATGTCTCTGGAAAAAGTTACTACTGATTGACTAGTTTCTAAATTGAATGAACCCACTGTGGTCCTCATTTTACTTGACCTTAATTAAAATGTTGGCTATTCTTTACCTGTTAACAACGTCCTAGGTTTCTGTTCTCATGCTTCATTTCTGACAACATCTTAAATTCTATTGTTTGACACCTCTTCTCCCCATCTTGCTACCCACCCCCGTTCCTGGGCTAACTCATTTATTTTCATAGTTTCAGCTACCATGTAAATCAACTCCAGGATTCTAGGTCAGCTCTCTTTTGAATAGCTTTATGACACATCCTCAGACACCCCAAGGTCTGCATGTCATAAACTCTCCCGTGTCCCTGTGAATGGGTCTTCTCTGTTTCCAGGCTCTCAACCCAGAAATCTGCACTCTGGAGTCCTCTCCATTTCATACCCTGCTGCCCCTTCCCATTAGCCATCCACCCTGTAGAGTCTACCTGTCCAACATCTCTCAGTGCTGTCCAACATCTCCTCTTATCTGTCCCTACTGCACCAGGCTTTCCTACTCTGTAGCAGGACCACACCAACAGTTCCTGCAGAGCTGCTACCAAGATGCCCCTTTCCGAAGTACAAGATCTTTAATTTATTATTGTACAACCAGTACAACTATGAATGATGAGGAAGGTGCGGTTACTGCAGCTGCAGAACTCCTGGTGGCCCCAGAGTGTGACGAGTGTGAGGTGTGAGGTACACATGATGCTGAGGTGTGCATAGCGGATTGCAGCTTTGGACAATTCCATAAATCCAGCTTCTTTTTATGTCATAGGCTAGAACACTGAGAATCCGGCAAAGCCCTGCTATGAGGACAATGTTTCTGATAGTAAACTGGATCTTCACAAGGAACTTTTCAAAGCCCTGGTGGAGAGTTGTTCAGTCACACGAACAAAGCCATGGTCCTACTGTTGTATTCTCTAACGCCCAGATCCCCAGCACTATAGCAACCCCCTGACAAGCACACTCACTCTGCTTGCCCACCTCCCTGCCTCACAGATGAGACGAGTTCATTATCTTCAGAGGCAGGTGAGACATGTGACAGCACGGACCCGTGGATCATTCTTCACATGGGGGGCTGTGTGTGCCTGTCTGTCTACCTATTTTTATGCATGATTGTGTGTTGGTCGGGTTAGCTTGTCAGGATGCCTGACACCCACACCACACCTGTGTGCTCTCAGATCAATGAGCAAATGTTAACAATTCGAGTGGTGTCCTATCGGAAGAGATGCTCAAATGCACGCACAATCTTTCTTACTTTCCACAGTGGCCCATCTCCTGTCACTGGATACTGACCTTCCTTCACCTACAAGTTTAAGAACTGGCTTCTTACAAAGCTCTTCTCAGACCTCCGGTATCTCTCCCCTGACCAGCACTATCCTTAAAGACTCAGCTGTCCCTCCCAGAAAAGTTCCAGCATTCTTTCCTATCTCCCTTCCCCAACTTGTGTAGTTCCAGCTTTTTGGTCCTGCTGTATTTTGTTCGAGAAATATTTGCTATTGCCATTATAATTTATATTTGTTTTCCTGTGTGCTCAATGGGAATAAATGAAATGGCACAGCATTTAAGATTTTTAAGGTACCAAGGAAAAAATAACTCCACGAAAATATTAAGACAGAAGCTATTCCACTGTTTACTTCAACATTTTTGACATTTCTCCCTTCTCCTGTTAGCGGTGCCCTTTACAACCCAGCTTCCCACTTGCTTTCTGTTCCTTTCACATGGAGCAAATGATGGGTTGTTTTCTTGAGACACACAGTCAGCTGGGTTACATTTTGTTTATTTATTTAGGTGTGAATCTCGGCAATGACGGCAGCAGTCACTGGAATGCTCAATGTTAACCCAGGACCTCTCCGGGAGATCTACTTCAGGGCAGCCGAAAGTCTCACAAAAATAATTTCTTAAAAAGTTGATATGTTAGTAGAATTTTTTTTTTGTTTCATATCAAATTTCTGGTCTCTTTGATCTTTGTTTGCAATTCCCTTTGAAACGAAACTGCCATGGAAGGCAAAAGACACTGAGATCATTATCGCTAATGATAAAGATGAAGAAATTGCTCTAGAAAATAATTGTTTTATGTGTTTATAAAAGAGAATAGCTAATTAAAAGAAGGTCATCAACACAGACTTGCCATGTATCTTTATAAAAAAAAATACAGACATCTTTTAAATGTGAAGAAAGTTTGACTACTCAAAAGAGCTAAAGATGACCTCATAGCTATAGAAAGCTTAATTCTCTGTTGAGAAAGTGCTCTTAGCCCAAGAAAACTTCAAATGAAACATCACATTACACTAAAAGTCCACATTAGTCCACCTGTATTGCAGGGGGAGGCTGTGTTTTATTTATCTTTGTGTATCTGGGGCCTGGCCTAGCGTCTGGAATACAGAAGATAGTCAACAAATGTTTCTTGAAGGAACATAGATATCCATGAAAACTACGTTTGTAAATGAATCTTTGCTATTTTATTTATGGCACAGGAAATGGTAATTCTTGAAGAGAAATGGATTGTTTTTATTTCATTACCTTCCTGGTCATTTCAGATACACTTCCCATATTGCACTTGACTGCCCACAGGTAGAAATATAGGAATTATTGTTAATGGAAACAAACAAACACACAAACTCAGTAAAATAATTTAAAAAGGTTTATTCTGAGCTGAATGTGTGTGACCTAGAGCACCTGCCTTCAAGAGGTCCTGAGAAAATGTGCCTGACACAGCCGGGTTACAGTTTAGTTTGATACATTCATGGAGACAGGACATGTAAAATCAGAAATCAATGCATTGAAGGAGTACATTGGTTTGGCCAGGATATCTCGAAGTGGGGAAGCTGATAGGTTTTAGGTGTGTTTAAAGATTCCTTGATTTGTAATTGGCTAAAGAATGAAGCTTTGTGGAAAGGAATGGAATATTTTATCTTAAGATAAGAGAGTCTGTTATTCAGAGTCAAGCCACCTGACACTGAGGATGTTTAGCTCAGGCTCAAGTGATCTCCTAGGTAAGTTGATGGCCCGTGGGTGTGGTTGAAGTTTGCCTTGTATGGCCTTAGGTCCAGTTAAGATTTAGTGTCTTGTTACAAGGAGTAAGTCCAAAAACGAGAGGGCATGAGGGGAGTGTCTAACCTCCCTTCTCCTCATGGCTGGCAAATCAGCCTTAAGCTTTTTCTGGGGTTCCCTTGGCCGAGGGGGGTCCGTACAGTCAGCCTTTGTACTATACTTTTATTTATTATGCAAGAGAAAATGCTGCCTTTGTATTTGAAAATTGCAACTGAGGTTGTTCCTTAGGGAGCCAGGGGAGATGTGGACCTGAACTGACCTACATTTACTTTGTAGTTTTTGTCAGGAGAATATTTAATAAGGAGCATGCATATTATCCTATCTCAAAGCTTCAGAGACGCATTCACTTATGAAATATTTATTTAACATCTACTATGTGTGTGCTAGGCTGTGACCTGGATACTTAGGACATATACTTTAATTGTAAACAAATAAACATGGTCCTTGCTGTCAAATAATATTCTAAACGCTTACACATTCTTATATAGACAGCAATGGAAAAACATGAGACTCTGTTTCTACCAACTATTGCCATCATTTGTGAAAAGGTTAGAAGTAAGTATACCTTAGGTTTCTTTTAACATGATAATTTTGAAGGGCTTGACTTAAGCAACCCATTCATACTACATATATTATGTGAATTTAAAAATTATACAGACCATAAAAACAAGTTGGCTAATTACAATCTCATGTAAAATATTTTTCCTTTAAGCCTTCTAATAGGGCATCTTTAAGTAACATTTGATGCAGTCTTAGAGAATAAAAAATCAAAAATCGATTTAGATCAATATTTAAATTCATTGTCTTGGTATTTCCTATTTACCTTTTCTGTCAAGCAG
This sequence comes from Otolemur garnettii, assembly GCF_000181295.1. NCBI lineage: Eukaryota > Metazoa > Chordata > Mammalia > Primates > Galagidae > Otolemur > Otolemur garnettii. The sequence goes on along the minus strand of NW_003852400.1, from coordinate 14,643,738 downwards.
ATTTTTTAATGATTAAGATGTAGGGCCATGCATAATTTATAAACACTTAGCATTATTTAAAATGAAGCCCTAGGAAACTGAGAGAAAAAACTTAAAATTTAGCATTGAAAAATAGACTAACATTCTTAATGTGACTGTTTATCACTGTGTAGCAGCTTATCGGATTGTGAGAAAAGGCACCAACCACCTCTGTTCAGGTTCTTTTCATTAGAAATCAGCCAGCAGCACCTTCCCCAGATAAGGAGGCTCCCTCCCGCAGCCACATTCTTCTGCAGCTGGAGAGCTGCAGCTGTACAAAGTTCTCTATTGAGGGATGATGAGTGATGTGTCAACTATAAACAAGCATATGTAGCCCTCTCTATGGGCGACCTGCTCACCCATGTTTTATTATTGGTGCATTAATGGAATCTCAGAGGTTTGCTGTGACTACAGCCCCTGGAATACGTGAGTGCAGAGCATTTCTATACTCTGTATTTGCTAATATGTATTTCCTTCCCCTCTTGATTTTGCCCAGGGACTTGGCATCAAAAATGAAATTCACTTTGACTCCATGACTAAGTAGTTTATTCAGGGAGAGGAAGGGGTCTATCTGGTAGATTTCATGTCAGAAACTATGCTTACTCTAAGAAATAAACCCTTAAGTTGCTAAAGTGCTTCTGAGAGTGTTCATAGCTTGCCCACCCAATCTGTAGCAAAGTTAGGGTTAGTTCTAGCACAGGCAAGTTGACTATGACCATAATTTTTTAGTTGCCAGAATTACAGGCAACAAAGGCCCTTTCTCTTTGACTGCCTTTATCAGTTGGGTAAAAAGAGGCTGGAGCTATGTTGGCATTTTAAATGGTAGAGTGTAACATTGGAAGATTGTAATTCTTTTACTCTTACTTGGGGAAAAAGACGTTTTGTTTTTGTTTTTCCCTAGAAGTTTTTAAGAAGCTGTTATGAGTGTCTGGTTATTTAAAATCCACTCAATTTTAGCAAATCTGGCTTATAATTTCTTCGTCTTGTAGCCTTCCACATTAGTCCAGCTGTATGAGTTCCTTCCATTTGCCAAATTCCCATACACTTTGTGCTATGTTTATCATGAGGATCATGTTTTGTTTATAGTATTTAAAAACTGAAAATTGTTCTTTCTTCTTCATTGGATGGTAAGCTACTGTAAACCAAGAACAATGCTTTAGATATTGTGGTAGTTTCCACAGTGCCTCAAATATAATTGTCAAATGCTGGTTAAATAATAAATTCCAAATAGTATGTGTTTTTGAGGGATAACTCAGGAGTTAGGCAAAATAATTTGGACATCCCATTCAAAGAATGAAGATTGCTATAAAGACCTGTCATTTTCAAAATGATGTTATAGTAGGTCAAGATTCAACTTTGGCACTAGAGAAATTTGACCCAAATAGCTCTGATTTGATTTTTTTGATGTTAAATTTTGGCTGATCTTTAGGGGAAAGAAAGTATAAATTACAACTAGAAAACTTGAGAGCATTTGGAGAAAGTAGAAATAGAATATGTGTTGTTGGATCAGAGAGAGATTAGAAGGAACAGAAGGCAGCAGGCACATCGAGTGGCAGGTTGAGTCCCTTGAAAGCAGGGACGACACGCAGAACAGCGGGATCCAGACCGACCCACTGAGCTGGAAGATACAGAGATGAGTTTTGCTTTCCTTTAAATTTCTTGAATTGAAGCCTGTTTGAAATCTCACAATGTATGTATGTATGTGTATATATATATATATATATATATTTTTTTTTTTTTTGCAGTTTTTGGCCTGCCTGGGCTTGGTTTGAAACTGCGACCTCCGGCATATGGGGCCGGCGCCCTACTCCTTTGAGCCACAGGCACCACCCAGTGCATATGAAATTTTAAATAACCAAAACATGAGGTTGAATAGTGAGAATTAATTGATGAGCTCTTTTGTTACAACTTGTTTTATTCATAGGTAAGATTAAAAAAATGAGAGAGAGAGAACCGTGGGTGACTATGTTGAAGAGAGGGCCACTGCCAATTGGGATGATGAGGCCAAGAAGGGGGTGGTGATGATGCCAAAAGGAGAAAGGCTCACTTTATTATTTGGCCCTTGAACCAAAAAATAAAAAAATTAAAAATACAAACATCATATATTCTGTTTCCTTTATTTTCTCCATTTAGAGGAAAACGTTTTTATGAAGTAGGCAAACAGATTTACAGTCATGCTAAACTTTGGTCCTTAGGTAATTGCTGGTAATTTATTTCCAATCGATAGTATTAACTTGGTTGGGTCACTCAATATGGAATATATGAAAGATTTATTCACTTCCCTTCAAAGTAAATCTTATTCTTTTAAACACTGAAGTGCACAGTATTTTCCTCTGTGTGTGTGAGTGTGTCAGCTGTCTTATCATCCCCAAGCTTCCTAACCTCATTACAAAGCCTCTGAATTGAGCCTCCCCAAACTCCCTATGGTCTACTTTTGTCCTTTTCCTCCTAGAAGCTGCCAAGTCTAATAGAAGTTACAGGGTTGTCAGCATAAACAGAGAGTACAGAAACTGGGTTTGTTAAAAGCTTCCTTCCCCTCTATCCCTGAACAAAATGGTGAAGGGGCAGAAATGGAGGAATGCCATTTACATGAAAATGTTTTTAACATTGGCAATATGATCCCTCGAGTGGCAATTATTAATAATATCCTGGGTATATACATCTTTCTTCTTGTATAGTTTCAAAATGTTCTGCACAGTGAATTAACTTTTACTGCTTTCTGGTGAGAAAGAAGTCTATTATCTTTTGCTAAGGAGAGAGCGTGTGAGAGGGATTGAGAGAGAGAGCAAGAGAGTAAAGCAAATTGTTCAAGGTGGTAGTCAGTAGCAAATACAGAATTAGGATTTAGGAAGACTTTACCATGATTGTCCAATCAAACTGACAAAAGAGAACAGATGTAGTACATGTTTCTGCAAAAAATGTCGCCGCTATTCTCAAATATTCCTCAATCCGTAAATGGTAAATGTTCGAAGCAGCACTCTCTTTGCTAAATGAAGCCTTCTACCTGTGGCCTCATCATGGTAACTGGTATTGAACTTTTCCACCTGCTGAAAATAACTATAAAATTGGACAAAACATATGAACCAAACTATTATCCTTGAGAGCAAAAAACACACATGGGAAATCTCATGATTACTTCATAGTTCTCCAGCATTCTGGCAGTGCTCTTCCCTGCCATAAAGCAGTGGCAGTGTTTCTGACATGAAGAGGCAGAGGTTAGAGTTCTAGGCAGCTAATGTGGTTGCAATTTGAGGGGCAGACAAATGCGTGGAGATGATGGGCAGAATATCTGTGCAGTGCAAGAGTTTGGATGGTCATAGATGAGGTAGGACTCAGTGAGGCCTGGCAGAGACTGTCTGCTTGCAGCAGGGTGGAGAGAGAAATGTTGGTGTTGGAGGCCATATATATCTGAGAGATATTAGAGTTTCAACTCAGCTGGATTGGAAAGACCAAACTAGGCACTTTGTACTCTCTATTAAGACCCCAGAAAGACTATACTCTATTAGTAAGGGCCAACTCTGGAGTAAGATACATGCCAGTGAACTACGTACAAAATAGACCTGCCATCAGTAAAGAATAAACATAAGCCTAATAAAATTAAAATGATTCTACCTGCTATTTATCTGCCTTCTAGGACAAAACTCAAAATTCATAAAGAAAAATGATGTAATTAAGACTGGCTACAATGTTCCACAATGATCAGAATATAATAAAAATTGTTGGACATAGAAGAAAATATAAAAAGGTCACCCAGACTAAAGAGAGAAAGTTTTCTTAGCAATAGACCCTGAAGTTACCCACATTTTGAAATTAGCAGACAAGGACTGCTAAACTGATAATTATAAATATGTTGAAATATGTTTAAAACATGAATGGGGCATCTGAGCATAAAAATAAAACTCAAAAATATACAACAAAAATTCTAGAACTCAAAAAGGCAATATATAAAATCAAAATTTCATAGGGGATAACAGTTTGGAGATGGCAAAATAGTAAACTTAAAAATAGAGGAAAAAATGATCCAATCTCCCAAGAGAGGAAAAAGGATTGAAAAGAAATTGAACAAAGCTTCAGTATTTCATTAGACAATATGAAGCAATCTAACACATATGTGAGTTTCACAGGAGAGAAGGGAAAATGGAAGGAAAAAATACTTGAAGAAATAATGGCTGAAAATTCTCCAAATTTAGTGATAAACACAAGATTACAAAACCAAGATCAGCAAACCTCAAGCAGGATAAATACAAATAAAGCCATGTGTAGGCAAATTACGGTCAAATTGGTAAAAACCAAAGGTAAAAGGAAAACCTCGAAAACAGAGTGAAATAGCACATATGTGCAGGATAACGACAATGTGAATGATGTGGTTGACCTATTATGAGAAAAAAATAATGGCTGAAACCCAATAAAATGTTATCTTAAAGTTCTGGGAGAAAAAAAACCTGTCAATCATTACAGAATTCTATTTCCAGTTAAACTGTACTCCAAGAATGAAGGTAAAATAAAGACATATTTCAGGCAACTAAAGCAGATTTTGTCATCAGTAGACTTACACTGTAAGGAATGCTAAAGGAATTATTCCAAAGTAAGAGGAAGCAACACCAGATGGAAAATCAAATCAATAAGAAGACATGAAGATGGCGGAAATGGCCAATATGTGGGTTAATAGAGAAGAATATCTGTAAGTCTAGCGATCAGGCATCGTTAGGATAATTTTATGAAAGGTGTATTTGTCACAAATAAAAACCAATAAGAAAAGACAAGTTTCACTATAATTTTGTCTTTATAATTTGATTTTATCTCTCAGTATTTATATGTTTGCATTTGTCTTATGTCCAGTTACCAACCCCTTTGGTCCTTCTAGAGTTCTTCTACTAAAAATATGATCCTGTACCTCACAGGCCATGCTTCTGAAAGTAGCATCTGACAGCACATTTTTATTTAATTTCATATTGGCGAATAGATTCGGGCTGATTTAAGGCTGAAAACCAGCTGATACACACTGATACGGCTATACTGGTTGTTAAAATATCAAAATACTTCCATCCAGTTGGTGAACAGCTAACTCAGCAAGCTCTTGAGTATTCCTGCACGTTCCTGGCTATTATGGTCCCTCATGCGGCATATCGACACCTGCCCCTGTCACACCCTCACTCTGAATTACCTCGTGACCCAGCAACTATAGCGTTAAATTCTGGAACTGGAAGGTAGTTAGATTCCACCCTCAGGGGTATGTTTGCTGCCCATTTTGATACCTTGATACTATTTGTTAAACCTTTTGGATATTCCCCTGAATTGACTTGCTGAAATAAGATGTTAGAAATTTGGAGAAAGCTTCACATTTTTTTTTTGGCCAGGTTTGAACCTGCCACTCTTGGTACATAAGGCTGGCACCCCACTCACTGAGCCACAGGCGCCACCTGAAAACTTCACTTTTAAGCAAAATTCTCATCAGTTAAAACAAATCTACATTTTCCCTTACAGTTTGATGTGTTAGAAATCATTTCTCACGTTTTCTGGAAACTACACACAATTTTCCTTTGGGAACCAACACATACGTTCCTAAAATGAGGTGAATTCATTCCTGGCTTGATAGGTGGCACTTAGTGTCAAGTGTCCCAGCTCTAGCAATTCGTCAGGGATGAGCCTGTCACCTAATTATTTCCACTGGAGAAAAACATCCTCTTTCTGGCAGAGTGACTTAGAGAGATGGATATAAACCCAGGATTCCTGGTGACCACATGAGACAAAAGCCTGCTTGAGAATAAACAGAGAAATGCAAAGCCAAGAGATAGGGAAATAGTGAAACCTGCCAATCTTATATGTGCTGCTTAATCCAGCTACAATCCCCCAGTTATGTGAGGCAATACATTCTTTTCTTTTGAATGTGTAGGTTAGTTTGAAATCTGCCTTATGTCATTTTCCCAAAAAAGATTCCTGGATAACATCTCTGCTTTTCCTATTCCTTTTCCATCAAGGATACTGAAACTTACTGAGCGCCTCTTCTGTGCTAAAACTACACAGATGATACGATTTAATTCCACAGCTTTGTTCCTCCCTACACATGCCTTTCCACAGAGGCTGGATGCTGTCTTGAATCACAGCTGGCCCCAGGCTTCATGATGGCTCCATTGTGCTACCCTACTGATGACAGATCTTTCCAGAAAGGCAACTACTCCACAGTTATCCCTTCCTTCATGCTCTCATCTGAATTCGCATCTTCTCTATTCTCTTACATAGCACACAACAAGGCATCTAATCTATTAAGCCATCAGCATTAACACATTAATGCAAGTTAATTCGTCACCTGTTTAGGGATGATCAAATTTTTTAATGTACCAAAACACTGGCATAAAAAATTAAAGAGAGAAACCTCAATCTACAGAGAATTAAGTACCAGAGCCTAATCAATTTTCTTCAGGTTATAGCACTTATGGACCTCAGACTCAAATATAAGCCAACTTGTATATATCATGCACTATGAGATGTCAGGCTAGAATGATCCTGACCTCAACATATGTACAGGCAACTTATCACCGCCATAATGGAGCTCTTCTGATGCTTAAGTGACCACGCAATATATTTTTTAGTTGTGCCTTGCTGAACAATGTTTGGGGAAGTCATTAGTATCCTGTTGTCAACTGGTTTGAGCTCTCAGGAGCCAATTACGCATATTTCTTTACAAGTGGGATCACATTGGTAGCTTAAAATTGGTCATGGTGGGAGTATTTACATCACAGAAGACAGCAAACACTAAAAGTCAGTCCCCTGACAAGTCCCCAAGATCTAGTTGTTAAATATTTACCACCACACTATAGGTGGTAAATTTAACAATGTGCTCTTAAAATCCATTCCTAAAGAACCAAATAGAAAAAGCCTACAAAAGAAATACGGCATAGTGCCTTAAATCAGAGTTTTTCTAACTGTGCACCAGATTTTCACAATCTTGTCGTGTTTTGTGATCTGTATTAGTAAATTGCAATGATTCCTTTAAAAGGAAATAGAGTAGTTTAAAATATAATAAAAATATCAAAACACTAATATAAGGCACTGTGTAGGAAGGGTGAATATTATTTTCTAAAACTGTTTTGGTCTGCATAGATATCTGCGTGAGTGTTTGTTCTGGGTTACAGTGTAAAATAATTTCTTACTAGGTCGTGGTGAAACAAACAAAAAGAAAGTTTAAAAGCCATTGTTGAGAGGGTGGGCTCTGTAGTCAAAGGTTGGAATCTACATTGTGACTGCATCATAACACGGCCCCCTCTCTGTTCCCCTGTCCCTGAGTTCAAAATGAAGAAACAAGGATAGTGCTTATTTCATGGAGTTTTTAGGACTAAATGGAATAATACATAACATTAGCCTGATGACTGTTAGCTATTATTAAAATCATTGGTAGTGTGGATAATTTATCAATGGCTTTGATAAAATTAGAGAGTAATCTAGACTATACACATAATCATCCGCTTCTAGCATTCGGCCTTCCTTCTTGGTGATGTGTAGGTGCTATGTGATCCTAGGGAATACCAAGCTGTCTGGATCCTGAAAGGAGGGAGATTCCAGGTATCCAGTGAATTTTGGATTGTTCAGTGTTTATGGGTGTTTGATACAATAAAATGCCAGGTAAACATGGAGAACGTTCAGGCCCCCACCCCCCAAAGATGCAAGATGCTCACCTTACTTTGTTCTGTTTCTCTGGAAAACGTTTCCATCCCTGCTCCTTTGATTCTCTGCTATTGAATGGAATTGTCTTGAGAGGGGACTCGGCACTTCCTGTCCTGAGTCAGTCTAGAGTAGGACATTAACTGACTCCTAATGCTAAGAGCAGAATATTTTCTAAAATTCTGGTAGCCAAATTGTCTCTGATTTAATTTTCATCATTCTATAGCATTAGGGACCTTGGCCACAAAGGGTTTGAGCTCTCCGTAATCATTAGTCTTTAAATTCCACAGCAACCACTGTGCTGGGCCAACAAGTCTGGGCTGCCTTCTGCATTCTCATCTACTTCCTGCATGAGCCTTCAGGAGAATTGATCCCTACCGTCTTAGTAAACATTCAGATGTAGAAAGCTCCCAACATATAGCTGTAACTTTTTTTTTTTTTTTTTGAGACAGAGTCTCAAGCTGTCCCCCTGGGTAGAGTGCCCATGGCTTCACTGCTCACAGCAACCTCCAACTCCTGGGCTCAAGCGAGTCTCCTGCCTCAGCCTCCCAAGTAGCTGGGACCACAGGCACCTGCCACAACACCCAGCTATTTTTTGGTTGCAGCCATTATTGTTGTTTGGCGGGCCCAGGCTGGATTCAAACCCACCACCTTAGGTGTATGTGGCTGGAGCCTTAGCTGCTTGAGCCACAGGTGCCGTGCCATATAGCTGTAACTTAAGACAGATTTTCAACTACCAGGACTAACATGTCTTTTGATAACTCTGAACTTTTTAAACTGATTCTGATTTTAACCATGCCTCAAAAAGACCTCATATAACACAAGCTCAAGGTTTGCTTTCTTTTTTTGTATTATTCCCAAGGTATCAGCCTGAAATTATGGCACTCCTGTGTTATACAAGGGCCATGTCCCAACTACTAAAGGGAGGGATAGATACAAATGAGTGCACAGTGCCTGAATCTGTTTGTATATAGGCCTAAACCAAGGCAACGAAATCTGCAGTGTTGGAAGTTGAGATGGGTAGTACTTCTGAGGGTGTGGGGGGTTTGTGACGGGAAGGAGGCCTGAGGAGGCTTTCTGAGTGCTGGTCAGTTTCTGTTTCTTGATTTGGATTTTTGTTTCACGGTAAATGTTCAGTCTGTGAGAATTCACTAAGCTGCATGGTTACAGAGAGACATTTTTCTCTTCTCTTTTGTGGCCCATTTTCTTTATTACACGTCAATGAAAATTTAAAAGAAAAAATAGCACAGCTGAAGTGAAAAAGAATGGTACGGCTGTGTACTTTTAAAAAAATGGTTGTATATGACCAATTTGCCACAGGAGTATCAACAGACGCATGCACCTGTGGGCTTATTAACAGCACTAACCCTGATGAGGGCATCCCCTGCTGCTGGGTGAGAGGCCCTGGTGCGCAGTGAGGTGTCTTTCCTCATTGCCAGTGAGTGATGGCCATGCAGAGGTCTGCGTCTCATTACAATAGCAAGCTGGCCACTTTGTTCTCCTACCTGTAGTTAAGCAGAAAGCAGGAATCTGGGCACAAATGACAACTCCATCTGTTACACATGGCCTGACATTTGGTACCTGCAGCCGTACAGTTGGGCTAGACGGGAATGGAGAGGGGAAGCCTGAGCTCCACTTCGGGTCCGCTCTGAAGTTAGGCAACTGTTACTTTCACAGTCTGAGTTCAGAAAAGTGAATGAAATCAATCTTTGGCCTCATTATGTTCTCATGTTAAAAGAATTCTTTTGAATAATTTAAACAGAAATTGCTTATTGTGCCTATTATGTGCCAGGCCCTAGGTAGGGTTCTGAGGGTACAAGGGTGAATGGTATACCATCCCTGCCAAATGCAATAAAAACATGGTTTCTTGGGACTCTGATAACCACCAAAAGCTGAATATAAAACATCATAACTCAAATGTATTCTGGCAGGGCATTCCAGTGTGACAAATCTGAGGAGGGCAAAGGCCCCTCCCCTCATTGCCATAATTGGCTGCTTCTACCCTTTAGGTCGGAGAGGTTGTCATTTCCAGCTGGACACACACCTGTCCTGGCGAGTTCTCAGGGCTCTGGACCTCTGCTCTCTTTCCAGTAACCTTTGAGTGTGACTGTCTTGCCTGCTGTGACGTTTGATGCCCTTTCCGACAACTGGGAAACTGATGCCAGCAGAGATCAACTCACTGGCTTCAGATCAAAATATCCACCGAGAGCAGTTCTGACAACTGTTCCAGGCTTCTGCGTCTGCTGTTTTCCTCATGCTCTCTCTTTCTGGCTGCAGAGGCTTCTCCTCTCTGAAATGCTCACAAATAATGTATCGAAAGTTGGATTTCATTGTCCTTCCGCTCTCAGTCTTTCAGGTACATGCTCTTTTCTGTTGTTGAGCTTTCGCCAAGTCCTGGTTTCTTCTTTGCTCAGAGTAGCTCAAAATTGGGCTTTCTTTTCTCAGTTGCTATTGTTAGATAACATCAATCTTTTATTGATCTTTGTTGCTGATGGCCACAGCCTTCTTCTATTTGAATTTCACACATTTTTTTTTTCTCTCTACTTCAGTCTACTCAAGATACTGCTCTAAATTTGTATTCTTTACCTGTGGTCAATTGGAACAGATTCAAATATCTCTTGTCCCTCTAACTGTAGTCTTAGCAGCTCCGCTTTCAACCACTTCACCCATTTCTTTCTTTTTTCTTTTCTTTTGTGGCCCATTTGCTTTCGCTCCTAGGAAACACTGAGATAACTATATGATTTTCCTTTCTACCTCAGCACATTTTTCCAAGTCTGGATAAGTTAATTCAGTTGGTTACCTCATGGAACTAATAAAGCTTATGTCATTTGACTTGTTCAAGTTGTATTTTTCTAGAGAAAACTTGTGTTACCTGCTTGGTAACTGTAATAAATAAGGCACTGGTATAAATAAGGTATCTGTAATAAATATTGGTCATCAAGTAACTCCTGGGACAAGTTACTGGCAAACTTTGCACAAGCCAGGTGTTATAGCTAAACTTGTGAGTTCTAGCAGATTTGTGCAGGTTAATATGACCATTCCTTGTGATAGATAATGCGCAGCTGGGCATATACTGGGAATGTACTGGGCATAGGCAATAAATTCTTGTTGGCTAAATAAATGAATATTTGTCCTTTTGTTTATCACTTGACAATGAAGCTCAGCTTTCTTTTTCATTAATTTCCTTCATTTATGAATGAGAAAAGTAACTAACACTTTTTTTTTAACTCATATAAGTTGCTTTACAAATGTTCATTTGTTCTTCTAAGATTTCTGTTGTAAATAGATTAGGAAAACTAGTTTAGGGATAAACTTAAGTACGACTTGCTCAGGAGTCGAAGAAATTTGTCTAATTCCCAGCTCACTGACTGAGAGTAACTTCTTTTGTCACTCTCTTCTATTGAGAATTGTGTCCTAACATCCAAGGGAATTCTCAAAAGCGGTTAAGAAGACGTGACGTATTAGGCACCGTCAGTGGCGTGTTTGTCATTCTGGTGCCTCTCTCCCCTTGAGCATATTTGTATCAGCTTCACTTAAATTCCTACTGTATTATTGCCTCAACAATATTTTACGTGGGGTCTATCCATGTTCCAGCTTAGTTTCAGGATAGCTTTTCTTCTAGGTCATGGCACTTGGAAATGATCCTGCCTAGAGACGAGACCTTTGAACATAAATTTGTTTCCACATCTGGCATCCATTAGCTTTCTCATCAAGACTGTTTTTGGAGCTAACTCCATCCACTGTCCAGATGTTTCTTGTACTTGTGGCTTAGCGCAAGATATTTACACCTTGCTGTTTAGCACACATATGGGGTAATAACTTTGGGGAATTTTGAAAGCCCTGAGCTGCAATTCCTGTGGAATTGTAGGCAGAATTGTCTCTGTGGTGTGGCTGCTGAGCTCTGCCAGCCTCCCCTCAGTGCCTGCCAGTCACTCATCTCACGGCAGGAGGGCTGTGACTTTATGGGGCTCATGGTGGGGCACACAAGATGCCAATCCAAGGACAATACTTCACATGGCACCCAGAGGAAAGCCAAAGACCCAGGGGAAGGTGTTTTTTTCTTTGTTAGGCAGAAAAGCTGTGACAGTATAAGAATTAGAAAATTAGCCTTGATTTTTTTGGATGTGAAATATCACCTTGTATTTTATTTTAAACTGCATGGAGAATGAGCACAAGGGTTTTCTTAAATGTTACTGCTGTTGCCCAGACTTTTATCTCTTGCTAAGATGTTAGCATGTGAGTGTGTTTTGAGTGATCTTTGTGTGATAATCTAAAAAAATTTCTTAAACATCTACCTTAGATCACCCCTCTGGAATGCATTACAGTTAGCTGTGGAGGCTTCACATATGGGATATCAAGAGCATGACACTATCTTCCACATGAGTGAGCCAAAAGGAGACGACAAGTGTTCTTTGGGGGCATTTGAGTTAATTTTGTAACAACCAGGGAACAATAGGATGGTAGCCTAATTCCATGAAAAATTTCCCAGTATACCTCTTAATGTACTAATTCCATTGCTCCTTTGTTCAGTCACTCTCTCCGTATGGCTAAATTTGTGTTCTTGTTTTTAAAATCTAAGTATTTATAGATTAGAAAATGTTTTAGTAAGAAAGCCTCAGAAATCGTCCAGGCTGACCCTTGATCCTCTCAATTTTCATACGAAGAATCTGAGTCCCCGGGGAAGGGGATTATTCTGTATTTCTATTTTAGAGTCTTGCTTTAAAGCTTATTTACAAGCTTTTACCCTGGATGAAATCTAGTCTGCGTGTGCTGCGTATTTGGGAACATCTGTGGCTGTAACACACTGTGCTTGCGTCTTCCAATATACGTTCTTCTAGCCAGAGCCCTGCTACTTTCTTCCAAATGATTTGAAATTCCCGCGGCCATTTTCCTTCCATTAGACAATATTATCTCTCTTCCCAAGGGTATAGTTAAATAGAGTCAAGGTTACTGGCGTGGATGAGCTGAGGCAGAAAAAGAGGTATTGCATTGTTTAATCACAGGATTGATGGCAGTCACCTGTAGGAAACTTACACGGGTATCTGCCACATGCTGCTGCTCTGAGAACAATGGGAGAAATGTGAAAGGTTAAAACAAAAGCAGAAAGCAAAATAATAGGTATATCCACAGGCTATGTCCTGCCAGGTGGGGGGAAAAAAAGCAATGTGTCCCCATGGAAGGCAATGACTTCAGTCTACTGAGCTGTTGAAAAAGGAGAAGTTCACCCCAGGAGACGGGAAAAGCAAGAGTGGAGAGAACCTGGCTGCAGAGCACGTGCTGTTCCTGCACTAGCGCTGGCTCCGGGCTGCGCTGCTCAGTGGGGTGCGAAATCACAAGTAATAGAGCAGGGGTTCCTAAGTGAGCTGAAGCAGCTTCCAATTACATCCTGCTATTAGCTGCTTTTAGAACAACCGTGTTGAACAACTCCACGTTTATTGAACTGTGATGTGTTCTTGAAGAAATCATTAATAGAGACAGTTGACTATAGTTACACTTACTCTGCTGGCATCTTAGGTCTTAGCAGGTTTAGAACGTTTACCAGTGTGGGACGCAGAAGAAGGAAAGGGGGAGAGTTGAACTGGCAGCGGGAGCTGATGGTACCAAGGCGTTCCCATGGAGTCTCCCAGAGGTTTTTATTTACTTGTTTGTGTGCTTCTGGTGAAGATTATACCCGGACTCTGTTGAATGTAGTTTAGGTTAGAGTACTTTGATATCTGATGACGGAGGCAAATGAGTGGAAGCTCAGAGAGCATAGCAAGGAAAACAAGGACTTTGACTTATGTAGCAGACTAAAGATATGAAATACCACCATTGCCCCTGTAATAACCTTTTTACAAAATAAAATGAGCTCATGGAAAATACAACTTAAAATGTAACAAATGAATCCCCTGTCAATTTTCTCCTAAAATGAAAGCTTTAAAAAAATCCTTTTCACCCCTGAGATATCAGCAAATATATTATCATTTCTGTTTTGGTACATGTCAGTGAGGATTTAGAAACTTTAATGAAGAGTACATTTTATGGATAGTATATTGTTTTGTTGAGTATACCGAAAGTTAGTCAAGCTGATATGACAGCTAACTTTCCACTGCACGGCCCAAGGGTTCTCTGCTTAAATTTTTCTCAGGATAATTGAATGTGTAATGGGATCAGGGACACTTACATCTGAAAGGGAACTTACAAACTGTCTTTCCTCCTCCTCTGTGTGCCTGGAGCAGTGAATGGCCTGCCTTGTCTACCTTATTAAGTCACTTGATATCCAGGACTAGAGCCAGGACTAGAACTGAGTTTATGACTCCCAAATCCTCTTTGAATCTGCTGTCTGCACTGAGAGGTGTCAATCATCTTTGCTACACACGATCTGCAAAATTAGTACAGAGCTGATATTACAATCTTATATCAAACTTGGCTTCTTCCAATGTTTATCAGGCCAAAGAAGTGATGTTTGCCAACCCTACTATTCAAAGAAACTTATTCCAAATGGTCTGCTTTACCCACGAATCACTGAAAATGCCACCTGATCTCTGTCCAGTATTCCTTTTGAGTTAAGTGATATATAAGGCCTGTGAAATTATCTTTCTTGAATTTTTGCATTAGCAAATATATCCGGCTAGGAATTCATACTGTTTTAAAAGGTGAGACAAAGGTAATAAAGGCCATGGCTGGATTCTGATGCTCTCTGTGGCCTTAGAAAGTCTCCGAGCTTTACTTTTTCAATGGATAAGGGTATTGAGCTGAAAGGTCTCTAATTTCTACGTTTTTTTTCATTCTAAGTTCAGTATTGTCAAATATTTCTGAAATTCTAGCAGCCTATCTGCTTAATCTGGCAACACTCCTCTGAAATCCAGTATGTAATTCTGGTGACATTTGTATATATAATGTTTTTTTTTTTGTTTTTTTTTTTTTTTATATATATATATTTTTTTTTTTTTTTTTCCCTACAGGGATCAGGAGGTCAGGGATGACTCTCTGCTAGTTATACATTCAGTTTTGTTTCTCAGTATATAAGTCCTGTGAAATATCAAAAGGAATATTGGACAGAGATTAGTGGTCGGGATATATTTGGCCCAGCATAATATCCTTTCTCACTTTTCCACAGCCCACCACCCCTCTACCTCTCCTCATGGAGCAAAGTAGTCACGGAGTAAGGATTAGAGAGCCAGATGAGGAAAATATTAGAAAATATGCTTAGGAACTAAACCCTACTGAAAGATATTTAATGTTTAATACCTGCCTGCAAGAAGGTTTGCATCTTTGGCAAAGTTGGAAGAAAAAAAGGCATGGAACTGGACACATCCATTTAGTTCTAATTTTGCCCTCACCATCATTCACTTATTAAAACAAATATTAAAACATCTGTGTACTTACATGCCAAGCACTCAAGGTACAGAGGTGAATAGGACAGATGCAGTCTTTGTTCTCAGTAAGTACATCTAATCAGGCAGGTACTCTATCCTCAACGTTATGCAAAAGAAATTCATACACTTCTGTAAAACTATAGAGTTCTTTTAGAAACTCTGGATATGTGGCTTTACTTTTCAAAATTTTTCCTTGCCATGAATGACAAAAAAATTAGATATGATACATTTTGCTATAAGGATAATATGGCATAATTCATCTAAAAAGGTACTACCCCCTCCCCCAGGCCCAGTTTCTTAGGTCCCTAAACTCCTGGTGAACAGCTCTGCAGGAAGACATTTATTCACACTGTGATGTGGTCCCAGGCCTGGTGAGACTGTCTGACAACTCCAAGGTCAGAGAGTGAGGTGGCCTTGGGCTCGGGATTCAAGGTGTCTGCAGATGCCTGGGGAAGACTTCTAGTTATTCTAGGCACACTTGTACACTCTAGTTACACTTTCACCTTCCTGACTTTTTAGACAGATTTTTTATTTTTTTTATTTTTAGTTTCCATGTTTCCAGGTCTTGGAGGGTGGTGTTCTAAATCTGACTTGTCTTCTCCAAGGTGGGCCACTGCTAAGATGAAAGAGGCCACTCTCTATCCTTTGGCCAATGCCACATTCCAGACAGCAGCATGGCTGTGCATAATTAGATAAAGCATAACTCCCGCTGCCCTCAGGGGCTCTGGGCACACGTGCCAAGTCAGATAGACTTTATCTCAGTCAAGCATTGCCTGCCCCCCTGCTGTGGCCAAACGCCCAGGCATTTTGCTGCTGTTTAACGAAGCCAACTGGAGAAGAAAATGACCCACATGCCAGCACTGGGAGAGTTCGGAGATGAAGAGGAAATTTCCATAAGTACAGTATGTAAATGAGAAATCCTGGCTTTCTTTTTCATCATAAATCTTGGTGTTGGAAACACCAAGAAAACCAAGGTACACAGAGTGGGCTGCAGCACAGGGCACCGGCAGGGGCAACTGGCTAGGCGTCCCAGGGCCTGGGTGTGAGGACTAAAGGACAGCCCGTTTCTACCTTTGCTGGTTACCATTCGGTGCGCTTATAAGCGCGCGTTCCTGGTATCTTTCGTGCGGCGCAACCTATTCTGAGTGGTGGAGAATCTCCCTCGGCACTCGTCACCATGCTGCGGTGCCTGCGGGCTCCTTCGTCACGCGTTTGTATCCAGCTGCATACTCAGATCTGCCTACGCACAGAATGCTGTCGCTCCGTGCGGCACATGGCAGGAGTTTGACTCTTACCGCCGCCAGGGCGGTGCTCACCCGCACCAGCCTCCCGTGCAGATGTGCGAGTGGAGGTTTGGAAGCTTCCCTGATACCATGGGGGAAACCCACGGCCTGTGGCCTGTTGCTCCTCTGGGCAGTATTTCCTCTAGGTGGGCCTACTAGTGGAAAGTTCTTATGACTCCCGTCACAGAGCACAGCAACAACACAGCCCTCTGCGGCGTTTTCGGGGCCCTGGAGTATCACATCAGGCTGCTGCCCAGGGCAGGAGTTTCTGGCACTGTACATCTACAGCATAGCCCTTCAAGAAAAGCTTTGGCGATCTCACTGCGGGGTGTGGGAGATGCTGAGGACAGACAAAGCAGGCCTTGCCCCGAGCTGGGGCTGAAGGTGGGGACACCTTCTGCAGTAGATTTGTAAGCAGGGGAGCTATAGTAGAGAGGTAACATTGCCGACTTGCTATAGGATCTTAAACAACTCTTTGTGTCTCAGTTTTTTCATCTGTGAGATGACACTAATAACACCTACTTGAGAAGGTTACTTGTGAACTACATGAGATAATGCGGGTGGATGTGCTTTGTAAACGATAAACCCCCTTTCAGAGGGAGACCTTGTTATCATCATCTCATATAGCTTCCTTCTTGAGGAATTTCATACGGAAGTGGTTTGAGTCACATTTGAAATGAATTAGTCATTAGTGTGTATATGGCAGATTTGGAGAAGGGGTTGAACACTCCCTTACGGCCCACTGAGATCCTGGGCCCAGCCTCTTACTAGGCTTGGAATCCTACTATTCTTTATAAGTGGGGCCTCTTACTATAATATATATTCTCCTGTCAAGAGTAATATCGTAACCCTTAGTTTTTCAATCAAATGTCCTCAGTTTACATGCCTGGGGTGAATGATTGCTATGAAAGTTCTAAAAAATGAAGATTGTCAACTTTATAATTTTTCTCTGGTCCCAGGGATGAGGTGGGGTGAGGATTTTGGATTGAATCTCAGAATAAACACGGTATGTGCAGCTTCACGGGAGGAGAAACACAAGACATCAACCCTTACAGATAAGGGTTCTAAGTTACAAAGGGAAGAACCAAGGACCGTAAAATCTCCACAGACTTTGCACACTTCATCTGTGTTTTCTTTTGGTTCTTCCGAGAATACGTTTTCTGGAATTTTTCAGGTGTGTTTCTATGTGTGGCTGAGGAGAAGGTATGTTATAGATGGTGATATCATGGGACCTAGCCCCTGCCTTTCTGGTTTCTTCTAAAAAGTTCTTCTTCCAACCTGGAAGACAGAATTTTATTTGAATCTCATGGTTGCTTTCATTAAACTTTGTCTAACAATAAAACCTCATCTTTTTGCACAAAACATATAATGTTACACAGTCTTCATCTTCAGAGCGATGAGGCCATATGAGAAGGGTCCTTACTCTATGGTCAGATAGGTGTGCATTTTGGTCATAGCTTTATTAATTACAAACTATTTGACTTTGAGCAATTTATTTAACATTTTTAAACTTTAGTTTTCACATCTGTAAAGAAGGGATAATAATACCTATTTTCTATTGTTCTAGCGATATTTAAATAAAATAACACATTTAAAATGTCTAGCACAGGGTAGAAACCTCAATATGCTCCCTTTGTCCTCCTCAATTTATAGTAGAAAAGGCAAGAGATTACAGAGAGGAATTAGAGCTCAATTCTCTAGGTCTATAAAGCACTTTCCTTAAAATGCTTAGCAAAGTTCACCTTTCATCATAACATACATTTCTTATCATGATAGAATTCAATAAAAATTTTTTGCTAAAAAAAATCTTTGCTCAAAACCCTTCAGTGGCTCAATTTCCTATGTAAACACGTCTACACTGTTCTGATTTTCAAAGTCTTTTATAACCTTGTATACTATACTGACCCAGGACAATTTCTTACTATCCTCTGCTATTCTTCCTCAGACATCTTCTATTTTGTTCACAGAAATGGCAGATTGTATTTTCCAGCAATATTTCTGGTCCCACATGCTCTTCCAGAACCCTTCTGCTCTGTCCTTCAGGGGAGAAACAGTTGTATAACTTAAATATACATGATTTTAATTGTTAATTATACCTCAATAAAGCTGTTTTAAAAAGACAGAGATGGAATGTGTTTTTCCTCCCCTTGAACCCAGGCAGAACTTGTGATTCCCTTATGAATGGAAGTGCCAGTTGAGGGTGTCCTGTTGACAGGAGGTTGTGGACTAATGAGGTCCCCTGCTCCTGCTGCTGTGTCTGGGTGGGGGTGCTCACCTTCACAACACAAACACCTCACGAGGAAGCTAAAAAGCCACATGGAGACGCACGTGTTCAAGTTCTAACTGGCAGCACTCACAGAGGTCCCCACAGACATCCAGCATCAATCACCCAATATATTAGTGAACAAGCCTTTAGATGTTTCCAGCCTTTAGTCCTGAGCTGCTCTGGTTGATGATGTGTGAGGCAGAGATGAATTGTCTCCACTAAGCCCTGACTAAATCGCAGACTCGTCAGGAAAACTAATGGTATCACTTCAATCCATTAAGGTTGGAGATGGTAGGTTACTAAGCAATCAGACAATTGGGGAGTACTGCTTTCCATTGATGCTTGAAGTTTTTTGAGGGTAAAAACCGTATATTCTCTGTCTTTTATGGGGAGAAAATACTGATGCTGGCTAATAAAAGGTATGTAACAAAAGTAGTCCTTAGCCATCACCTAATCAAGCAGTTTACAAGCCATTTCAGAGCTAGATAGCTTAAAAAACATGTGTATGTATCCTGGTTACTATTTCTTGAGGTTTTGATGAAGAGGTCTGAGGTGGTGCCCAGGAATCTACTTAAAAGCCTCCTGATGAACATTTAGATTTGGAAACTTTTGATATGGTTTACTCTTTTCACCTTAAAGATGCAGAAATAGGTCCAGAGGCAGGAAGGAATTTGTTTTAGGTAGCAAAGCAAATTAGCAGAGCTGAAACTGAAACTCACCTTCCATCTCTCACACAGGCCCATCTTCTAATGCACCTTTCTTCAGACAACTCAAGATAGTTGGATAGTTGACCAGAGATATTTCTTTCTTTCTTTTTTTTTTTTGCAGTTTTTGGCCGGGGCTGGTTTTGAACCTGCCACCTCCAGTATATGGGGCCAGCACCCTATTCCTTTGAGCCACAGGTGCTGCCCCGTATTTACTTCTTTGTACCACCTGTTCTTCAAGGTAACTCTTGTAGTACCTTTATTTCTGCCCCTAACAGGAACTTTGTTTTTGTTTTTTGAGTTTTTTTGTGAATAAGGTATTTCCATATTTTCACAGTGTCTAGGTGGGAAGGGCCCAGGAAAACACCACTGCAAGAGGGGAAGCATGGTGGGAAGAGACCCCTGTCTTTTCTTTGCCTGACTGTCAAGGTCAGTGGCCACATATACATGTGTTTCTTCCTTCATGTGCCTACAAAGGTTGAATTTGACATAAAATGTACAGATTGATCTGTACATGTCCAGCTGACATTCTCCACAATGTGCTAAAGAATAGACTGCGACAGGAAAAAATGGATGTGGAGAAAATCATTTCCATTACCCCAGAGAGGAAGATGATAGATCAAACGAAACCTGTTCCGGATGAACTGAAGTCAGTGAGCCGGAGTCCTAGCAAAGGGCTTCTTTCTGCTTTTCTGAGTCTTCAGACATTCTCATATTGATTTTTGAAATGAACTAAATTTATAAGAGGGCAGGATCCTGATTCATAGAAATCACCTGTAAGCCTGACTTTGTCATAATTTGATTTTTAAGTTTTTAATAATTTCTTGAAATTTCCTTATGGAATTTGTATTTGGGAATTCAGTTGATTTTGGGGTTACAGACATTCTCCTGAAATTTGATTTTGAATTGGCAGAGATTTATCTTTCTAAATTCTGGTTGGGTCTTATTTTATATTTTTCATGGGTAACAGAACTTAGTGTTTGAGAATATTTCTCTGGTCAAAAACTGTTGCCTTTTAAATGGACGGGGTTGCCATTTTTGAACCAAGAGAGTATTGCTCTGGGACATTTTGGTATCTTGTCTTTTGCTCTCCAGCCTCAACTTTCTAGGTTACGAGAGCATGAGCTGTCCTCAGAATGAGTTACTTTAAGGACTAACTACATTGACTTATTCCTCATCACAGAGGGGGCTGCAAACATGGAATGGTAATCAGACTTCTCTTGTTACTTATTTCGGATTAATTTTCTTCCCCCCCCCCCAATTTTGTAAATTTTCCTATTTACATATGCTTTGCTTACATTTGATTATCTCTTTGGGCATTTTTGTTGGGGTTTGTAATGTTTTGTCTGTGATGTTTATTTGATCTTATAATAGCTAAATTTTTGAATACTTATAATCATGTCAGGTACATCTTATTAATACAAGCATTATTTTCTTCAATCCTCAAAATCTCCTACTGAGATGATATCATTATTTTCACTTTAGATATAAGGAAATTAAAAAAAATGAAGATAATATAAGTTGCTAAAGATCATGAAATGGGCAGAGAGGGTTTAATCATTTCACTCTTTTTCATGAAGTAATAACTTGACTTTCTCTGTCTTCCAGGTATACATTGGGTTCTCTTCTTTAACCGAGTTTCCAAAAGGTGCATTCAGGTTGTATTAGTTCAATAGTTTCCAATCTTTAGCATGATCAGAATAACCTGGAAGGCTTGTTAAAATGCAAAGAGCAGGGCTCTACCCCCCAGAGTTTCTAATTAAAGGAGGTCTGGGGTGGGCTCTGAAATTTGCATTTCTAGCAAGTTCCCAGCTGGCGTGGTTGCTCCTGGTCTGGCACAACTCTTCATACCACTGATTTAGCTCACTCCATCCATGTAAAGGTAAGACCTCTCTACCTAGCTAATTCCATCCACACATGACAAGTTAATATATAATATCAATCAGTCAAAAATTCTTTTTTTCTTTCTCTACTAGAAACACAATTATGCAAACATATGGCATTTAGCTTTCTAAAGTCGAATATGGCGTTAGTCTTATATTAAAGCCATTTCCTTGAGTGACTTCTTTGGCTGTATGGGTTGCAGGACATACTCTCTCAGACACCTGGAGACATTGATTCTTCCATATCTGTGACTGGGTGCAGCAATCAGCCACCACTCAGTAAAAAACAAACGTTTAATTCTAGTGGTTCGGGAGTTACTGTGTAAGCTTAGCCATTTTCAAGCTGTTTGGTTATGGCCCTTAGTTATGGCAGACCTTTCTGGGTAGCATGGGTCTGATTTTGTCAGGATGTGATAATTTACCAGTTTTTTACTTCTTTCTTTTCTAGTTCATTGATCATTCTCATTACTGGCAGTAAGTTCTTACTGAGAGTCAGCTATTCTCAGCTTGCTGTTACACTGGGTCTATTGGTAGGACTTGGAAATGATGTTGGTTGAATGATTTATTATGTAAATTGCTTTAGAAAGGCAGGAGAGGAACAGGGAGATGAAGAGAACGCTGCAAGTTTCAACTACTGGATATATAGGTAGGAAAAGCGACATTGACATAAGTGGTGGGCAAAGATGTCCAAAGGGAAGCTTAAAATGAGGAGGCCCAGTTGTATCTCCCTGAGAAGTCTTATTGCCTTACCCTCCATCTCTACTATCTGATGAGTGTGGGGTCAGGAAATGGTTGTGTGATTTAAACTTGGTAACTCTGAGGAAATATACAGTGGCCTAGGCTACACTTTTAGTAGCATGGATTATTCAGCTATACAGCATTTGAAGTATGAAAACTCATCATACAGATGAAATGCTCTGCATAATGTTTATTAGATCACCTGGATGAATTGCATTCCATTGTGTATGTATATTACATTTTCTTTATCCATTCATCTGTGGATAGACATTAAGGCTGATTGTCATTTGTGACAACATAAATAAATCTGAAGGACTCATTTAGATATTTTGAATCTAAAAGTGTTGAACTCATAAAAGCAGAGAGTAGAATGGTGGTTATCAGTGACTGGGGGGATGGGAGAACTGAAATGATGTTAGATGGAGGCTACACCATTCTAGTTGGGAGAAATAATTTAAGGGATCTGTCCTACAATATGGTGACGATAGTTAATAACAATGTCTTGCGCTCTTAAAAATTACAAATCATGTACATTTTAAGTGTTCTCACCGTAGGGAGAATAAGTATCTGAGGTAATAAATATGTTAACTAGCTCAACTTAGCCTTCCCACAGTGTACAGGGCTGGCCTGAAAGTATCCATCCATGCGTATCTCTATTTTTGGTATTACATGGCTGGATACTTTCTAGGCAGCCCTTGTATACGTATTTCAAAACATATGGTACAAGATAAAGATACAGAATTTTTATTCCTCAATTAAAATACATTTTAAAACACCTAATTTTATTTCCTTTATAGACGTTCCTACTTTCAAAGTCAGTAGAAATTCAGACACTTTTTATTATACCCTTTCTACTGTATCAGAAGACTAGGAATGATTCGGGCTCTGACGCTCGCAAAGGATGTCATAGTTGGCATTTCACAGAATCTCTTTGTCGGTTTCCTCAGCCGTAAAGGAAAGCTGTGAAATTAAGTAAATTTAAGTGAGATAATGCTTTAAAGGGTCGTGTCTGGCTTTATATTTGACGTCTAGGTTCTGTTAATTCAGCTTTGTGTCTCACATTCTTCAAAGGGACCTCTGTTCTTGTCAGACTGTTTTCCTCACAGTCCGGTGAATATGCCATTCTGTTCTCCTGGACTTTGCTCAAAAGCATCCAGGCATTTCACTTGCTGAGCTGTGTATAGGTTTGACATCTTTTAGTATAGTTTCATTTTCTGTTCTTTCTGGGAACCGAAGAGTCAGCTGGGGAGGGGGAATGACAGTGGATACGGTCTGTGTGAAATCACTCGGTCACTATTTCCTGAGTCGCTAGTTCCCAAGCTGTACAGAGCATCTCAAAGAAATAAACACATGGTCCCTTCCTGCCATTCTTTCCCTACCATTCAGCTAGGAACTGCACCGCCACAAAATGCTGCCTACAAAATGTCCCCAGCAGAGTAAAACGTCTAAATCTGGGCAATGTTATCATGTCAAACCCGGCAAGGGAGCATCTAAAAGGTGAGGAGAACGTGCACCGTAGATTTCCTATAGAACAAAGTGGTGCATGCTGAAATCGTGATGAGAGCATTTATCTTTCCTGTCTGCCAGCTCACAGACTGATGGATTAGATGTTTCATTATGGATTTGACATTGGAGTTCATTCTCCTTTTTTCTATAGCTGCTTTACAGATCATATTTATGGCTGCCCCTACAGAGGCTGTTTGAATACTTATTAACTACTAGCAAAGCTGCCCCTTGGTAAATTTCTGAAAGTCTGTTCAAAATTGATATGTCACAAATAATGTTTTTATTGGAATCTTCTCAGATGTATTTCTTGAAGGTGAGCAAAGTAAACTATGGTAGGTGGAAGTTCATGTGGAGAGAGGAATAATAGCTGCAACAAATCAAGCCCTTCATAATGGGCCTGGCAGTGTCCTATGTGTCATTCATGCTGTCATATATGGCTTGCAGCAAATCTGAGAAGGAGGTAGTATTATTCCTGTTTTACAAATGAAGTAGTAGGGGTGAGAAAGGTTTGGTAAGTGCCAGAACCAGTGCACAGAATAGAAATCTCAGACCTGGGTCTGTTATTTGCTGTATCCTTGGGAAAGTGAAGCAAACACTGATAAAATCCACTCTCAATGTGTTGTTCTGAAGGTTGACTATGATAATTAGCGCATGTGAGGGGCAAGCCTGAGCTTAGCCCATAGAAAGCACTTATTAAACATTGGCCATGACTAATAAAACACACAGTCAGTATTCAGACCTGGATCTGTCTCCTGTGTCCATCCTCTGAAGCCCAAGGTAATGCTGGTGACTATAGTCATTCATGAAGGAACAATAACAATTGTCATGTCTGGAGTAGAAGTGGATGGTTTATATTCTTTATGGCCCCTAGCACTGGCGATTTAGGACTTCTGTCACACTGGTAAAAAAAAACCGTGTTATTCTAATGAGCCTATCTGTAGAATTTAATTAGATAAGGGTTCAATTTTAAGGAAACATAGATACACACATGAATTTTAGTTTACAAGACAGCAGTACGGGTAGAGGTATAGAATGTGTTAGACATTTACCAAATCTGGCTCCTTTTGAGTGCACGTGGCAATATCATATTTCCCAAGTTCCTTTACAATGACCTGTGTTCATGTGACTGATTCTGCCAGTGGGATATGAACAGAATATAGTTCATACAAGCCTCCCCCTGGATGGTTGGTTTCTGTGTTCTTTTTTCTTTCCTGGCTAAAGGGAAGACATGTGTGGGGACTCTGGAAGTCACGCTTGCAAGATGGTAGAGGCATAGATGAATAGCACCTGGGTCTCTTTGGCTCCTGCCTGGAAAATTGTTTTGCTGTTTTTCCAATGAAAATACCCAAGTGGAATTTATCTGAGCAAAATATAACTTTCTTTTGTGTTGGGACATAGAATCCCTTTAGGGATTTGTTTGTTACATCTGACTAATACAGAAATGTTTCACAAACTTTGGCAAATATGTCCATCAGATTGACTTTTATAATAGTGAAAGAATTTCTCCTTGCCTCCTTTGGCTCCTCTGATGAATTAAGGTTCACCACCTACAGGAGAAACCAACAAGCCAGCACCTGACCCCTGGAGAGCACCTGAATCTCTTCCTCCTTTCCCTATCTGCTTTCCTGCGAGGACCTTTACACACCTCCCCTAACAGCATATGTCTGTCAGCTTTTCTCCTCTCCCTCTTGGGTACAATATTAATGTTCTTCAATATCTATCACATCATTCAGTACAATTCAGACAGAATTTGTAACTTAATTCAGCTCCACACTCCAACGTTGGCTGCTCCAAACACAGTGGAAAAAGTAAGCTATGAAGCCTGGGAACTGCTTCTGGTTCTACTGCTTAATGACCATGCAGCCTTTAGCAAGGACACATTTCTCTTAAACTCAGTTTCCTGGTCTGTAAAATGTGATTAATTCCTGTGCTGCTTCTCTCCCTCAAATGTTTTGAGATAAATTATGAGAGTATTTGTAAAGAATGAGAAAAGTGCTCTGCAGGGCATTATAACTACTATTTATATAAAACAATGATGTGGACTTTGGACTCTTTATAATGAAATGTAATTGCTTAGAATCATTACAAAAGGCTTCCTTTCATTTATGAAAGGTGGTGTAATATATTAAAACAAATTGGTAAACAGCTTGGTGTGAGCTTTCATCCATTTATAATTGTAAGGACAAGTAATTCATTGAACTAGTCGCTCCCTGTCTTGGTCTTATTTGTCAGTTTTGGGTAATAATCTTTACTTCATAGTGTTGTTGTGAGAACAAAATGAGTGCTTACAAGTTGGGTACTGAAAAATATAATAATTAATATGTTTGAAAAATTCACCATAGATCTTTCCAGTATTTGTAATTGTTTGCATGCCTGTTAGCCAATATATAAAAATAGAAATAAGGAAGCAGACAAACTTAATGTTGATGAATTAGAAGTCACAGTCAGTTGGAGGGCAGATAAGTTTCTTAGCAAGTCTAATGCTAACCGGTGGGACAGTTTGGGGTCTGACTTACAAATGTCTATTTGATGTTAAAATTCTATGTGATATCCTTAAGAACAAATGCTTTGCATAGAGAGAGTTTATTAGTCCTGAAGAGCACAGCAATTTACAGCCAGGTATATTTGCTATTGATTAAGGGAAGACTGAAGCCGGAAGAAAAGGCAGGAAAACAGCAGGGAGAGTGTGTCCTCATTAACCACACCTAGTGGCTCTTTCCCATTCCAGCTATTTTAAGATTCTTTCTTCAAATCCCCATGGTCTCTTGTGGATTAAGCTTAACTACCACATTTAAACTTTTATCCAGTTTCATATGCAAATAAAGACTATTCTCCTTGCTCCATTTATTGCCTTCCCTCCAACCATTTTAAACAAAATGTGTGCAGCCATTGCTAATAGTAATAATGATAAGCCTTCACACATTTTAAAGCTGAGAAAAGCTTTCTACAGTATTTACATATTATTTTCCAGCAAGTGTCGTGGAGAAAATAATTTGAGTGTGTGTATAAAAGAAAGAATTGAGATTCCACTTGAGTGAGCCGCTATGTGGGATGGTGGGGGTGGGGTAGGAAGAAGAAAAGGAGGGGGCTGTGGAGGTAGAAATGAATGCAAATAAAAGTGACGGGCGAGGACAGGATACAGGAAAACAAGGAGCATGTGATGATGAGATGATTTTATCAGGTATCCCAAACCCAAACCGGTAGGGCAACATCTCTCTGTGTGTACGTTTATCTCTGAAGGACATTTTGGTTTGGAGTGCGGCTGCATGCTGAGAGGTTTCCTGTGTGACATTTAGGAGAATATGACATTATTTTTCTTTATAAGTAAATATTTGAGTTAGCTAACACTAACATGTCTATGCAGAAATTTACAGCTTATGACTAATTCCTACAGTTTCAAATGGCAGAATTGTTAACAAGTGGCAGAATGGCTGGACTCAGTGTGGCCTGACACATCTCTCAGAACAGGAAAGGATTCAATAGTGAAATGGCCCAAATCAGTGAACAACAGGAATGATGGAGGGACGAAAGGGCTGATAAATATACACAGTGTAAAAGTAATGCTTACCTGATTTTCAACCCATGCTTTTTAAAATTCTTGGACCCTTAATAGTTGGAGGGAGAGGAAAATGCCTCCTCACTCCTCACCATCTCAGGATGAAGTATGGTTCCTTATACTCCATCACATGAAGTCCCCCATGTGACATCCTTTTCCCCTACTTTCTTTGGCCACTTTCCTAAATAAACACTGTGTGGGCAACACTGGATTGTTCCCCATTCCCTGGTGCATCTTTGTTTCATTAGACCTTCCCATCTTTCTCACAGTCCTTGTAAGCCCTTCTACTCCTTGAAGACACAAACTCTTATCTTCTCCATGAGTTCTTTTATCATCCAGTGTTTATCCAGGAATCAATTTTTAATGTTGGCGTATCCCCTGTGAAGTTGCAGGTGCTCCCCAACTGCTACCTCAGTCCTGCCTGGTAATTTCAGGAAGGGTGACAAGAACCTTGAGTCCCCCACTCTCTGAGTGTAAGCTCAGCCCTTTTTCCTTATGCTGGGAATCCAGTATTGTAGGGAGTGATGCTAAGTCTTAGCCTTTTCTAACTGTCTTCCCATCACTCCTCCCCCCATCATATCTGTTTATCTATATAGTGCTTTTCTGCCTCAGTTTTACTGCCTAGCATTTCAGTTTGCTACTGGTTCTGGACACCAACACTATGTTTGAGATGCATAGAACTGGAGTAGATCATGCCAGGCGGCTGCTATTGCTAAGTGTGCTGCCTCGATGTTATCTTGGCTACTTCTCTGTTCTATGAAATGCTCACCCAGGAAGATCTTCCATCCATCTTTAATTGGTACTTAATTCCTATTCTCTAGCTATCACATACTCCCCTGTCCGCTACCTGTGTAACCATGGAAAATTATCAAGTTTTATAAGTATTACTTTCCTCGTATGGAAATTGGCATAGTACCAACACCTATTTCATAGAACGGTTATGAAGATGAAATTAGGTAATCTTTGGGACATTGCCAGCCACATAGTAAATGCTCAATAGGATAAGTTGCTATTGTTTTTCTTCTTATTATTATTACTATGCCATAATGGTTGAACTAAAGTTTCTAAACTAAATCCTCTGCTTGAATCACACCTGAACTTCACCTGAACTTGCCGTGCTATTTGGACTCTAACAACTGCCTCTGTAGCCCATTCATTTCCTCAGCCATCATTGTCATCTGAGACATCCTCTGCTCTTGCTTGAATTGGCCTCGTACTTGAGTGTACTTGAGCCTTCACATTATAGGATTTCAATATTTCTGTTCTTAAGGGACTTAGTACACATTGCCTTAAAATTTATTTACTCATTTTTTTTTCCTCCTTGTGAACTTGTAGGCTCTTTACAGACAAAGATCTGGTCATTTACATTTGTATGTCTCCTAATATATCTTATGTATGGAGGTTCCTCAAGACATACATTTTGAATGATTGAAAGATTATTCACAAAGAATACAACACACATCTTAAAACTTAACTCCTCAATACTTGAAGCCAAAGTAGCTGTTAGGAGTAAGGGTTTATATTTCTGAGTTTTGGACCATTAAATATTTTAAAATTACCAGTCCTCAATACCTGAGAAAAATGAAGTTAAAGTAAGTTCAATAAATACATACTAATTATCTGCTATAAGTAGTCACCGTATTAGACTTTGGTCAGAAAAGAAGACTTAGCCACTATTCTTGGCCATTAATAAAAAAGGAACAAATGTGGGATAGAATCATTCTTAGATTTGTTCATTTAGCCAATCATTCAGTCATTTAACAGTTATTCGGTACACGTGAGGGGCTGAAGAAGAATTTGCAGAATGTGACACAGGGCTTCCCTACCAAAGTGTTCCTGTTCTCACATACACAATGCTGTAATCCTTTATGTTCTCAGGCCTATTTTCTGCTTGTTCAAAAATCCTATGAGACAGGTATAGCAAACCCCATTAAAGTATACTTTCAGATGAAGAACATAAGAATTAGAGGGATTAAGTGATTTATCTAAAATCATAAGATGAGTAAATAATACAGTTAGAACTTAGAAGGCAGATCTTTACAATACCAAATAATCAGATTGCATATTAGTTTAAGCCATGTAAAATTAGCATTTTTGTTTATTAAAACTGGTTGAACATCATTAGTTTCATACGGTTCAACCTAAGAAGTTCTGTGTGGTTTCAGAGACATGCACGGAATCATGGAGAATAGAATTTAATGCAGACATTGGAAAGTTGATACCATTTTATTGGAAGAGGCAATCAAATTAGTAAAGGGGAATAAGATGTGGGGAAGAAATTCTCCAATTTTGTCTGAGGGAACTTTGGATAGACCATTTTGCTAGATTATTGGCAATAAAAGTATAGAAATATTGGGTCCCAGGGTTTTTCTTGTGTGTGTGCGTTAAATGAAAACATAAATCAAATGAAAGCTTGTATGTTGTTTGGTAGCTCCTCAAGAGACTTTGTAGTATTGAAATAACATGGAAGCTCTGAGCGAGGAAGGATGTTGCTGCGAGTGCATACATGTGTAAGGATGGATTTGGAAGTGCACCAGACAGGTCAGTGTGGAGAGACCCCAGAGTTGAGGGGTTTGTTAGGAGTGAGGTTCAGAGAAGTGTAGAGGTGAGTAAATGTTGGTAGTAGTCCTGGACACCAGATGGAAAGGATATATAATTAAGAGTCATTTCATGGGAAGAATCAAAATAATTTGGCAATTGATTTTGTGTACTGAGTAGGGGGAGAGAAAAATACAAGATGATTTCCAGGCTTTAAACCTAGATGACTGAAAGAAAGATGAAATTACAGAGAGAAAGTGGCAAGTTAAGAGGAAGAAATTGGGGAAGGGAAGGTGACATGGTGAGCTCAGTCTTAGAATCTGAGCAGCCTGTATTCAATCAAAAGTATCCAATGGGTAGTCGGAAATATGGGTACTAGCACTACAGAGGCTAGGAG
This sequence comes from Otolemur garnettii, assembly GCF_000181295.1. Taxonomy (NCBI): domain Eukaryota; kingdom Metazoa; phylum Chordata; class Mammalia; order Primates; family Galagidae; genus Otolemur; species Otolemur garnettii. The sequence goes on along the minus strand of NW_003852400.1, from coordinate 14,613,832 downwards.
TGGCGTCAAACTTGTAGTGATAGTCGTTAAAATCATAGCATCAGTTGAGCAAATAGAGAAAGATGGCATTATAGAGAATGACAGGCAAGAACAGAAGTGTCAGAGGCTAGATTTGAGGGGAATGTATAGAAAACATGTCCAGGCTAGGAGATGGAGCAGGAACATTTAGAAAAGTGTTATCACAGAAGCAAATTTGTCAAGATCTAGACATAACTGAGCCTATAAATTGTCTTAGGGGATTCATGAAAAAGGAGGGAGAGGGAAGCCCATTTGGAGAATATTTGGCAAGTAAAAAGCCAGAAGTGCCTCTCAAAGGTTCTTTTTCGGCATGGTAATTCCAATGGAGATGAAATCCTAAAGTTTAGAGTATAACTGGTGAATGAGTAAAAGCAATGAGTGGAGATTCTCATGCAAAGGGGACTGTTTTTAATATCTATGAGTCTAAAACTATTGGAGGAAAATTTGATTAATGCTTATTTAACAATTCTGGAAATGATTTTGGAAAAACGTTTATTCTATATGCAGATTAAGGAAAGATTAAAGGTTCTATTTTTTTCAAATTTGGCAAAAATTACATGAATGTTTGTAAAGTTATTAAAAATAAAGATATAATTTCCAAAAACACTGTATCTTTTCCATATGAAAGTGCACAAAATAAATGAAACAGAATAACAAGTGCAATGCTAGAAAAATGAGCTCCTGATAAATAAACCTAATAGCTCTATCCTCCCTTTCCAGTGAAACCCATCACACTTTTAAATAGCTTTCCACTGTGGCTATAAGTTATACTATTTTTACCAGTAATTCAGATATGCTGGGTTATTGAGGGAATGCAGCTGATCTTATATGATTAAAGCAACGAGAGAAATATAATGAAACATTTTTTCCATTGTGATTTATAAATTATTTCTGTCATTCTACATATGTACAAATAATCAGCTCAGGTTCTGTTAGAAAAGTTTATACATATTTGTGTGTATATATGTAAAATTTCACGTGTGGGTATTAAATTACAGTTGTCCTTTCAATTACAAACAAGACCTGAGCCATAAGTACATTATTCTGTTGCTACTAAAAAGGATAAAGTTAACAATTTAGAATCTTTGCTTTTGTCCATGTCAGAAAAGAATGTGTTTGGAATGAGGGGCATAAAGTAATGTTTTGTTCAAAACCATTTTCCTGTAGGGATAGGGTCATCTCTGTACTGAACACAGTACAAGGATACTCTGTAGAAAAATACAAATGGTTCTCAAATGAGAAATGATATTATTGGCCTACATTTTAGGCCAGGCACTATTCTAAGACTGTTAGATTAGATGTATTAACTCACTTTATCCTTCCCACATCCTCATGTGGTAAACACTATCACCACTTTACAGATGAAGAGATTACTTTGCTGGAGGCAGGAGAGCTTAGGAGTCCTGCTATTTCTAAGGGTCATCAGCTGCTTCAAACTAAAAAAAAAAAAATGATTGCTCTGCAATGATCACAAAACAGGAAGCTAATCAGAAGTAATTTTGTGTGACTGAATCTGGATTTACTCTGTAAAGGTAGAATCAGAGCGAACGAAAGAGTCCTGCCTTCTCTGGGAATAAATTGACTGTGAAGCTGTAAATGCCTTCTCTTGGAAGGTGCTTTTTTATTACTAGAAAAAATAATGCATCAACAGAAATTCCCCTGGAAATAAAGGAATTGAGTTTTTTTGGACTCTATGCATCACTGCAAAGCCTGTAATGATAATTGTGAATCTCTACTCCTGTATTTCACTGTGGGAAGCTTGGACTTAATTGCAGTTACTTTTGCAGTTTCATTGCCTGCTCATTAGCTAAATGATAAAATCCCAACCAATGGAACAGATGTGGACATAGATGCCCTGCTCGGTATGTGGCAAATGAAGGACAGTAAACATATGGGGAAAGTCACACCTGAGTACTCAAAAGTGATAGGACAAGCGGTCCCTGCTGAGACGAGGGAAGAAGATGACGTGAAGGGATGTTTGCTCGGTGGTAGGGCATGGTGCAGGAGCCAGGACTCAGAAGAACACAAATCTGATACCTGATTTGCCTAATGGAATCATTGGTTTACTCAACAATCCCATTGCCTGGGGAAGGAAGGGATGAGTTTCAGTTTGCTATAGTTTCCCAAATTCTCAAGACAGCCAATGTTGTTCAGACTTTCTAAAAGTGGACTGAGAAAATGATGGGCCCACACTGTGAGTGGTTCAGATATATCTTACTTTCATTAATGTGTTTATTGCTATTCCACGACAAGTGCCTCTCTGTCATATATACTACCTGCTTGATAGTGTGTGTGGTTTGCAAGAGGTAGAGAGATTATTAATACTCTTACCAGTTACATTTTTTAAATCTTAATTCTGAGTTCCTAGAGAGCATAACGTAGGTCCCTTGTTCTTGCTATTTTATAGCCTCTATTATAAAATCCTGACCAAGCAATAGGGGTGACAAGGGAGGAGCCAGGTCTTGGTAGGAATGTGGTGATAAAAAGTAGTTAGAGATATGCGTTGAGAAAAAATTATATTTTTTGAGCTAATATGTAAGTATTATTCTGGAATATTATATGCTACTTTGAGATATTACACTTTATTATTCTATACATAGTAGAACCTCCATAGCTGATCACCTTCCTACATCAAACACTTCCTTAAGTTGACCTAATTTTCATAGACTGGACATGTACAACACGTACATATCAGTATAGTTGGCTCCATTCCTGATGTTGACCACCTCCAAATGTTGACCAGTTTGTTACAGTCCCTTGGGTGGTCAATTTACAGAGGTTCTACTGTATCTCACATCTTGATATTTAGATCATGGATTGACAAACTTTTTAATATGTGGTAATGGGTCAGATGGTAAATATTTTAAGTTTTATAGGCCATATGACTTCTGTAAGTACTACTTTGTTATAATTGTTCAGAAGCTGCCAATAATAGTACACAAACAAATAATACACAAACTGACACTCACATACATATACTTACAGGTACTAAGAACAAGTAAACTTTCACTGGATCTTTTTTCTTTTCTTTTCTTTTTTTTTGAGACAGAGCCTTAAGCTATCCCCCTGGGTAGAGTGCCATGGCATCACGCTCACAGCAACCTCCAACTCCTGGGCTCAAGTGAGTCTCCTGCCTCAGCCTCCCAAGTAGCTGGGACTACAGGCGCCCACCACAATGCCTGGCCATTTTTTTGGTTGCAGCCATCATTCTTGTTTGGCGGGCCCGGGCTGGGGATTCAAACCCGCCACCTTAGGTGTATGTGGCTGGCGCCTTAGCCGCTTGAGCCACAGGCGCCAAACCTGGATCTTTTTTCTTAAGACATTTTTTACTTTGATCTGACTTCCAATTTGACTTCAGATTCTCATTCATCCATTAAACATCTGGTTGGTCAGAGCCATAGTGTGTCAAGCATTGTACTCAACATATAAGGATAAGGAGGAAAAAGTAGTTTATTATCTTTAGAACTTCAGTGGCTGGTGGAGAACACAGGTAAATATAGGTAAATGCAAACACCCTATAGGGTGATAGCTTTGTGCTGTGCTGTGATAGCTTTATGCTCGGCTATAATGGGCCAAGGCGGACATGGAGACCTAGAAACTAACCCTTTTTTAGTGGGAAACAGATGACCAAAGGGAGTCTTCAAGAACTTGTGAGATTTAGGAGTTAGCCAGAGAAAGAAGGGGATGAAACATACATGAATGTGGGTGAGGGCAGGTCACTGTGAGAGGACCCACAGATAAGGACTTTATGTATCTTTTCCAAAGAGCTTGCTTTTCCCCTGAGACATTGGGGCTTCTTTGGGTAAAATGACATTGCCTATGAAAACTTTCCACAGGCTTGGTGCCTGTAGCACAGTGAGTAGGACACTGGCCATATACACTGAGGCTGGCAGGTTCAAACCTGGCCTAGGCCTACTAAACAATAATAACAATTTTAACCAAAAAATAGCCAGGCATTGTGGCAGGCACCTGTAGTCCCAGCTACTCAGGAGGCTGAGGCAAGAGAATCACTTAAGTTCAAGATTTGAGGTTGCTGTAAGCTGTGATGCCACAGCACTCTACGGAGGGTGACATAGTAAGATTCTGTCTCAAAAAAAAAAAAAAACCTTCCACAGATTTCTCACAAATCTCCAGGGGTAATTTTTATGCTATATACCCTCTGTCTTAAAGTCATCTTGCACTTGGCTTCCTCTTGCCTACTTTATTTCATTTCTCTAGAGAAAAGAATTGCCTTACTCTACTTTGTACTGTCTCCTGATCTATAGGTTCTATATCTGGCTGGGTCTTGAGAACCTTGTTCATTACTTGTCTTTGATTCCCACTCGGGTCTATGCACCCCCTGCCTATGTCCTCAACCCTGGCTGCAATATCAAAGGTGCCCATTTCAGTTTTGTTCTTTGTTTCTAGTACTGACACCTCTCCTGACTCATAGTTATGACTCTTGAATGACGGAGATTGGCCACTTCTATGATAAAGAGTGTTATAAGATAAAATGACTATATTAATTTTCAACAGATTCTTAGATTAGGTGCATAGAGAATGCAAACATTAAAAGGAGCAGGAATTCCAAGCCTTGACTTCAGAAAGGCTCTTAGTGCTTCCATTTTTAATTATGTACCTGAAGAGTAACCTACTTGAGATGAGGAAGAAGAGTGGAAAATAGTACTTTTGGGGTTGTAGTCTGTCACGACCACGTAAGGTGACTTGCCTTCCAAGTTACAAGAGATTTCCAGGCTTGTCAGGAGAATGTCTTGTTCTCAGTAATTCCTCGGATGAATTATGATTTTGGTAACTGCTGTAGTAAGTATGATGTTTAATCCTCTATCGTAGTCTATATTGTTCTGGGTAATGGAAATAGGCTATTAAGGGTCCAACTGGAGGAAATATGGAGGGAAGGGCTAGTGATGGTGAATTAGATCCAGAATGTAATTTGGAGAGAAAAGGAAGTTGTGTGAGAAAGAAAAGAATGAAACTGAATTCATGAAACATTATGGAGTATCAGTTTAAACCATACACTGAAATATAATTTCAACCTAGAAACTGGAGGATAACAGAGATAGGACCATTACTATTGAAGAGCTTGGATGTAGCCCCTTATCCAGAAATATAAAGCTATCTTCAGCTTCAGAAAGAAGAACAGTCTTTTGTTTTGGAAAATCTCTATAAGGTCTGACAATTAAGTTTGCAAACTTATCCTAGAAAAAATGCTACATACCTCATTGCTGAATATCAGTATAGCCACCTTTGAAGCCCACCTATCCCTTTGGGAAACTAAGTACTGACACCAGCACCTAGTCCACCCCTCAAAGCAATTATGAAACTCTTTCTCTGAAATGGCCATCAGAGCTGTCATTGTATTACCTTTGATGTCCTGAATGTCATCGAAATGTCTTCCTTTCAACATTTCTTTTATCTTTGGTTAAAGAAAAAAGTAATTGGGAGCCAGATCAGGTAAGTAGAAAAGACGTTCTGATACAATTATTTGTTTTGGCTAAAAACTCCCTTATAGACAGCACTCTATGAGCTGGTGCATAGTCGTGATGCAAGAACCATGAGTTGTTGGTGAAATGTTCAGGTCATTTTTGTCTAACTTTTCCATATACCCTTTTCACCACTGCCAAATAGTAAAATTTGTTAACTAATTATCATTTTGGTATACATTAATAATGACTAATCCCTCTGATATCACAAAAAGCAACATCATTTTGATTCTGATGGAATATTGTTGGTCATGGTGTATTGGCTGACTTCCATTGTGCACATGATGCTTTGTTTCAGGGTCATATTGGTACACCTACATTTCATTTCCAGTGATAACATGGCCCCAAACATGACCTTTTATCTCCAAATGTCTTGGCAAACTTCAACTGTCCTTTGCTTTTGTTCATCAGTGAGCTTCATTTGGGACCATTTTTGTATGTATCTCTCTCTTGCTGAGATTTTCTTTCTTTCTTTTCTTTTCTTTTTTTTTTTTTTTTTTTTTTTTTTTGAGACAGAGCCTCAAGCTATCCCCCTGGGTAGAATGCTGTGGCATCACAGCTCACAGCAACCTCCAACTCCTGGGCTCAAGTGAGTCTCCTGCCTCAGCCTCCCAAGTAGCTGGGACCACAAGTGTCCACCACAACACCTGGCTATTTTTTGGTTGCAGCTGTTATTGTTGTTTGGTGGGCCCAGGCTGGATTCGAACCCACCACCTTAGGTGTATGTGGCTGGCGCCTTAGCCACTTGAGCCACAGGCGCCGAGCCATCTTGCTAAGATTTTCAGTTAAGATTTTCCTAGATGTTTCTCTATCCATGTTAACTTCTATTATGCTTCTCACAATCAGCTGAGAATTTTGACATACAATTTGATGAATTTTTGCAATGTTTTCATTAGTTCTACTTTTACTGGCTGCTCTGGCCTCTCTTCATTAGTGATGCTTTCTCTTCCTTCAGAAAAATGTTTAATCCAGAAAAATGTTTAATCCATTTGTGTACTGCCATTTTCTTCATGGCATTATCCCCATAAACTTGGCCTGACATGTCTGAAATTTCATTTCCACTCTTGCCAAGTTATAACAAGAAATGTTATGTTTGCTCATTGCTCTAACTCAAGCTCTGACATTCTCATGATGGCATACAAAAACATACAACAACAAGCAAGACAATGCCACATCAGTAAGACACTGCCACCCACACATCAACACAAACACAGCTGTGAGACACTGATGAACCAAGGTTATGAAATGTTAGTTGTTTATACGGTGCTGCCAACATATGCAAAAGGTGGCAACTTCAGAAACTTTTTTTTTTTTTAAGTTTTGGCTGGGGCTGGGTTTGAACTCGCCACCTCCAGCATATGGGACCAGCACCCCACCCTTTTGAGCCACAGGCACCACCTCAACTTCACAAACTTAATTGTCAGGCTTTGTATAATGACCAGAAAGGTTTCTTAACTGAAGGAATTGATCTCTGCCCCTACTTTTGGGTGAGGGCCAATACCTCTCTGAATAGATTTAGTCATGATTGTGAACTAGGGACTGCTAGTGATGCTCTCAGACTAAGAGCTAGAGGTAGATATAATTAGTAGAAGATCAGACAATGACCTCTGAAGTACCCAAAACTGACAGAGATTTTTCCAGGCAAGGGTAGAGTATCAGTTTAGCACACTATTGTATAGGTGCTATGGACTGAATGTTTATGTCCCCATAAATTCATAGACTGAAGCTTAATCCCCAAGGTGATGGTATTTGGAGGTGGGGCTTTTGAAAGGGAATCAGGCATGGAGGCTAGTGTTCTCATAAATGGGATTAGTGTTCTTCTAAGAAAAGAAAAACTCTAAAGTTATTGTTCTTTCTCCCATGTTTTTTCACTCCTGTCTCCCATCTCACCCCTGCCATGTAAGGACATAACCAGAAAGAGGACCCTTACAAAGAATTGAATCAGTTGGTAGTTTGTTCTTGGACTTGTCAGCCTCCAGAACTGTGAGAAATAAATATCTGTTGTAAGACTAAGACAAAGTTTTTAGCACAAAAGGAGAGAAATCATTATTGTTTGCCTACTGTGGCTGACTTTACCTTTCAATGAAGGCTGTCCCACATGCCCTTCTACAATAATGAGACTTTACCACTGTCTCATGAACAGTGGGAGTATGACTCTCCTACCCTTGACTATGGAGGGATTGTTGCAACCCACAGGATATGGTGTGGCCTTTGGGGCAGCTCATGAAAGAAGATGGGGCCTCTGCTTTGTTCACTGCTGCATTTCTGCATGAGGCCCTGAAGGACAATATCACAAATCTGACTTCTGTGGGGCTGCGGTGTCCTTTGCAAATACTTGGCCTACAGAATCCATGGCATACTATAATAGTGGTTGTTTCATGGCACTGAGATTGAGGTTGGTTGTTATGAAGCAGTAGTAACTGGAACACCTGCTATGGGTCAGGCACTGTAATTAGCTTTTTATGGACATTATTTCCCTAAATCCTCAAATCAATCCTTAAAGATTAGATTGTTACCCAAGTTTTCTAGATAAGAGAATCAAAGAGGAGAGAAATTAAGAAATTCATCCAGAATATAGCCATTCAGTGGAAGAGCCAGGATTCACATCAATGTCTAGCAAGCTCCGATGCCTATAACCTTTGGTAACACATAGAAGTGTTTACAAGCCGATGATAAGAATTACCTGGTGGTTGCTAATGTGCATTACACAGAATCCCTTTAAACAAATGCCTCAGGAGTTTCTTTTCTTCCCCCCAGCTAATGGAGGAGTTTAGTAATACTATTATGCCCCACCATATGAATGGAACTAAATTTTGTAAATAATATTGCAGTCTTTTAGTGATGCAACCTTGGCAGACCATACCTGACATAGTGTTTGGCAGAAAATAAGTGATCAATAATTGAGTGCTAAATTGAATTGGCTTTTGCAAATGGTCTAACCCTCATCACTCAGGGGTGGTTCATAAATCAGCTGCAGAGATATCAATTAGGATCTTGCTAGAAACCCAGACTCTTAGGCCCCATCCCAGGCCTATTGAATCAGGATCTGCATGTTAAATCATATGCCCAGGTGTTTAAATGAATTTGAGAAACACTGATTCAACTGATTTTGGTACTCATTTGTGAAAACTTCCCATGAGTGGGTTAGTCTATTTGCTACTGAGTTCTCCAATGTATTATGGTGAAAATACTTAAAGAACTCACAGGAAAAATGATTCTACAACATGGAAATCTTCAAGTCAGTCCTTTGGAAGCTATAAAGGTAGACAATGTGAGCTCTGAAACCTTGTGGTTACATTCTGTGCCAATCAAAGACAAATTCTGCAATTAGTGTCTTGCTTAGAAAAATATTTCCTAAGTTTTACAAGTATTCCTATTGAGCAATACCTTAAGAAGTAGTTTTTTTTTTTTTTTTTTTTCTAAATATACGGGGTTTGTAAAGGGAATCAACATCCATCCTGCTGATTTATTTTCAAGTATGGTAGGAGGGATCTATTTAATCTGTTCACCATGAATCTTCTTGATACAGTTGGTTTATACATATTACACCGATGACCTGTACAGTTGTATCTGTCTGGCCATGCTATTGGAAAAGTGTTACTGAGATATTAGTGATCTCAACTTTATCTTCTAAGTAATAACTCCAAAATCTGTGAAATGATGACCAAAGCACCTCTTCTAGGAAGTCTGGAAAAAAAGTTATATTTTTTCTTAGGTTTACCTCATTTATAATTAATGGGCCTGCAGTGCTAATCTATAATTGTAAACACATGTTATTTAAAATCCATTTGTTACCACATTGTTTTTAACACTAGTCTTGCATTATGCATCAGACAGGAGGGTTCACCTAACTCCTGTAGCTTAGTACACTCCATGCCTCCCTGGACTCACATGAATGTGGGGACAGAGCTAGAGAACAAGGAGGAGACTGCAACTGATGAGAGTGGAGCCCTCTAGGTCCTCAGCATTCTCTTTGCTTCATTAAATGACATTCACAATCAACTCCATCATTGACCCAAGAAACACCACACTCCCCTTGAAGAACTGCCCTTTTGGCCCCAGCCAGTGAATAGCACAATGATCTACATTATTATAAGATGCGAATATATTTTAGTTTAGTTTTTATTTTTTGACTCCTTTAGTGAAAAGTCCTTTAGTGAATGACAATTTTTAGTCTCTCCTAGTAATCAGATTCTATGTTTAGCAACATTTTCTTCGCATCAGTTTAACCTTCATTTACGTTTATCCCAAAGAAATGAGTATCAGGCTCATTTTGTTTCTTCTGTCAATTCAAATGGGGCTCAGCCAATTACTGTTATGTATAATTTTTCTCCTCTTACGGTGAGAATATCATCACTCCCCAGCCTTCTCTTTTCTAGGTTAGGGTAATTCTAAGTTTTTTGCCTTTTCTCACAGGTGTCATTTTCCTTCCTTTTAATCATCCTTATGCCTATCTTCTGAGCTATGTTCTAGCTGTTATTTTATTTTTATAGATGTAGAATTCAATAGGAGATGGTATATTTTGAAGGGTTATGCTCATATAAGGAATCTTGGAATGATCACCTCCTTGGGATTCATTCAATAGACACAAAATTCTGTACTGTCTATAAATTTTTATTGTCATTTAACGAAATAATTTTTACCAGGTACAAAATCAAATTCCATAGTGTGAATAACATTAATAGTAATATCATCTGGGGCTAATAGGACTGCACAAAGAACGTTCTAATTCAGATAAATTTTTAAAATGGGTGAACAGCAAAGTGGCAGAAATATATTGTGATCACAGGTCTAAGCTCTTGAATGAGCTCTGTGATCTTAGTGCTAGTATGTTAAGACTATCAAAAAGCACAGCCAATGTAGGATACACCAACAAAAGTGCAACCTGGGCTTCCTGCCCTGGGTAGCTCATACCTGGAATTTTTTTTCATGAGCCCTTTCACCAGCATTGTGGATAAGCTGGAGTCCGCCTAGAGACCAACTCTGAGGAGCAGGGATGGCATCCTAGCCATCCTTGTAGCCTTACATATAGCACCTGACACATATCAAGTGTTCAGTAGCATATCTGAGAAAGAAATAATAAATTTATTAACTAGATAGGGAAAAGTCTGGCAACCAAAACATGAGTTCACAAAGAGGATGCATGATAAATATGGGACCTAACAGATGAAGTTCATATATTATCAAAACGAATCTTTTCTATTTTTTTTTAGATAATATAAATCATTTTTTAAAAATAGAGTTTTCTGGAAGCAACCCAAGATATAATATATCTAAGTTGCTGATGGTGGGGAGGAGAGGGATTGGGAATCTGTATTTTTTAAGAGCCTCTCCAAGCATTCTTATGATCCAGTGATATTTGAGGATTGTGCTCCATTTCAGAAGTCTCTTTCAACTTTCAGTTTCTGTGTTCTAAGATACTTTCCCTCCCAGAACCCCAGTTTTCAACAAGGATGGGTCTTGTCTTGCTGAACTTAAAGTCCTTGTCAACTCTAACTTCCAAGGTCCCCTGTTCCTCCTGGTGTATTCCAGGCCTGCCAGTGGTGTTCCTTCTCCAGGGTGCCAATGGCCTCACACTACCAGGTGCAAGCCCAGGTCTTCCTCTGTGTATTACCAGCTGTATTTGCCATTCTTCCTACAGACTAGGCCTTTCAACACTGGCCCAGCCTTTCTCTTGGCCTCCAAATACTTCTGTTTTATGTGTCATTCCCTTAACAAGGTAACAGATACATTTTAATAGAGAGCTCATGGAAATGAGAAGATGTCTTTGGCCCACTGATAGAGATGTTTTATGGTTCCTCTCAGATCTTATAAAGCACAGTGTTGGGCTCCAACCTCAGTATTTACGTTTTTCATGCTTAATTTTAGGTTTCATTCAGTGGCCTAAGTTTAAGATCTAAATTGCCAAATTGGAATTCTGGAACAGTAACACAATTATCTGTTATGAAATAAGGTATTCTTTACATAGGAAGATACATGCTGTAAAGAACTATTCAGACATTATTTGATCAGATCTCTTTTTATTTATGTCAGGAAAGGGTAGAGATTTCCATATTTTTAGGGGTCAAAAGAATGCCTCCTAGATTTTTCCCTTACTTGGTATTTCATCCAAGAAGCCATGAGGAAGAAATTAAAAACTCATCAACAAACCAGCATGAAGGCTGGGATGCTGGAAGCTTTCATCTGTTAAATACTATGCTCCGTGTAACCCCTTTTGAACTCTTCTTCTGCTCCGTAGATTAATTTGCTACTGATTTGGTTCTGAGCAATTGGGATTCTTGATAGGACAGCTGTCCACATAGCAAGTGAGTAAGAATGTGGGTGTGTAAGAAGGGTGAGTGTCAGCACCCCAAACCGTCGATATGGTGGGGCGTTCATTAGGTTTCCACTGGGGCCTGAGGCAAGTGCAAAGGTTTTGCCAAAGTACCTGAGTCAGCTCCCTCTCTATTTTCATACTTTGTTAATTTGTCTTTTAGCAATAGAAATCTTGTTTGTTTATTATTTGATTTTTCTCTACCACAATGTAAACTCTGATAGGCAGAGTTTGTTCACTTCTGCATTTCTAGTATTTAAAACAGTGCTTGATGCATAGTAGGTGTTTGATAACTATTTGTTGCATGAACAAATGAATGAGAGAAACTTTCCTTATGAATTCCAGCATGTGGACTTGTTTGAGGCATTGAATATTTGTGATGTACACTGTAAGACATTGTTCATACTGTATTTACTATCATGCTTTGCTCTGTTGTGGCTGTCTTGACAGAATGCAGATCGAGAAGAGGATAAGTAGCAAGAATGTAGTGTGGACAAAGAGTTCAGAAAGAGGAGCTCAGCCCTGTCATCTGCATCTATAGTGGGGCCAAGGCAGCCAGAGTGTAGCTGCTCAACTTTCTCTTATTTCCTGGTACTAGATCAGAGAGTATGTACTGTGTTTCACACCTTCAGTATCACGTTTGCTCTGGTCCACTCCTGTGACTTCACTTCTTATCACTATTCCAGGTTTCATTCATCTTCTAATGTCTAATGCTGTTCAGTGGCACCTCAGATACAGCGTGCTCAATGTTGTACACTTGATGTTGCCCACTTCACATCTGTATTTCTTTCCTAGTAGCCTCTATCTCAGTGTCCTGCCTCTATCGCATTGAAGAAACTCTGGAGTTAGACTAAAATCCTTTTTCTTTTTCTTTCTTCCTCATATTCAATCACTGAGATATACTTTATATCCTAAAGCATGTTGGAGTTTATCATTGCCTTCTTACTCTCATTCCCACTATTGTAGTTCAGGCCACCATCATCTCTTATGTGGGCTATTGATTTAACCTGTTGTCTGATCTGTTATCTGTAGGATGTTCCTGTGGCTTGTGAGACCTTTCTGGATCTGGCTCTTACCTACCATTATGATTTTAGCTTATATCATCTTCATCCTTGCAATCTACTCTACAGCCATCAGTGTCCTCATTGAGTTTTCAGTCATACTGAGCTTGTATTCTTTGATCAGATAAGTCCTAATCAGCCTCTTATGGCAGCTTGAAGGATCTCACAGAATGGCCTGCTTTGATTCTCCAGTCTAGCTAAATTGTTCCGTTACATGCTCTTTTAGCATTTCATCCTCCTTTTGTATCACTCACCGTGCTTTTACTCACCAGCTCAATACTTGTCTTTCTCACTGAAGTGTAAGGTCTGCTACTTGACACATAGTCAGTGCTATGTCATGTTGAAAGAATAGATACACACCTCTCCCTTTCCATCCATACTTGATTTGTTCTCAAGTTTGTAAGAGGTCACATTTTAGGGGAACATTAGAGCCATCAAGTTCACCTGAATCCATCCTTTGTGTTCCATTGCATTTTGTAAAGACTTCTGTTATAGCATCTATTACATTGCATACTAATATTTTGGTCACAAGTCTGCTCTCCTGGACTGTCAGGCCCACATGTTATTTATCTATATATGTCTGGTAGAGTGTCAGTAATATCAGAGATGTTCAGTAAAATTTTGCTGCCTGGACATATACAGGAATGTCCCTGAGAATGGAGGGAATAGAAGAATCTTATTTTTAGTCTGTTGGTTTTCTTTCTTTTCAGGACACTGAAAGTCCTTAGGGGCTGTGATTTTAAATAAGTGAAGAAATTCTTATCATCTGTTGCTTAAACACTGAGCATTCAGTCTTTGACTACAGATTGTATTACTCTAAATAGGAAAGGGAATATTCTTTCATGGCATCTTTTATTTTTTTTAAATTGCTTGAATTAGAACCTTATTTATACAAATGTATGGTTTATTAGAATGTTTTCCTAGGTCAAACCAAAGTAGAATAGGCTAGGTTATTAAAGTATCGTCTACAGGTTCAGGATATTAAAGTAATTTTCTTTCCAAATGAATTCAGAAATGTTTTTGATTCCACCTTGCCAGCCAGTCAGTGCCAGTCAGAACTTGAAAGCCGTGGTGGCTCATTTTGATCTCATTTCTAGAATGTAGGTGGGTCTTAGCTTTTCTGTCAACAAGGCAACCTTGACATACCAGAGAGGGTTAGCCTTGTATGGTTTCTTCAATAATGTTTATTGCAACCTTCTGCATTTAATATAGGACACCAATGGCTTGAGGGGTTAAGTGAGTTGTTTTTGGCCACAAACTAATTAATAGCATTAATGCTACTGGCACCCAGGTGTCCTAATTTCTAGTTTGATAGTCTTTTTCTCTACATGTAGTCTTGCCTTTACAGAGGCAGGTGGTGACTGTGAGAATGTTGGAACAACTGTGTTTAACATCAGTGTCTTTGGAAATAACACCCCTGTCCTCTCCCGGCAAACCAGCAATTAGTCTCAAGTGTTTGGAAACAAAATCACTATTTCTAGTAGAAATGATGCCTGAGATTTACTAAGGGAAAGCTGGGTGTCCTTCAAAATCCTCCCTTTCCCTCGCTCTCTGTCTCACACACACACATCCCTACCCATGTATCATTCTTATTCAAAGGGTCAGATTATAATAAATCTGAAAGCAAACAGGTCCCTGTTTATTTTCCCGTGTTTATTTAATTGACTAGGTCTTTACGTTTAAATCTTCGGTGGTGGTTATTTAGGATAAAATGTGATGTGGAATTCATGCATGGATGAGGGTGCTTGTTTTACAGTACCAAGATAAATGCCAGACTGAAATAATGTCTTAAGGTCAGGTAGGCTGAAGTATGTAAATGGTAACAGATTTACATTTCCAAACCCTGGTAATAAGGAACATTTAAAGCCCAAAATATCACACTCAGCAATGAAGATGTTAATTTTGCTTATACAACACTATTCACACTTGCAGGATTTCTGACAGTTTCAGGAACCCATGAGAATTAAGAGACCGCTAGCAAATGAATGCACATCAATAAAATACCCTTAGTGAGGCTTTTTTTTTCTTTTTTAAAAAAAGCTGATCCCGTATTTTCTACTTAAAATCACTGACGGTGAAGATGGTATGTGCAATGTTTTACAATGACTTTTTGATGTTTTCTTCCTGTTCTGAATATTCTCTTTGTGCTTTTGAAATCAATAGTGCTGCAGAGTTTTACCTGTTCTTTAATATTTCAAAAGCCCTTGCCTTGGTGCCCATCTTTTCACACTCAGAGTTTAGTAAGCCTTGACAAACCCTTACATTTCATGTCTTCAAGTAACATGAAGGATTTCCCACTGCTCCAGTTTGCTTTTAGAAAGTGAGGCATTTAAAAATGGCTAACCATACACCAGGATCTACACCATTTCTAGAGAACTTGATGCTGTTTTCATTGTTTTAAATGAACAATAAAAGCTCAAAATACGTTTGTATTAGTCTCATAAATTCACATCAGTGATGTGAAGCAAAGATTCTTCCCTGTAAGGAGAGGTTGATGAAGAAAAGTGGACAAAAGAAAGTTACAGGGTCAAATGATGGCCACTTGCTGATTATTATTCTGCTATCTGTCTGGATCTATCATATTATACGTAGTAAATGCCATTATGAATTTAAATGAAAGTCATTGTTCACACGTATTTGAATGGAAGTGAGAGGGAGCAATTTGGTATATCTCACTGTGGGGACATGACATTTAAAAGCAATCAAGTTCATTTCTTTGACAATGACATCCCTTTTTGATCAAAACTGAAATGAGTCCTGTCTGTTCTACGGTGGGTAACAAGACTGCATGAGGCGTTAGCAGTGATAAAATAAGAGAATCAGACTTAGAAACTAAGGGAGTCATGCACTTTGTAATGAGACTAATACCTAATATTTTACATTTAATCTTCATTGTCATCTTCTGACATACATACTACTATTAAACTCCATTTTACAAATGAAGGAACTGAGGCAAAAAGTATCAAATAAATAGCTCAAGGATACCTTGTTAATAAGTACATGAGTTAGAATTAAAAGCCTGGTATTAGATGCCTCTTATTACCTTGTAGGTGCCTCGTGGATAAGCATATTGGAATATCTTGGGTTCTAAATTCATAAAAAACTGAGTGTGAGTCTCATTTTTTTATGTACTAGTTGTTTGATTTGGACAACTTTCTTAGCATTTCTCAGCCTGAGTTTCTTATAATAATATCCAAACCAAAGGTTGTTTTGAGGCTTAACTGAAATATAAGGATGTTCAAATACCTAGTCAGCATAAAATGTATATATGGATGTTCAAATACCTACTAAGTACAATATATATATAATATCCTTAGGAATATAAATACTTGTAAATATTCTCTCTTCTATTTCTCCTTTCTCTTTATTGCTTCTTTTTTGTTTTTTTAAATCTCTGTTCTCTTTCTCCTCTCTCCTTTTCTTTTCTTTTCTATATTCCCCATCACTGAATTTATCTTTTTTTTAAATGTCATCTTGTGGTCAAAGAGGATCAAGTATGAGCGTAAGCCAGGACCCTCATTTTGACTCACTCTGTTAGAAGTTTCCTGAATGACATTGAGGATATGTTCCAGGGTCTCTATTTCCACTTATCCAGCTGTCAAATGCCATCTGTCTTCCTCATTTACATGAAAAGAGAGTATGTTAATGGTTGATCCAAAGCTTTGAAGATGAAAAGTAGCATGCAACTGCTTGCTACTATAATTCATCTGTGCTTTGAATGAGCTCTTTCTTAAAAATAAAATCAGCATTATTTATATATATTTTCTCTTTTTCATATATTCCTTCCTTTCCCATTGTCATACTTTGCCCTACCTCTACTCAGGACTTTCGTGTTTAAATAACATTGCAAAGTGACAGATTGAAATTTTCTCTTTGTATTCTAAAGTAGTGTGCATTGACCTTTTAGAATAAGCCAGCATTTTGGAATTAGGCTTAAGAGTTATTAAAATAGAATTGCTTTTATGAATCATGGCAGAAGGTAGACTTGGTCTGGAAGGTTACCCATGCTAATTTTCATCTGGAAAGTCAACTATCTAGACCACAAATCATTCATTCATCCATTCCATCTATTAAACATCTGTTCTGTGCCAGGAACTATACATGTATTAGGTTCTAAAGGTATATGACCTAGAAATGAGTCTGGAGGAAGCTTACAGCCTGGCAAGGGAGATAGACTTGTAATGATGGAAAGAAGTATTTACTGAAGCACCTACTTATAGTGCCAGGGTCCTTATTTATAATGCCTCACTTAGTTCTCATGACAAATATCAAATAAGGAAATAGAGGCTCAGAGAGGTTAAATAATGTGTCTATCATTTGACTCAGAAGGTGCAGACTAGGCTGCAAACCCAAATCGGTCTCATGTTAAAATCCGTCTTTCCACTATTCTCCTCTATTTCATGAGTTAACATATTATTTTGATTTGTGCATGAGTGCACCCAAGGTAACTAAGATATAGTAACTGGTGTTTGGGACTGTAAAAAGAGCCATATCCTATTTTAATATTTGATCTTGATTGTGACACCCTACACTTCCGAATGTGGCTGATTGACAATCATAGAATGATACCTGCTGAAAGGTGGGAATATGCTGAGCTCTTTTGTCCTAACTGGCTATTTTGACCAATGTAATCATCAGGGTCCTGGCAGAGGACAACTCATTAAAGGTAATGCTTCTAAACCAAAAGAAAATCATAGAGGTTGGGAGGGGAAATTTTGATCTAAGAATTATTTTGTGACAATCAAAAGTTAAATGGTAGTAAGGAGGTTTGAATCATTTTGAAGTTGAATATGGGCTTAAATAGGACTCCATTTTTATAATTTTCCCTTTTTCTCAGAGAGAACAGTATTCTTCATTATCATAGCCTGTTGCCTGGTATATGGTTGTCACTCAAAACATCCATGTTCAGTAAAGAAATGAATGAATGTCTACCTCATCAAAAATGTTTTCCTGAATCACAATTATGTATAATATCCACATTTATCCTATATTTGTGAATTTGGGGGGTACTTAGGGAATAGCTGTGTAGACAGTAAGAACATTTATAAATTTTTGAATGAATACAAAGATTTCCAATTTATATCAACACATTTGATTTTGTAGGCTATTTACATATCACCATAGTTAATGTTTAAAAGGATGTGCTCTCAACTTAGGCTTTATGGGTTTGGATCCTAACTCTCTTTATCCTAACTCTCTTTATTTAATGGGTAACTGTAGATAATTTACTTACCCTCTTTAAATCTCTTTTCCCATTTTGTAAGATGGAAATAGTAGTCATATTTTCCTCAGTATGGTCAATTGAGAGAGTGCATATACAGTAAAAGATTGTTTGTTGTTGTTGTTATTATTATTATTAGAATTGTTAAAGTAGTGACTAAGGCACAGGATTTAAAAAGGAAGTTCAGGGAAAATGTTCAGTCATGTCAGATATGAAATTGAGTCAGTCTTTGTCCAAAAGACAGAGCCAAAATGGGTTTAAATGTGTATTAATTTTATTAGGGGAGCTATTTGTGTGGGAAAAATGGGCAGATAGTTGAAGAAAGGTAGGAAAGCCATGAGAGCAATACCAGATGGTGTGAAGGCCAGCAGGGAAGGAGAGGAGGAAGGCCTGTCAGATAGATGTGCCCTTGACCACCTGTGTGATGTAAGAAGGCTCAATGGGGCCGGGTGTCTGTGTTGGCTGTCTTAGGAGCCTTCACCTCCTAGGCATAGACCTGCCTTAGTATCCCTGCCACCTTCGGTGATGGGTGGGGGAAGCTCTAGCACAAATGCAGCATAGAACTCAGAACCCTGTAGTAGGAGCCTTGCTTAATTATTTTCTCTGTGTTTGGAAGTCTGCAAGGACCATTCTCATTGTTGAGATAGAAATTAATTCAGTAATTCAATTTCTATGTACATAGAACTACTTTGCTAGAATTTGTGGGAAATTCAAAAATGGTTAATTCATATTTCTGCTACCCAGCAAACATGAGGGAGACTTTATTTTGTGCCAACTGAGGCATAGAAAAGGAGGGCTTAAAAGAAGAGAGGAACAACCTCTGAGCCGAGTTTTTGCTTTGTCGTATAAGAGAGGCTTGAGGGGAGTGCAGAGTGGCCTGGAGGCTGTGGCAGACGGGGAGCACAACATGAGCAAAGGTATGAGGGAGGAAAATATGGGGCTTACATGGGGAAACTTAACACAAGGTATCTGTGGATGAGGGTGGTTGTTATATTAGACATGGGTTAAAAGTTAGACACAGTTTAACAAGTAGTCTGGAGCTAATTTAGCTATGAAGCTATAATGAGTTTGAACAACTCAATTATTATGTACAACTACCATGGAGAACAGTTCAGAGGGTCCTCAAAAAAACACACAAAAATCGAACTACCATTTGATCCAGCAATACCACTACTGGGTATATATGCAAAAGAAAGGAAGTCAATATATTAAAGAGATATCTGCACTCCCATGTTTACTGCAGCACTATTCTCAATAGCCAAGGTATGCAATCAACCTAAGTTTGCCATTATCAGTGGATAGATGGATAAAAAAAATGTGGCACATACACATGATGGAATATTATTTAGCCCTAAAAAAGAATGAAATCCTGACAATTGTAGCAAACATGGGTGGAATTAGAAGCATTATGGTAAGTGAAATAAATCAAGCACAGATAGACATAGCACATGTTCTCTCTTATATGTAGGAAATAAAGTGGATCTCGTAAGGATAGAGACTAGATTGGTAGTTATCAGAGGCTGGGTGGGTCTGGGGGAGGGAGAGATAAAAAGTGGTCAATCAGTAAAGTATGTAGCTTTATATAAGAAATAAGATCTAGTGTTCTGTAGATCAATAGGGTGACTATATAATAATCTATTGTATATTTAAAAATAGCTAGGAGGGAATAATTTGAATGTTTCTAGCACAAGAAAAGACAAATATTCAAGGTGGTGGATATCTGGGTTATCCTGATTTGACCTGTACAAGTTATGTGACTGGATTTAATTATCACATGTACCCTGGAAAAATAAACTTTATTTTAAATGTAACTATTGAAGGTTTTGTAAATAGAGGACATACCCACATGGGAGTTTTAGGAAGAAAGCTCTGTGATAGCAAACAAAATATGCTGAAAATGATGTCATGGGGCAGGAAGAATGGCTTATAAAAACAGCTACAGTGGTCCAGATGAAAAGTAATTAGAGGCAATTCTAAGCAAAAGCAGGTGTGGAAGAGGAGGTTAAGAGGCACGCCAAGGTAAAGGAAGCAAAATTTGGGGACTTGACTTCAGAGAAAGAGAAGTTGAGACCAACTCTGAAGTTTTCTGCTTGAAGTTCTGAGTATTAGAATGTCACCAACTGCAAGAACATAACAAAGTAGAAGTGAGTTTTGCAGAAGGAGAATTCTGCTTTGATATGTAGAATTTCACGTATTTTCCCAATATTCATGTAGAATGCCCAGAAGTTTAGAATTCAGGATTAGGTCATGTTTAAGGCTTATGCATCTTAATAAAGGAAAAAGTCTAAATGTAGACCTTTCATTTGAAATCCCATTACCAGAAATGGGTATCTACTCAGAAAAACAAAAATCATTTTATTGTAAAGACATTTGCCACTCAAATGTGTATTGTGGCTCAATTGATAATTGCCAAATTGTGGAAGCAACCTAAGTGTCCATCAACCCATGAATGGATCAACAAACTATGGTATATGTATACCATGGAATATTATTCAGCCACTAAAAGAGGTGGAGACTTTATTTCTTTTACATTTACCTTGATGGAGTTGAAATACATTCTTAGTAAAGTATCACAAGAATGGAAAAATAAATATCCAGTGTACTTCATACTAATATACAATCAATATATATACAATTACATGTTCCTAAGAACAATGAAACACTATTATCATCCAGTTGGGGGGTAGAGGGAAGTTGAAGGGGAGGACATGTGTCAAAAGGAGGTAGGGCATGAGGTGGGATCTGACCTAGCGTGCACATTGGGAAGGTGTACCGCACACTCCCCGAGTGAGGGGCTCTTCTACAAATGAAACTTTGCCCCAGAGGTGAGAACAATGTAACCTAAATATTGCACCCTCATATTAATTTTAATGAAGTTAAAAAATAAATAAAAAGAAATGAGTCTCGTTCTCTAGATATATATAAAAGTGTGAAAGGAAAAGAAGACCGAAGAAAGAATCTTGGAGAATAACATGCATAATGGAGGTAGGTAGAAAAAGAGGACTCCTGAAATTTAAAAAGAGTTTTAGAGCAGTGGTTCTCAACCTTCCTAATGCTGCGTGTCTTTAATACAGTCCCTGTGGGTTGCAACCCATGGGTTGAGAATTGCTGCTTTAGAGAGTGTAGGGCTTAGAACAGGTACCTGCAGTTAACTATAAGTTAATGGTGAATGATTACCGAATGCTCACTCCGTGTCATATATGTCTTGTTTCTGCAAATGTGAACCAGATGAAGATGAATAGAAACCAATATGTTGGTAGTTAAGACATATTGGTGACCAGTAACAGTGTAATTTTAATACAATGGTTGGAGTGAAACAGAGACTACAAAGAAAACTAAAAATAAAATGATGAAAGAATTTTTTTTTAGAAAAACATATAAAATGATAGAAAAGTGCATAGTACATTTAAGATGTCACCAAATGACATCACTGAAATATTTTGTAGAAGTGACCCAGAAAATAAGGTCCAATGTGTGTGTGCCTGTTTATATACATATGTGCATGCACTGATCTGTTGCATTATATTTTAGATTTGCTCTGCCAAGGTATCCCTAGTGCTAAATGTTCACAAGAGCTGCCAGGTAGACATTTTTACTGGCAATTGGTCTGTTGCCATCGAGGGAGAGCAGTTGGTGAGAGCACACCTACAGTACACTTTACAAGGGTACATGTGAAATTTACTAGGTGTAGAATATAAATGTCTTAACACAATAACTAAGAAAATGCTGGGAAGACTATGTTGACCAGTATGATGAAAGCATTTCAGATTGCATGTAAAACTAGCACATTCTACCCCATGATTGCATTAATGTACACAGCTATTAAAAAAAAAGAAAATTTAAAGATTTTAAAAAAAAGAAAATTTAGGAATATGAGTAATCGATATGTATTGAGCACCTATGATGTCAGGTATATTGTATTATGGTCCCCACTTTATAGTTGAGGACCTGGGACTCAGAGAGGGTTTTTGTCTAAGGTCACCCAGCTACTAAATGGCAGAGCCAGGATTAAAGGTAAGTGAGGAAACAACTATTTGAAAGGATGGTTTAAGGAATGAACAATGGAGCCAGACAATTTATCGGAGACCTGGGGCTTTAATCCTTTATAGCTCTGTGACTTTGGCATATGACTGATCCTTTCTGTGCCTGACTTTTCTCATCCGTAAAATGTAGATATTACCAACATCTGTCTTGTGGGTTACTGTGATATAGGTACCTGGCACCTAGAAACACTTTACAGGCATGCCATTGTATTACCTAGTTCTAGAGTCCAAACTTAAGACATTGGACTATGTTGTCTCCCACAGAGTCTAAGAAAATATATTTGTGTACTGGAGTTCAGACTTGCAGAGGAAGGTATTTGATTTTCTCCACTTCACTAAAAATTTAGGATGAGTTTTTCGCTCTTATCTCCAAGTTATTAAACACACACACAGTAGTAGCTTACATTTGGTCATAGTGATTCAGAAAATCACACCAAGTACTTTTACAATTGTTTTACGTAAGCATTTTTCGTTTGTTTAGTTTTGTCTTTTAAAATATTTTCCTGGGGCTACCTGCATTTCCAGTAAATAGTATTTTATATAATATGCTTTATAAAAAGTGTATTTTATACAAATTGAAATCCCAGGACAACAGTCCATTTGTACTTGAAGACGGGAATAATGGAGGGGAATATGCACTTGGAATAGTCTGCAAATGTAGCTTTGCAGTTTCAAGTAAAAGAAAGTACAAGTAGTGTTCAAACTAAAAAGTTAGACATCTCAAGTCAACTAACTAGTTCCTTAAAAGCTGGGGATTTCAGAGAAAAGAAATAACAGGAAAAATTGATATAATATGTACACTTTTAATAGGTTGTATTTTGTTACAAAAAAAATAAGTAAATCAAATTTCCAAGATAATAAAAGGCAATAGAAGCTACATTTGCAAACTATTCTACCCCAGACGAAGAAGTATTCTCTTGATTATTGTGTGACTATGGGTAAAAAACCCTATGTGCTAAAATTGGCTTTGAGAGAGAAGCAAAAGTGCTCACTTTTGATTTGAGTATAATGTGAAATGCTCGTTTCCTTTTTTACTGCCAGGATATTCCATAATGTTGGTTTTTCAAATAGCTTATTCCAATGGGAATTGTCCAATCATTCATTGTCTTGGCAGTGAACCCCAATGAGGACAAACACTGTTTTCTTACAGTCGCCCAAAGATAATTCACACTTCTCTCCTGTTTCCTTTCCACTCTATTCTCCCTACCTTCACTAAGTCATAGGATATATGTTTTGATATGTCTTTCAGTTACATACATGATGGTAAGACCCAAACATGTTTCCTAATTAAGAAATCTCAGCACTCTTAAATCTATACAACTTATACAACTTTAGTATTTACTAATATGATGCCATTTCAAGGCCTCAAGTGACCCCTCAGGAAAAAAGGAAACTATGGTGACAGATCTGAGGTTATAGCAAAGTCTGAGGTATTCTTCTCTGGTGGAGGATGAGAGGAGAGGTGGCTCCATTTGGCTCACCTGTGAAGGTTTCCCCAGACTGAGGTTGAAGGAAGAGGCGTTTCTTACCTAAGATTGAGAGAATGTTGAAGTTGAGGCCAGACGAAGGGGACAATCACAGGAGAAGCCTGCTTAGATATATACTATATGCCAGGAATAAAATTCACTTAGGTTGTCAAAGGGCCCAGAAGCAGTCTCGGTGAGATCAGTGATGAGATGGTCTGAGAGGGGGAACTCTGAAGCAGAGGATTACGAGGGGTAGGGAGCAAGTCTGTCTGGGGAGAACTGGGGAGCAGTGTGGCAGAGTTGGAGGAATTGGGCTAAAGGGGCTTATGGCAGTTGCAGGGACCTTAAGAATGGCAGAGAACTGGATGGAGTTCCTGAGAAACTTTAGAATGCCAACTACTATTGGGATAAGAACTCAAGGTCAGGAACTGTAAGTATGGGGCCACAGTCAGGTGGCACTGCTGTTTAAATGCACTCAAACCACAGCACACGGGGAGTCTGAGCTTGGAATGACTTTGACTATGTCACGGTAGTCACTATCATTGCTTGGAATCACTATAAATGAGACACCTTCAGGATACAGGTTATAATTTAGGTGTCAAAGTAAAACAGACTTTGTATCTTTTCCCTAAGAGTAAAAGAAAATGAACACATTCTTTTTATGAGTGGGGTGTGTGTGTGTGTGTGTGTGTGTGTGTGTGTGTTTGTGAGAGATAGAGAGAGATGAGCTATTTAGCTAATTGTCAAGGTCCCCTACATGGAGACAAAAATCTTAAATTAAACCTAGATGCTCAATATTTCAAACTCTAAAGATGTGTTCAGGTAGACTCTGGCCAGCCTCGGCTGTGTTCTGGTCAGGAGGCCTCCCTAATGATGCATAATTAGAAGTATGCCCTCATTACCTTGAAACTAATTTGTCTCTGGATAAATTGCTTTAGCTCTATTCTTCTACTAGTGGACTCAGTAAGCTCTTGCATGGCACCAAGGGGAAATGTGTTTAAATCCAGCTCTGGGGTGGATTAGTTGACCTGGCATCCCTCTGATCCTCTGCCAGATGTCTGTCCCCAGCTGGCAAAGCTCTCCGCCTCCTTTTCAGTGGTGGTTGTCAATGCTGTGCTTCCTGCCAGCAGGAGTTGGTCCCTCCTCAATGGAGGGTAACATGCCCTCAATCAGCATTTAGATTCCTGTGTGAAGACATTCATGGATAAAACTCCCCACTGCTTCTCATCTGCCTTCTGTTTTTGGAATTTCCCAGACATCTCTTGAACTGTTAGGCTTCTGTGTGTGGCTACTGTGGGGTGGGGGTGCAGAGAGGCCATGGTGCATGGAGTCTGAATGTGTACAGGCCTTGTTCCCATAGATCTTCAAGTGTCAAGAAGGAAGCTTATGGTGCTTGGCATGTGGCCCAGAAGGTTGCACGAAGAAAGGGCATATGGGTTGGAAGTTTTCCTTTCTTGGAAACCGCACAATGTCATGGTTAAGAGTGTGCACTCTAGAGCCGGACAGCCTGGGTTAGAGTCCCAGTTCTATCAGCCACTAGCACTGGGGTAGCGACATTGGCATAGTCTCTCAGTGATATTGGGCTAATTATATAATCTCTGCACACTTTGCATTTCTAATTTGTAAAGTAGGAATAACAACAGTACCGTTTTCATTGAGTTCTTCTGAAAATTAAGTGAACTATTTATATAGTGCTTGCAATGGTGCCTGGCACTTGGTAAATATTACATAATTGTTTAATAAATAAACTAGGTTTATGTTCCCCAGATTTAGTGGCATGAATGCAAACATTGATTAATAAAGATGATACAAGTAATGTAATATCTATAATTACCATTTACTGGCTACTTACCATGATCTGAATACTATGCCAGCGATTTTACATAAGGATAGTGAACAAGTGTGTAGCACTCGGCACCTGCCAGGCACAATTCCAACAATTCCAAGCCACTTTACCTACTTTACTCTTTTGTTCCTCACAGCAACCCTGATGGAAATCCATATGTGGCATTATCATCATCCTCTGGTTCTTATGAGGCAAGATGATGTTAGAGAGCTTGCCCAAGGCCCCACAGTCAGGAGTAGACAAAATTTTGAGTGCAGGCAGAAAGGGCTCAGAGTCTGTGCTCTTAGTCATGACATATATTGCCTCTGCTAGACCCCTTCTTAATCGCAAGATCTTATGAGGAGGTGTTATTATCCACCTCATGATATAGAGGATGACACTAACGTTCAGAGAAGTTAAGCAAATTGTTGAAGTTCACATTGCAAGTAGGTGGGGCATACTTGGATTCAAACCGGTTTGCTAAAAATATAGAGTAAATAAAGGTAAATCAAGGAAATTTCATGTCTGAGTAAACCAAAGGTAAGGAAAAGGACAATAGAACATATTTATTATCAGGTATACTGTTAAGAAAAAATGAAGGCACGGATATGATTAAGGACCTTCCTGAAAAGGGTAGTTATAAAAACTCATCAAGAAATTATTTCTGTTTTTAGCTACTTTTGCTATAGGTCTAATTCTGTCTTCGAGGGAAGTGTATTTCCTCAGAGAACATTTTAAAAAGCAGCAGAAATATGTTCGATATCTCTGAAAAAATCTGAGTGCAAAATTGTATGACAACTTCTAGGTAAAAATATTCAGCCATATGGACAAATCCCTGGAAGGAAATACAAAGTAATGAAGACACATGCTTTGTTAAGACAGTGAAATTGTGAATTGCAAAATGTTTTTCTTTTAATATTGCTATCACCTGATAATTAAAGAAGATCATTTTCAAAATAACTTCATTTTGTCAATATTGATCTAGAGTCAATGTCTCTAGTTCAAGACCATGTATCTGGCCTACCAGAGTGAGCTCCAATCTCTCCCCAACTTAACTAAGGTGCACTTGGCTCCCAGATTCATATGCTCCCATGTGAGCCTTGCGCTTTCGACTCTTTAGTTTCATTAGTGTCCTCTACGTGGTTTTCAGTGTCCTCTGTTTTACCATTTTCATATCAGCACGTTAGCCACCAGAAAGCCTCCACAAGGCCTTGTTTGACAAACAGCAGCTAGAAGTGAGCCTTCCTCCTCTGAACTCTTTTTATCCATAGCTGGCATTCAATACACGTGGCCTGTTTTGTGTCTATCTTCCCTTTCCTTCTAGATGGCAAGTTTCTTGAGATCTGGTCTCTGCTGCTCTTCACATTTGCAAGGTACCTTACAAATTGTCCAGGAAATTCGCAGTACAGCTTTGTTGATGGAGATAACAATGAGTAATGAAAAAGGAAAGACTCTGTTCACCTTACTGTAAACCCTAAGGAGTGTTTCCAGCCCTACACTGTGCCTTCACCTTCAGGCATAAAAGAATATTCCAAAATATAGAAATGTCAGAATTGAAAATGGTCTAACATTTCAATGAATTTTCAGGGGTGGGGAACCTGTGTTCTTCTGATATTAAAATCATTCTTTTTTAAGCACCAATGGAAGCAGGAAAATCTTCATCTTTCTCTGCTGCACTCCTTTTAATAAGAGAATTTGTTCTGTAAAATTTGAGTTTGGTCAAAAGGCTGCACTTCAGGGCCCAAGATTGAAGGCTATATGTGATCTTAAGGCCACAGCTTCCCCACCCCTGGCTGGAGTTCTATAAACAAAGGATAAGTTTTATCATCCTAAATAGATAGTCTTCAGATAGGCTGAAGTCCAAGGCAGCATTTCTAGTGCTTTGTGTTGGCTTTAGTCTTTGGTGGAATTGTCTTCCAATTTTATGTTCTAATAAACTTCATCAGCATAATCTTGTTCGTGAGCTTTAAACATGGTATAGAAATTCATGGTTTAGGGACAAGTTTTTTTCAAAGGAGAAGGGTGAAACTGATTATGTGTCATTTGTGTCCTGCTAGCTGATGGTACAAGATAATTAGGGGGCTCAAGAATGAAAATTAGAAACTTGACTTAACTATTTCTATTTTAGTTTTTTCTATTTCTTTTGTTTTCAACATTTTGTCTAAAAAAGTGCTTTTAAAAATTATATATATAAACCAAAGGAAAAGCCTTTTGTGCTCCTTTTAGCGAGATTTGATAGTATAAATATCCATATATGGGTCAGTATGTTTAAACAATTTTTTTTTAACTTCTAGAGCTTTGTCCACTTCGTTACAACTCAGAGTATAGATGACTTAGACCATGCAGCTAGTTCAGCCTTTGCTTCCTTCTTCAACAAAATGTCCTTTTGATTTTTCAATTTACTTTCCCATTGTGAAGAATCTGTCTCAAAAAAAGGAAAATAGGGGTGACTCTCTCAGTTCTCCAATGAGGACCTATATGTTGCTGCCAATTGACCAGCACTTTACTTTTCTGCAATGTAATGAAAACCATTTTTTTTGTGTGTTTCACTTTAATGGGAAAATAAATGGTCCAAAGATTGAAAAATAAATGACATTGAAAGAAAAAGGCAGGCAATTTAAAGAAAGAAGAAAGAAGGAAGGAATGAAGAGAGCTGTTGCTGGGGATATTTAATTGGAAGAGTCATAGAACATTCGTTTATATATAAGCATTGCCTACCAGATTCTATGTTCATATTCAAAGCTGTACTATACATAAGTTCCCTTATTAAATCTTCCTTTTTGTTTCCAGAAAAATGCTACATCTATGGAGGGTGGAACTCTTAGTGAAATAGATGCCTCTGTCAGTCTTGCCTAACAATATGGCATTCAACATCATCCTCCAGATTAAAGAAGTTAGTTCGTAGTTAACATTGGTTGCTTTGTCCTTAGTTTCTAGATTTTTGCACACCTGAGGTTTTTCTTAACTCCAAGCCTTTGAGAATCTGAAGAAAAAGGAAACTGTATTAATGGATGTTTGATATAGTCTGAACTGAACCAGGAAAAGTAATCTCTAAAGACATTTCAAAGAAACAGTAGAAAAGAATGTTAATTTCCATGTAAATGTATTCAGAGGTCTGGGCTTTTCAGTCTTCCAAGGTGTAAGAATTAATTACCAGTTTTCAAGAGCAAAATTTATTCATGGTAAGAGCTATAGCAATCAGAATCCTCTAGGTGTAAAATTCATAAAATTAATATTGAGCTGATTAAAGTTGAATAAATCACCATTCTTTCCTTTGGTGTATTGCAAACTTCTAAATATTTGATGTTGCCCTTTGGCACATTGTGAGCAATATTTAAAGCTTGCCATATATGTTTGGATTTACAAAGGAAGAAATTAAATAACTTCTGTCTCATGGAAAAAATGCGTTAGAGGATGATTTCTTTTTGTGGCCTAACATTATTTTCTGAATCTTTCAAGAACTATTCAGGTGATAATGGACCAATATTGTTATTTCTGCCATTGACAATGATTAGTATATTCTTATGAATTAATTATAATAATACTTATCTAGTTAATCCAAAAAGCATCTAATCAAAACTTAAGAACAATTTATTCTACTTTTATTATCTGTATCTATAAAAGATGCTTAGTTTAAAAACATTTTAATACCAAAGAAAAAAATGGAAAAAAAGAGTATTTTTTTAATAGTATATAGTATAAAAATACTTCATTGTACTGTTCAAATGAGGCTGCCACGTGAAATCTACCAGGAAAAGATTGATAGGCAGACTAAGGGAGCACATAAAAGACAATAATTATCACCTGAGGTGACTAAGAAATGACTTAGAACCAATAGGAAGGCAGAAAAGAATAGGCTTAGGCAACTTTATAAATAGAGGCATATCAGGTCAACTGCAGTGGTTTTTTTTTAGGGGGGAGGAGGAACCATTTTATTAAAGTCTCAAAGATTTGTTTAATCTATCTATTTTTATCATTTATCTATTATCTATCTATCATCTATTGATGTATCTATCTATCTATCTATCTATAAATATATTATCTATATATCTATATCTGAGACCATATCACTCCTGCCCAGGCTAGAGTGCCATGGCATCAGTCTAGCTCACAGCCTCAAATTCATGGGTTTAAGTAATTTTCCTACTTTAGCCTTCCAATTAGCTGGAACTATCAACACTCACCAATGACACCTGGCTAATTTTTCCATTTTTAGTAGAGACGGGGGTCTCACTATGGCTCAGGCTTGTCTCAAACCCCTGACCTTAAGAAATCCACCCATCTTGACCTCCCAGAGTGTGGGGATTCTAGGCGTGAGAAACTATACCACCCAACTTTGTTTATTTTAAAGGTCATCAAACATATATGTTTGGTGTCCTCTGGAACTGGTTAGCACTCGAAAGAACCTTGCAAAAAGTTATATACCCATTTTTTTGTTTCATTTGCTTCGGTTAAACAGGACAGATAAAGTTGCATTTCAGTGGAACACCTTCAATGGAACTGTGATTTTCTGACTATGTCATCAAGTTCCTATGTGTTTCCTGATGAATTATTCCACTTGGATGAGCCTTGATTTAGTTAAAGGCAGATGGGTATGAACAAATGAATACATATTCCTAGAGAACAAAATGAAAATGTATCTTCTCATATTCTTTTGGCAATTGTAATACAGAATGAGAGCATGACATAATCCCATTATGCACCCGTATGGATTTAGGGCCAAGGACTTAAGACACTGACGCATTCTTTTGATTTGTTCCAATGACCTCTGAATGCAAGCCACTTCTCGGACACTTCTCTTCTGTCTACTCAGTCTCTCTGTTTCTTTATCTGATACTGAATTTCAGGAGTGTTCTCTCAGGGAAAGTCTTCAGAATACTACATATATTAAATCCACAAACCTTTCGCAGTGCAACTTTATACAGGGAAGATTCTCCCATGTCTTCGAGATCGTGGACCATTAAGAGATATTGGTGAGGGGAACACTGTGATGTGGTCCTTAGCAAATAAAAATAATGTTTATCTTTACATGAACTCTGAGGAATGACTTAAGGATTTTTTCTTTGACATGAAGTTAGATCTGATGATTAAAAAGGTTAGATTAGGCTGGCATTCTTCCTTTCTTTCTTCGGGATGGCACACCATTCTCTTGTTCTTTTCTCCTCCCTTCTTCCCCTCTCTCTCTGCCTGCTTTCTGCTTTCTGCTCCCTTCTCTCTCTCTTTCTCATCTCTCCCCTCCCACTCTCTTTCCTTTCTCCAATAGAAATTAAACTTACACTTTTACACACTAAAAACAAAAAATGTTAGATCAGATTTTATGAGAATCATCAATATAAGAAATATTCAGATTCCAGAAATGTCTTTTTAAGAAATTTATCTGGGAAAAATGAAAACAAACAAACAAACAAACACATTTTGTCTCATTGTCAAGGTTTCCAGTGAGAAAAACCACAGGTAATCAGTACTTATTTATTTCCAAAATATGAAAACAAAACTTCATTTCTAGGATTATTTGTTTAACTAAAGAAAGTTTATACAGTTTGTGGGAAATCATCTTCTAGGACTTGAAGTGGGCCGTCGTTCTCTTTCATGTTTGATCTGTTTTTCCTCCTGAAGAGTAACTCTCATGTCACAGCCATCACTAGTTACTTTTTGACACACAGGCTTACTGTTTAACATATCATTGTGTTATTTCTCTTGTTCCAAACCAAGAAATGTGTTCAGGTGCTACAACTGTCAGCTACTCAAGTATTTATCAGGGCTAAAATACTATGTTAAAAAAGAAAAAAAAAAAAAAAAGGAAGGAAAGAAAAAGTTAAAAAAAAAAAAAAAAGAAAAACAAAGGGGCCAAATCAGTGATTTTTATCTTGTGTCTCTTGGCACACTGGTGCGCCATGAGTGAATCTCAGGTGTGCTGCAAAAACTTTTTAAAGATCATTAATTAAATTATGTTCAGAAGGAGGTCAAAACACGGGAAGTATATTCTTTTTTAAACCCTTTTTTAGTTTTTGAGCAACATAATTTAAATGTGCCATGGAAGTTTAACTATAGGTCCAAGTGTGTCCTGAGATTACAAAAAGGTTGAAAAACACTGAGTTAAACTGAAGATAGAGATTGTTTTATTTACTTTTGCCTGGTCTTTGCAGAGAGGGTCAAATTTTAAAAAGAATAAGGGTAAAAAGAGAATGATAATTGGATCTTTTAGAGATTCTAAATCTAAACTCCATGTGTTAGGTGAAGTCCAAATTGCAGTTGAGCCCTTCACCTGGGAGCTGGGCCAGCACACGCACCCTTATAATGATCTGAAATAAAGCAACGACGACAACAATAAAGTGGGTAGAAGATGGTGCTTGAAATGTTACCAGCACATAGAAGTGATAAATATTCAGGATGATGGATACCCTAAATACCATGACTTGAGTATAACATGTTATATGCATGTAACAAATACAGGTACCCCATAATTATGTAAAATATTTTGTATTAATAAATAAATTAAGTTTTTTGTTTTACTTGTAAAAAAAGCATATAAAAGTAGATGTCTACCTGATACCACATACAATGATAAATTCCTTCTACATAAAACTGATAAGTAAAAATAACAAAACTGTGACAATAAAGATTAAAACAAACAAACAAAAAAACTGAACCGCAGCTTGTATTTCTGATCTTTGTCAGTACCTCTTTGTAATGTGAGATATATACCCTTAAGCACCCTTTTAGAATCTTAGATTCTTGAAAATGTGATAACCCTTTGTTTTGTGTGTTTCTGAAGAGATCTACTTGTTGTAAGCATCTAGTAAGGATATGCAGCTACTTATGAATGCCTAGCCTAACAACAGTGCCCTCACATCTGGGCCCACTGTTCATTCACTCCATCACCATGAAGAATGCCCATTACAGGATGCAGCAAAGGATGAAGAGATATTGGCCTAACCAGCCAATATGATCAACCTTGGTGAGCCACAGGCAATGATGACCCAGTCAAGAAGTGACCCAAAGGATTGAAGTAATCCACAGATAATTTAGGGAGGAATTTTTCTCCTTTTACTTTTTTTGTTATATGGCCCCACACTTATTTGCCCTCAAGTTAGCTTAGGGTCTTCTGCTTGATTAGAATGAAGATTTTAAGTAGGGCTTCTTCAGAAGGCCTCTATCTAGTCCCGACTCTCTCATAGTTTCCTAGCATGTGAGCTTGAACAGAACACTGAATTTCTCTGCTGGATGGTGTCCTCCTCAGCAGAATGAAGTGGGATTGACTTTGATATGCTGACCTCACAGTATTATTGTGAAAGTCCAATGTGGCAATTATATATATAGAAATGGCTGAACAAACATGAGATTGTATCAATTTTGTGTAAAATGCCTAATTCTTTTTAATTCAGAGAAGTCCACATTGGCCTCAATGCTAGTTTATATACCCTCAAAATAATGGCCATTCTTGGAAATTTTATAATTTTTACAGACACATAGATTTTTCTTCCCCATAACGTAACAGTTTTCCTGTTAGGTCTGAATATGAAGGTTGCTAAGTAAATTTGAGAAGTTATGGTTGGATATTTTTCATTGTATGAATAAATTAGATTTAATAATAAGTGCAAGATAAAATAGTTGGGAAAATTATGGATAATTCAAAAATGAATTATTTCAACTTAGTTTTAAACAAAGGAAAAACATCATATGGCAAATAAAGAAAAGACAGCCTTAATAATAGCATATAATAAAACCAAACCTAATCAGCCTTGACCTTTGGGACCAGCAGAGAGGAGATGACTCAGTTTTTTCATCATCAATAGCTCTGCAAGTTGGGATTTGTCTTATTTCATAAAAAATAATTAACATTTGACCATTAATCTCTAGATTCTGAGCTCTGAGGCCCCAAATGTGTTCTTCTTTTCAAGTACAGTGAAGTCTGTTTACCTTATAGGTTAGTAAATTGTTCTCGTTTTTATAATATAGATAATAGTTGCCATATAGAATCAAAATATAAGAATATAAGGAAATGTTTTCATATTGGACATTGTCTATCTTTTATGATTATATTTCATTTCCAACTAGGCTTCATATTATTATAAAAAACAGTGTTGGGTGGCACCTGTGGCTCAAGGAGTAGGGCATTGGCTTACTGGGGGTGGTGGGTTCAAGCCCAGCCAAAACTTCAAAAACAAAAACAAAAACAATGTAAATGAAAACCTGTATTTTCCAGTTTAATTCTGGATAGCAGAATGCAACTATGGTTTAAATAATATTATAATAGAATCTTGATAATTTGGATTGCATTTGAGATTATGAAAAAGGTACAGAATATTTAAAATTAATTAAAGTTTTATTAAAATTATGATTAACTTCAATTAATCTCAGCTTGAAATAATATATTCCAAATTGGTAGATGATAAATTTAATGGTACTGACACTATTCATATAAGTAGAATGCTTCTGAGTTTGTGTATCTCAGAACATTAGTTTTATTTTTTCCAGCCTCCAAGCAGAACAGATGACAACAGAAACAGTAATTTTTTTTGAGTGACCCCAGTCATATGACGTTTTTCTAAAACTGTCCAATATTCTCTGTAAAATGTCAGGAAAAAGATACCAGTATTGCTCAGAATTTCACTGCCTTGCTTCCTTAATTGTGCTCTGAGTCAAGATATTAGGACATAAATAAGAAAACTGTCTGACTTCAGTAATAGTGTCAGGAGATGTTTGCTCATGCCGAGGAAAGTACAAAATACTTTGCAAGGCAGGTACAGGGTTGTTAATTAAAACACAGTGCAAATTAGAGTGAAAAATTAAAGTCATGGTTAGTAGCTGAGGACTGAAGTGAGGCTTCTCCCAAGAATTTGAAAGTGAGATTGTGGGCTCTAATTTCACTTCACAGTTAAAAATCAGAAAAGAAATCTCTCATATTAAATGCTCCAGCAGAAACCAAAGGGCTTTTGGAGAGCAGTTAGAAAACTGTTTTTTAATGAATTCCCTTAGTTTAACTAACTCTCAGTTCTAATTTCATGCTTTTCAAATTATTTTCTGATTATGAATTGGCTTCCTGTTTGAGTCTGTCTAAAATCAGCTGTTGGTCTAGTTATGCAGACTTAAGTATTCCTGTCACCAAGACCATTATTTCTTATAGCAAATCAATAAACTGGCTAACTTTTAAACATCAGTTTCATGGGCTTGGGTAATGGAAACCTCACTGATAGATGGATTTGCTCGTGATGGGTTAGAAAATCTGTGAGGGAAGGCAGCTTCTGGATGCTGGTAAATTCACCAAGTTTATGAAGAGCGTGCTGTGAAGTCTAGTGTGGGTTAACCTGTTACCTACCTTCCTCATGATCCCTTAACCAGAGATCTTCACAGAATAGACTTTCACTGGGGCCTCTTAAAAATTACAGCTTGACATGGATACTAGTCAAGCTTTTCTTGTCCCGGAACAATGATGAGAGTAACAAAGAGTGTTCTTCCCTCCCCTGCAGTCCCTAGGAAAAGCTAGTTCTCCTCATCTCACAGCACAGAACTTTTTCTATACCATAAATTTCCCCTTAAACAAATTATTTCAAAACCATTTTGTTAATTTTTGGATGAAATGTATCTGTACTGAGATCTGTTGGCTTTCTGTTTTAGCAGGTTGGAAGGTATAATTTATATGCATGCTAACAAAACTCTTTTGGTGATTTAATAAGCATGTTCAAAATTTGGAAAACCAAATAATATAAAAAGAAGAAAATACAAATTCTCTATGATAGCACTACATGTACCAACACTCCATGCTTTAAAAAAAAAAAAAGAACTACTTGATGTTCATGATGGCTGTTAAATGTAATTGTTCCTGTCAACATGTTTTGTCATTCAGTGGCAGGAAGATGGTGTTTTTGGAATAGCCATTGACTAATAGTTACTCAGTTATCAAACAGAATAAACAACCCAGGAGTTATTTCATGATAGATTTAAAACTCAAAACTAATGGAGAACTGAATTTCACATTAATAGGTATTAATTTCCAATTCCCTATAGAAGCTGTTAGGTGTTAACCTCTGCTAATCAATGAATTGAAGGAAAATTTATCTTATTAAGGTAGTTAATCTGAGTGCATGTTCTCTTACTGAATTTCAGTCTCTTCTAATTAATAAGCTCAAAGATCCCTTTCCTCAAGCAGTCTAATAGCTTCTCCCTTTGTATTTCTCTTTTACAGCTTAATTATCAGTTTTGACTTTAAGATCTCTTGTTTTATGATGGAGTTTAAGATGGCGGTCCCTAATCTTTTTGGCCTCAGGAATTGGTTTCATGGAAGACAATTTTTCTCTTTCTTTCTTTCCTTCTTTCTCTCTCTTTCTTTCTTTCTTTCTTTCTTTCTTTCTTTCTTTCTTTCTTTCTTTCTTTCTTTCTTTCTTTCTTTCTTTCCTTTCTTTCTTTCTTTCTTTCTTTCTTTCTTTCTTTCTTTCTTTCTTTCTTTCTTTCTTTCTTTTGAGACAGAGTCTCACTTTATCACCCTCAGTAGGGTACTATGGCATCACAGCTCACAGCAACCTCCAGCTCTTGGGCTTAGGCAATTCTCTTGCCTCAGCCTCCCGAGTAGCTGGGACTATAGGTGCCCGCCCCAATGCCTGGCTATTTTTTTGTTGCAGTTTGGTGGGTCTGGGTTTGGACCCGGCACCCTTGGTATGTAGGGCTGGTGCCCTGCGTTGCCCTCATGGAAGACAGTTTTTCCATGGACAGGTGGGGAGGCATTAGATTCTCCTAAGGAGCATGCAACTTAGATTCCTCGCATGTGCAATTTACAACAGGGTTAGCACTGCTGTGAGAATTTAATGCTGTCCTTGATCTGACAAGTGGCGGAGTTCAGGTGGTGATGCGAGTAATGGGGAGCGCTGTAAATACAGATGAAGCCTCACTCACTTGCGCACCAAACCACCTGGCTCCTAATAGTCCACAGACCAGTAATGATGCACTGCCTGGAGGTTGGGGACTGCAGGTTTAAGATCTTCAGAGGCTCGAAGAGAATTCATTAGTGCCTACTTTCTAAATTATTGACCTCAGTATATTTACAAAACTGAACACCTTTATATGAAAGAATCACATATTTAGGGTGCTGTGTTTTCCGACCCTCAAATCAAGACACACGGTTAAACAAGAAAGGCATGACAAAACATAAAATCAAACTATCTTATGATGCACACGAAGCAGCTCTAAACATTGCCATTATGGCCCATTTCTATAGAAGTGAGTGTTCCTAAGGGCTTTTTGTATTCAAATGAGTAATTAGTCTTATTTTCTGTCTTAATCAAATATTAACACTTTAACAGTCACCTTTTCCCCCTATATTTGGATAGAAAATTGGACTCGGGAATTGTGCATCTGTGCACTAGGGTTTCAGGTAGTGATTGGAGAGATGTTTTACTCTCGAACTCTTGTGGAGTAGGCATAAATGTTCTTTGTCATAGGAATGTCAGTAATAGTTGGTTCAAAGAGCTAGGGTTATTGAAGATTTGCTAAACTACCTAGTTCAGTTATTTCTTCCAAGTAATTAAAATGTTTGCTACTATAGAAAGTGGATGGAGAACAAGAAATTATTGCTAAAATGTATTTAATTCTCTGTCACTGAAAATATATAATTTTAACTCAGACTCAGTATTTCTATTTACTATCTATAAAGCTGGTCAACTTACTTAAGTCTTTTGAGCCTTGGATTCTTCATCTGTAAAATGGAGATAATATTACCCCATAGCATGGTTAGGATTAACAAGAAGACATAAAGTGGCTGGCAGAGTCTGGGTCAATTGTTCTCAATTCTCTTGCTTTTCTTACCCCAAACATTTCCTAAAACAGAGATGGGTATTGTTGCCTATTTTAGAAGAGCTTTAGAACTCCATGGAGGGAATTATTGCCTCTTAGAGCTGAGTAAATATCATGTAATGCACGGTGAATAGTCTGTGAAAGTAAGCTTGCAAAGGGATTTCAATATTTAAGTAGAGAATCATTTCAAAATTAATGTTCATTACCTCTAAATCGTAGGCTGAACAATTTGGAATAGTTACTGAATTATGTAAACCATTCTTAAAACTATTTTCAATTTAAAATTAATTTTGAACTTAAACTTTTAGGAAGATTGATCATGTGGGGAAAAAAACAAGTTTTATTAATTGAAAAAAGCCTTCTCTAATTTTTTCACAGCCCTTTCTTGAGAAGAAACAAAGGCTTTTCCATTTTGTAACAAACAGGGCCTGAACTCCTCCTGGCTGTCAAGCATCTCCACCAACTGATCTCACTTTACTTTCATAACGTTTCCCATCTTTTCCTAATTCAAATGTGCTGCTTGGGTCAGGGTAGTCTTCCTATTGGTTCTGTTTAGAAACCATGTCTGTTTTTATCGTCTGCGTTTTTTTCTTACTCCTATACTATAATGGCCCGCCCTTCTCTTCCTCTACCAAGATGTTCTCAACTTTCATACCTCTGGATGTGAAATGTTTGCTACTATAGAAAATGAATGAATTTATTTAATTAAATGTATTTGGTATATATTTTTAATTTTTTTCTCTCCAATTTCCTACCTATTTATTTCTCTCCTCTCCTACTCTCCTTCTCTTTCTCTATGTATGTAGTTCGTTCAGAACAATTGCATTCTTTTCTTTTCTTCATACATAATTGTCAGTCAAAGCCTTCTTTTTTGAAAGAAATCTCCCTTTGAAGAAATTATAAGAAATAGGCATCATTTCCTCCTGATTTCCCCCAGTAGGACAGGGATTTGAAAGCAAGGAAGAGAAGAAGCGACAGAAGCAGAAGAGCCAGATTAGCACAGTGGTGTAGATGAGAGGCTTCCCGTGAGAGAGTTCTGGGGTAGAATCTTGGTCTTAGATGTCTCAACTGTAATATGGGTCTAGTCAAGGCTCCCTCATGGCATAGAATTTGGTGGGCTTATAAGACAACATGGTAAGATGTCTTACTTGGTGCTTGGCACATACCAGGAGCTCTATAAATGCCAATTGTTGTTATCATTATCATTATTACTATTACTACTAATACAGAAGAGCCCAAAACAAGGAATACACCCACCTTTTATAAAACAGATGAGCTGGCAACATTTGAGAATTGTACTGATGGTATATCAAGATTCCATGGCCACTATAATAAATTACTGTAAATTTATGGCTTAAAATCCCCCCCCCAAATTATTTCTCTTCTATTTCTGGTGGTCAGAAATAAAAAACGAATACAGGGTTAAAATTAAAGTGACAGGAGGGCTATGTTATTTTCTGAAGGCTCTATGAAAAAAATCTATTCCTTTTCTTTCATCTTCTAGAGGTTTCTTTTCTGGGATTCCTTAGTTTATGATGCATCCCTCCGATCTTTGTTACTGTTTGATACATTGTTTTCTCCTCCCTTGGACCTTTCTGTTTCCCTTTTAGGACC
This sequence comes from Otolemur garnettii, assembly GCF_000181295.1. Lineage (NCBI taxonomy): Eukaryota > Metazoa > Chordata > Mammalia > Primates > Galagidae > Otolemur > Otolemur garnettii. Next base: position 14,575,004 of record NW_003852400.1, on the reverse strand, counting down.
TTGAAATTTCTATGAGTTCACCTGGATAATTCAGGATAATCTCCCTTCATTGCTTCTTAATTTAATCACTTCTCCACAGTCTTTTTTGCCATATAAGGTAGCATTTGAGGATTCTGGGAATTAGTAGATGCCCATCTTTTATGAAGTGGAGGGTAGAGAGCCTGATTCAGACTTCTCCGACAGACTGAGCTCTCTGGGGTAAAGGAGGCAGACATATTTAGAAATCAACAAAAGGCTAAGAGGTGACTTGCCCTTTAGGTGAAAGAGCAAGTGTTTATGGAAAGAATTGGTCAATCAGCTTTGACAGACAGAAAAGTGAAGTCCCGTTCCAATAGGTTTGTTATTTATAAGTGAAAGTTAAGGTAAAATTTACTTTTCTAGACAAATATATTTTTGTATGAGAAGTCTTACCCGAGGTAGGTAACATCGCCATTTCTATTAGGAGTTTCAATTTTGCTTTTCTGCCATGTAAAGTGACATTGTCATTGTCTAAAGGTATTTGCCTTAGATATGAAAGAAGAGGACCATCTTTTTTCAATGTCTAATAAAAGTTTTGGGAAATTATGTGTCTCCTTTATATTCCTTATAGTTATTTAAGGTAGGCATTGTTGATCCTATTTTTTTATCAAGGCAAGTAAATGGCAGTTCATGATTTGAAGCTGCCTGACACCAAAGCTCAGCCTTCCCTCCTTTGATGTCCAGCCTTAATAACATGGGTGACTGCATTTACCTGTTGCAGATTAAGTTGTTAAATAAAAAAGAGCAAAATTAGGATCTTTATCCCATGCCCTATATTGACACATTCTCTAAATCATATTTTTTTGAGTGTATTCTCTAAAAATTCAGAAATTTATCATATTTTAAAACAGTTGTATGTAGTAGTAATACTGCATTTTATTTTTATAATTATAAAAATTATCTATGTTACTTGAGGGCAGGATTTGGGTCTCACATTGTTTCACCTTTGTATGCTTTTCAGAGTTTAAACATGGTGTTACCATATTGGATGTAAGAAATATATATTTAAAACTGAACAGGATAAAAAGATTTTAATTCCAGACCTTATATAATTTTAATTTTCAGAATTGAAACAAAATCTGTTCATGCAGCCATCAAATCAGATATTCTTTTCATAATGAACACCTTTCTAAAATCTTATGTCTATTTATAGGAGAAAGGAAATAGATCATTTTCCATGACAACTTCTCTATTTTTAATCTACCACAAGTTCATTGTCTTTTCTTGCCTACAGTTCAATGAACTTTTCAGTTGGGGAAAAAGAAGATAAATAAATCAAGAAGGTAATTGAAGTACATTAATGGACTTTTTTTTTTTTTTTTCCAAAAGTGATTTGTCCAGAAATCAAGCAAATGATTACTTTTAAGGACTTGATAAGCATCGGTAGAACCACTATTGCAAATGCTCCCTGATTGCTATAATTAACTCTGTAGTCGTGAAAGGGAACCCTTGATCTTCCTTCATTACCCAACACAAGTGCTCTGAAAAGAATTAGCATGAAAGTAGCCTATGAACAAACATAATGTGTGAGGAAGGGAAGATACCAGTTATTTCTCTTTCAATCCAAAGAATACCAGTCACTGTGTAGCTGTCAGAAAACAAGCGCTGTTTTGGGATTAGCAATTTTCCTCAGGAAAATAGCAGAACCTAAAAATGACCTAATTTTCTACAAATAAAAAAGTTACTTCTTAAGTGAAACCAGATCCAGGAGAACCCCCATAGCTGACCACGTCCTTAGGTTGACCCAGTTTTCATAGACTGGACATACACCAGGTGTACATATCAGTACAGCAGCCCCAGTTCCTTATGTTGACCACCTGTTTATGTTGGCCAGTTTGTTATGGTCTCTTGGGTGGTCAACTTACATAGAGGTTCTATGCATTTTAAAATGAATATACTATGGATCAGTATTCAGTATCTTTTATATAATTTTTTTATTTCATGCTTTGTCATTTTTTCTTTTCTTTTTTAGACTTTTAGAAGAAGTCAAAATGAGGCTTTTGTTTTTCTTTATGAGTTGTAAAGATGAGTTTGTCCTTTTTTCGGAGTGAATTATGTGTTTAATTGTTTTTAGAGATAATTCCCATTCTTTTTTTATTGTTTGGGATTATTTGAGGGTACAAAGAATTAGGTTCTACTAATTGTGTTTGTTAGGTAAGGTCCCTCTTGTAATTGCGTCCCACTCCTAAGAGGTATGCCATATACCATGACCCCCCTTCGTCTCTTCTCCCCACTCCTTCATTCCCCTACCCCCCACCTTGTGTTAGCTCATCTACTACCTTCATATTAGAATTGAGTACATTGGATTCTTCCTTTTCCATTCTTTTGATGCTTACTAGGAATAATGTATTCTACCTCCATCCAGGTTAATGCAAAAGATGCATAGTCTCCATCTTTTTTGATGGCGGAGTACATATACCACAGCTTGTTAATCCTTTCCTGGTTTGGTGGCTAGAAGCCTGCCCTATTTCTTTCAATGACCTAATTTTACTGATTTCTCCTACTGAATCTTAGTTTATGTGTCTGTGTTTCTCCAGTCTTCAGGTATACTTATTCAAGTTAAACATTCCCTACTTGAGCACCTATTTTGTGCTGTGTTTGCATGGGAATGAGGCAGTGGGGAGCAGCAAAGATCAGTATGAAATGCATAGCCTTCTAACTTATCTACATCCGAAGACAGGCTTTTCTACTTACTAGTTGTATGCAACTTTCACTTCCTGAAGTCTTGGGCTCCTTTTTAATTTATTTTTTGTCTTGTTTTCTTTTTTCTTCTACTTTTTAAAATTATTTTTGGCTCACTTTCACTGAAAGATTAAATCTCCTTATTTAAAAAATAGATGTTATATACACATATTACTCACCTGACATGGTTTAAATGAAATAATGTACACAAAGTACTTGATTCAGAGCCTCACACAGAGTAAGCGAGCTCTCAGTGAATGATGGTGATCAGATTCGTCTTGATCCAGGCTCACCTTCTATAGTATCCATCACCTACCTAATGACAGTATTGATGACAAAAGCCCACTGTCTGGACTTGATCATATTACTAGACTCTGAGCTGTCTTGATTTTTCTGGCATTTCATCATGAACCTGTCCAGTCTCCAGGTCCTGAAACAATGTTCCCTCCCCCTTCCCTGTACTCCAAAATAAAAAGTCTTTCATGTCTTGAGCTCTGTGCCTGATACCTTCTTACTACTAATTTCTGGAATGACTTCTTTATATTTTTTCTCTAATAAAATAAGAAACATTATTTTAAGAAAACATTTCCATTTTGAGTTCAAGTTATTTCATGTTTATATGTATTGACTTCAGTCACACTGTACAACTATTTTGTGTGTAGCTATTATGTACCCATCACTGTTAGAAGCGCCAGCAATACCATGAAGAATAAAACAGGTGGGAATTCCTTAATCTTCTACTAAAGGAGGACAACAATAAACAAGTTGACACATAAAGTAATACTATTAATGTTATGTCATATTATGATAAGTTCTATGAATAAAGGTAATATGTGATGGGGCAGAGAGATGTGGCAGGTGTATGTCTGTATATTTGTGCAGAGTCCTGAAGATGTGAAGGCAAAGGCCATTGCTAAATCTAGTATGGCGGTAGGAAGAGGGAAAAGCAAGGGCAAAGTGGGGAAGGATGCAAGTTTGACTGACATGAAGAAGACCAGGATAGTAGGACCTTAATGGCTAAGAAGAAGACTCGAAAGAGATGCAGTTGGGGTGGCACCTGTGGCTCAAGGAGTAAGACGCCAGCCCCATATACTGGGGGTGGCAGGTTCAAGCCCAGGCTCCCCTCCAAAAGAATGTCTTTTGGTGGCACCTATGGCTCAAAGGGGTAGGGCACCAGCCCCATATGCTGGAGGTGGTGGGTTCAAACCCAGCCATGACCAAAAACTGCAAAAAAAAAAAAAAAAAAAATGAGAGAGAGAGAGAGAGAAAGAGATGCAGTCCAAGAAGTACAAGGTTGGACAATTAAGTTTGCAAATTCATCCTAGAAAAAGTGCCACAAACCTCATCACTGAGTATCACAAAGGTCACCTTGGAGCTTGGGAAGCTATGGATAAATGCCAGTGCCTAGTCCACCCTTCAAAGTAATTTTGAAATTCTTTTCCTGGAATGCCCATCAGAGCTGTTGTATGAGTATTGACAATTAAGTTCACGAACTCATCCTGAAAAAGTACTACATACCTCATTGCTGAATATCACTATGGTGACCTTCGACGTTCTCCACTTGGCCATCTGGTGATCTATCTAAAATAGGCCCCTTGCCTGCCGTTGTTAGCTTATGTCTAGGAAACATTTTTGTCCCTCATTCTACCTCCATAATTTGTTTTAACTTTATTTACTTTATTGACAAAGTCTGTCCAGTTTACCATTTTATTCTGAGTCTTTGCTTAGTCCTAGAATAGCAGAGACATTTAGTGAATGATTGTTGAAGGAATGAATGAAAGAAATAGTCCATGATGGGAAGTGCCTGTGGCTCAGTGGGTAGTGCGCTGGCCCCATATACCCAGGGTGGCAGGTTCAAACCTAGCCCCGGCCAAACTGCAACAAAAAATAGATGTTGTGGCCGGTGCCTGTAGTCCCAGCTACTCAGGAGGCTGAGGCAGGAGTATTGCCTCAGCCCAGGAGTTGGAGGTTGCTGTGAGCTGTGATGCCACATCACTCTACTGAGGGCAACAAAGTGAAACTCTGTCACTTAAAAAACAAAACAGAAAGAGAAATAGTCCATGATGATATTTTAAAATTTATTTATAAACATTTACTGATAAACAAAACCACAAGGGCCTTTATGAAAAAATCTAACATACCATTGTTAGAATTCTTAGAGAAAGCTATTTAAGTTTAAACTTCAAATTTTCCAATTTCTATTGTAATGCTCAGTTTGTTGAAGAAATCTACGTAGATGAATTCTTACTGCTCTCATTTCTTATCAGAATCCTTTTAATTTAAAAAGTTGCTCTTGTAGTTATTCACTAACTCTTCTTGGCCAGTATCTCACATTTTCTTCTAATTCTACACTACATTTGTCAGAAACTTCTCTAAGTAAGTGCAAAATGTTAACGTTATGCTACTTCAGCACAATTATTATGATTTAAAAATTTCAAAGGCAAAGTTACTATTTTCTTGAGAAGAAAAGAAATAACTTAGTCCTTTTTCTATTATAAATTTATCCTTAGGCTCTTCTTACTATTTATGATTAATTTTTTCTGCTACATTTCATTAATTTATTTAATCACATAATGGGGTAATATTTGTCTGAAAATGGGACTGATTTTAGAATAGATGAATTACGTATTTATTGTCCTCCCCCCCCTTTTAACTTCAGGAGCTTCATTGTTGTAACTTTCTATGTGGTGCCGTTAAAATGTACTCTGTCAGGATGAGGATAACAGGGATGACTCAGAATTATTTTCTAAGAACTCATGGTTTTAAAGACATATGTAAACTGAATTAATGGACCAAGACTATATCTTTGGACCTCAAATCTTTGAAAAGACTGACTTAAAACTTCCTTGTTATTCTTTATTCCTTTATGAAGATACAAGACTTAGAATCCTCATTTTAAATTTAAAAACTTTTTAAAAAGTTACATACATATATATATGTAAATATATACGTAGTAAAAAATTAGGTCAAGTTAGTTGATAATGTTATTGTAAATGTCTATGCCAGTGATTTTCTTTCTTCTTTTTTTTTAAGATTTTTTTTTTATTAAATCAGAGGTGTGTACATTAATGCAATCATAGGGTACAGTGTGGTGTTTTCAATTACATTTTGAAATACTCTCATCAAAATGGTTAACGTAGCCTTCATGTCATTTTCTTAGTTACTAAGTTAAGACATTCATACTTTGCTTTTAGAAAGATTCACTTGTACCCTTATAGGATAAACCATAGAGGTGCCCCCACCAATCACCCTCCCTCACCCCATCCACCTCCCTCCTTTCCCCTCTCCCACCCTCCTTCCCATATTCTAAGGCTATAATTAGGTTATACTATTCCTATGAAAGCTATAAATTAGTTTCAACATAGGGCTGTGTACATTGGATACTCTTTCTTCCATTCTTAAGATACTTTGCTAAGAAGAACATTTTCCAGGTCCATCCATGTAAACATGAAGGAGGTAAAGTCTCCATCTTTCTTTAGGCTGCATAATATTCCATGGTGTACATACACCACAATTTATTGATCCATTTGTGGATTGATGGGCACTTGGGCTTCTTCCATGACCTAGTAATTATGAATTGGGCTGCAATAAACATTCTGATACAAATATCTTTGTTGTAATGCAATTTTTGATCTTCTGGATATATATGCCAGTGGTTTTCAACTGGTGCGCCATGGCACACTGGAGTGACACAAGAGGATTTTAGGTGTGCTGGGAAAATTTTTAAAGATCATTAATTAAATTATGTTTGAAAGAAGTTCTAAGCCCAGTAAGTATATTCTTTTTTTTTTTTTTTTACTGTTTTTTGTGATCAACATAATTTAAGTGTGCCATGGAATTTTAACTATAGGTTCAAGTGTGCTGTGAGATAAAAAAGGTTGAAAAACACTATTCTCCATTTCTAATTGTTTTTGATGTTTTGGATCTGCTTTTTTCTATTAATCACTGAAAAGAATTTGTCAGAGTTTCTCCTATGATTATGGATATATATATTCCTCCTTTACTTCTGTCAACTTTTGCTTGATATAATTGATGTTTATGCTAATTGCTATTTATAAATTATGATTTTATAGGTTCAATGGACTTAATACTTTTATAACTTTAAGATGTACATCTTTAAGATCTACTTTGTTCAATATTAATATAGTCACAAAATTTTTCTTTTTGTTAATTTTGCATGGTAGCTGTACTTGATGAGTTTTCATCCTTTCACTTTTAAGCTCTGTATGTTCATATACTTAAAATGTTTCTTTTGTAGAAAGAATAAAATAGCATTTCATTTTAATCTAGTCTGACAAATTCTGTATATTTTAAAATAATTTTTTTACTTGCTTGAAATTCTTTTTTTAGCTTCATTGAAGTATAAATGACAAAATTGTATGCATTTGAAGTATAAAATGTGATGTTTTGATATATACAGTGAAATGCAATTTTTAAAATTTTAATTGGAGAGTTGAGTGTATTTGCACTAAATATCACTGACGTAGCTCTTTTAAGTTTATCATCGTACTATTTATACTATTATCGTATTTGTTTATCCTTTAATTCTCCCTTTTTTGACTTACTTGTCTTTTTATAATCACATTATCACACTTTTTGTTCTATTTTAAAATTCCTTTAAGATTTTAATTTTGACAGTGCCTGTTCCTCAGTGGGTAGGGTGCCAGCCACATACACCAAGGCTGGTGGGTTCAAACCTGGCCTGGGTCAGCTAAACACCAATGACAACTGCAACAAAAAAATAGCTGGGCGTCATTTTGGGTGCCTGTAGTCCCAGCTACTTGGGAGGCTGAGGCAAGAGAATCGCATAAGTCCAAGAGTTTGAGGTTGCTGTGAGCTGTGACACTGTGGTATTCTACCAAGGGTGACATACTCAGACTCTGTCTCAAAAAAAAAAAGATGTTAATTTTATATTCTTTTATTATCCTTTATTGATTACATTATTGATTACAATATATTTTTACTAGTTCTTGAACATGCCACAACACTAATTTAATTACATTGCTCCTCTTCAACTTTTTTTTGCTAATTTTACAATATATTTCATTTATATAGATTTCTATATGTTGTAAATTCCATAAGACATTGCCTATTTTTGTTTCAATAATCAATACATACTTAAGTTCACCCTAAAATTTGTCCTTTCTTTTGCACTGTTTCCTGAAATTCTGTGTTTCTATGAGATCATTTTCCTTCAGCCTGAAGAAATCCCTTTAGTCTTTATTGTAATGCATGTCTGCACACACACACACACACACACACACACACACACACAGAGAGAGAGAGAGAGAGAGAGAGAGAGAGATTCTCAAATTTTGTTTTCCAACATGTCTATTTTTCCATCACTTTTCTAAAATATATTTTTACTGGATACAAAATTCTAGGTTGGCATTAATTTTCTTTCAGCATTTTAAATATATTCATCCTTTGTCTCCCTCTTTCTGTATTTTCCTCTTGGAGAATTGGCTGATAATAGATTTTTTTTCCTAACTTATATGTTGGAACTTTGCATTGAATCCTGTATTTCCCTTATATTTTTTCCTCTAAATTTTATATCCTTTTTTCTCTCACAGGCTTCAAACTGGGAATTTTTTGTTGACCTTTCTTCAGTTGACTAGATCATCTATTATAATGATTTAAATCTTATATTGCACCCGTTTACTGAATTCTTTATTTCAACTCGTATATTTTCAGTTGCTGAATTTTGATTTGATGCTTCTGTGGATTTCATGTTTCTATTGAAAATTTCTATTCTTTATTTGCTTGGATATATTAGTCATGGCTATTCAAAAATGCCTGTTTTAAAATAGTTTTAAAATCAAAAAGCACCTTGGTGTCTGTCTCTATTTTTTTGTGTTTCTTTTGTTTTCTGGTGAGTTCTCTATTTTGAGCAACTCTGTGTATGTTTTGAATGAACGCCAAGGTCATAGATGTCAAGTATCAAGTTTTCTTTTGACAGTCAGATAATAGCAGCAGTAGGTTACCTTGATATTAGATGGTTGCTTTTAGTCTGGTTAGGGTTGGACTATATCTAATTTTCTCCTACTCTTCCTCCAATGGGGCCTTATGGACAATCAATACAAAGTTTGAGGTATTTACCAAGGTGCTCTAATTTTGAGGGAGTTAAACGCCAGCCCCTATTTTTCTAGCACTAACCTTCTCTAGAATATCTTTATAGCCACTTGCTGCTTTGTGTTATTTCTTTCTGGAGCTCTGCCCTGTGTACCACTTAAGAAAAATTTAGAACCATGATTTTGGAGTTCCCTGGTTTGGGGCTTCCTTCTGTCTTAAATTTTGTCCCTTAACCTCCATCTAGGAGCTCTGAACTCTGATAGTTGCCTCTTTGGAGAAGCAAGAGCCCTTCTGATTCAACTTTATTCACCCATGCCAAAAAAACACCCACTTAAACCCATTCTCTTCCTTTAAAGATTGTAGCCCCTCAATTTGATGCTTGCTTTAATCATTTTTCAGGGAATTCAGACAGTTGTTTTTGTATTTTGTCTGGGATTTAAAAATTGTTTATAGTGTAAGAGAAAATATAAAACAACTGTTTATTATTGAAACGGAGGATCATTATTTTTAAGCTATATTAAGCATTCATTTTTGCCAAGTATGGTGGCATCCCAAATATGGGGATTTGATTGTATCATCTTATTTAAACCTCACAGGGGTCCTCAAAGTAGTTATTACTTCGTTTTTATTGTTGGGGATTCGTTGAGGGTATAAAGAACCCCTGCCCCCAAAAGGTGTATCATACACTGTGACCCCCACTCCTTTCCTCCTTTCCCCTCTCTGCTTGTCCCTTCCCCCCACACCCTCCCTCCTTTTATCTCTCTGTTCTCCCCTTCTGCCACCCCCCCTTCTTCCCTCTCTCTGCTCTCCCCTTCCCCTATCTCCCTCCCTCCTTCCCTCCTTCTGCTCTCTCCTTCTCCCACCCCACCCCCCACTGTGTACTAGGTCATTAACTGACCTCATATGAGAATTGAGTACATTGGATTCTTGCTTCTCCATTCTTATGATGCTTTACTACGAGTAATGTGTCCCACTTCCATCCAGGTTAATACAAAGGATGTAAAGTCTCCATATTTTTAATGGCTGAATAGTATTCCATGGTATACATATACCACAGCTTATAATCCATTCCTGGGTTGATGGGCATTCAGGCTGTTTCCACATTTTGGCGATTGTAAATTGAGCTGCAATAAATAGTCTAGTGCAAGTATCCTTATGGTAAAACAATTTTTTTCCTTCTGGGTAGATGCCCAGTAATGGGATAAGGAATTTGGGACTTGGAAAAGATAATGAACTAGTTTAGATCACATTAGTTGCTTAATCAGATCAGTCTGACACTGAGGTGGCACGATACTGCTTCAAAAGCTAACGTTCTTTATCTTGAGGAAGAGAGAAAGAAAAAGGGAGAATGTTCCACAGCTTATTTCAGGCTTTTTAGGAATACCAATGCTTTCCTGTTTTTCTGACTGGTGATGCCTTATTTCACTTTTTTTTAGAAACTGATCTCTATAAGATTTCCTCGTAACAGGAGAAGGGAGTGAAAAAAAAAAAAAAAAGAAAAACTTGTATGTCACATACTCAAAGCTTTATTTATTTATTTTTGAGACAGAGACTCAAGCTATTGTCCTGGGTAGAGAGCTGTGGCATCACAGTTCACAGCAACATCCAACATCCAATATCCAAGACCTCAAAGCTTTATTTAAGAACACATTTAAGGAAACAATATATGTCATGCCAACTATCTTTGCTGCTTTAATTGGCACTTGAAGAAATCTTCAGATAATTCAATACATCTTAAACTATTTTCTATTTTATTTTTCTGCAGTTCATTAATTCAGGCTAGAAGACATGCTACAAGTGTAAGGAAATTGAGACATTTTAAATAATCGAAAATTGGACCTAGAAACAACTTTGAATACAAAAGAAAATAAAAGCACCAAAGTCTGAATAAAAAAATAGGAAAAAATAACCGATAACATCTATAGCATACTTACTTTATGTCAGATACTAAAAGCACTTTATACAAGTGATCCTCAACCACCTCTCTGATGTAGGATATCTTGTTATCAGCATTAAACAGATGTGGAAACAGGCATAGAAAGGTCTAAACCAGGGGTCCTCAAACTTTTTAAACAGAGGGCCAGTTCACTGTCCCTCAAACCGATGGAGGGCCAGACTGCAGGCCCTGGGATGAGTCGGCTGCTAAGCAGGACAGGCAGTGGCGGTAAAACACCTGGCAGGCCAATAAATGTCCCAGGCAGGCCGTAGTTTGAGGATGCCTGGTCTAAACAATTGCCCAAGGTCACAAAGCTAGAAAGTGGGAGACTCTTTATCCTACAGAATTACTAAAATTCAGTGGCATCTCAACCCGAATTCTTAAAGAATGAGATGCTATTAATCATTATTTTTTCTAATCAGGTTAAGCACCATTCCCATATTTCCTATTTTAACAATTAGTTAGAAATTTTGCTTCATAATGTAAATCCATCTTACAATATATTTCTTAAATACTGTTGAGGAGAAAGATGATACCTGAAGACAGATTTTCTAGGAATTTTAAGTTTTGAAGGAAAACTTTTTGAAGGAAAACATTATGGATGTGGAGGAATACTTATCATATAGGTTGTGAGTTTCAAGAATTACAAAGGAACCTGAAACCTTAGATCAGAAACAGACTGGTTGTTATCTGATTATTTATTCACTAATTCCTGTATTTTGCAGACATTCCTTTGTTATCCACTGTGCAGTGAAGTAAAACTGTCATTGAATATTTCCCATGTGCCAAATAATGCCCTCGGTAGTTTTACAAAAATCATCACACTTAATACAACAGCCCTCTACGTGATGAATTATTATTTATATCTTCAGCTGAGGAAACTGTGGCTTAGTGGGCATTAATACTTTCGGCATTGTCAGGATGTCTGCAATTGGCTGATACAGACTTTGAGCCTGAGACTAAGTGAGTCCAAGAGCAAGGCTATAATGGTACAAGGTGCTGGTCCAGGCTATGGGGGAGGGAGTGGCAGGCCCCAGAGGGTAAGACACAGTTTGGGACCACAAAGAGCTTTACAGTCTGGTAGGAGAGATAAAAAAACAACAAATATAAATTCAATAATAAAAAGAATGTAATACATTTCATGCTTGAGATGCAATATTTAGAACTTCAAAGGAGGGAGAAAGATTACTTCCAGCTGTGATAATTAAAGAAATGTTCTGGGTAAAAAAAGTAGTTATTTAAGTAAAGACCTGAAGGATACCATTATATATTAGAAACCATGATACTGTGTCATCAAGCAGCCACTGCAGTATCACTTCTGTGCTGAATTGGAAATAGCTGCTCCCTACTCTAAGCTCCTAAGCACTTACGTGAAATTTTTTTTCAAAGGCACCTGGCATTTTCTATCCTATGTTGTGATTACGTATGCACATGCCTGCTGTAGACCTCCTTCAAGGCAGATACCTATTCCTTAGTAGGTTCCCACTGTGCCTAGTATGGTGCCTGTGACATAGTAGGGGTTTTTCAAGATGCCCCTCCCTTGGCATCAGGGAAGTCATACTTTCCTGGCTGTTTTTTCTCCCTCTCTGAACTTTCTTCAGGCTCTTTTAGGAGAGGAAGTAGTGTCCTCTTTTCAATCTCCTGGCGGCTGCCTCTTGGCACCTGCTAAAAGTCTATGAAATCCCATAACTTTAGCCGCCCCCCCACATTGCTGATGCCTCCTCTAGTCAACAGATTCCTCTGAGTCCTAGATCTGTTTGTATAACACATTTCATTTCCATCTCTGTGTCCCACAGACACTCCAGGGTCAACATGTCTGAAACTGAACTCATTGCCTTCCTCCCCATAGCCCCCCAATTTTTTGCACATGCTCCATCTCGGTAAATTTTAGGAGTGGGACCATCCAGGCACTCAAGTCACCTGACTCCTCCTCTGTCCCCTCCTTGCTTCTCTACATCTACCCAGTCATGAAATTCTGTCACAGTTGAGGAGATAGTTCTTAAATCTTTTTGCTTCCATAAATCTCCATGGTCATTTTCTGAGTTCAAATGCTACCATCTCTCATCTAGATTACTTCAGAGTCTCCCTGACTTCAGAATTGCTCTCTTGTGATCCATTATTTTATCCAGAACTGTTTTCCAGAATGATTTTTTAAGTACAAGTCTAAAAAGTGCTATCCCCTTTAATTTCTTCACTTTTCAACGTCTATTGGACAAGAATTAAACCCCTCAGGATGGCAAATAGAGACAACTTATTTTTCTCCACTGTATCTCATTTTTCTCTGTTTTAAACCAAGGTCCTTTCTATATTCAATTGTGCTTCTCCGTTCCTTGATATATTCACTTTTCTGTACTTTGAGAGAAGGATCCTCGCATTCTATCTCCAAACCATAATGACCAGTTCATTCTGTGAACATCATAAGAACTCAATAAACAGTCGCTGAATAAATGGATAAGGGATGCTTGACAAGTAGCTGAAAATAAGCTGAGAATAAAGGACTCATCCTTTATTGAACTTGGTCAGTTTTGGGACATGCTGCATGATTTTCTGCTTTTTGGCAATATATCTTTTATTATTATTTCCTAATCCAGGCTCCACCAGAATTCTCCCACGGATAGAAAATAATGCAAGTATAAATCAAAAGATAATAAGAATCTCTCTTAAATACATGCTAACCTCAATCTAATGGTTATTATTTTCTTTGTAATTTTTTTTTATTGAGTAAAGACTTGAAATACTATGAACTGTGCATTATTTTATATTGTGATGGCATTTACAGAGAATACTATATGTACATTATTATCCCATGGACCATATTTTATTTCTGTAATATTTTGAGGGTTTTGAAATACCAAACACCATTCTATGGATATTTCTCATTTTACCTGCTTATGATCCTTTTGAGAGACAAAGTGTGCAGATAGTAAACTAGATTGTACTGTAGAAGCTTGTCTAGGTATATGCCTGTCTATTGAATCTGTTGGTGTTATGTTCTCTGCTTTCCAAGTGCACTATTTGAGGATAAGAATTGTTTAACTTTGCCATGTGATTATTATTTAAAAAATACTGGATCCCCCCTTTAGAATTAATAAACTGCTGAGACTGTGGGCTGAGCGGTGTGTGGGGTAAATGTTAGGCAGCACAATTAATGTACAGAGCTCACTTTGTCAGTACCTGGGATTCTTCTCACACAATGATGTAAATGTTACACACTACCCACTTATGACAAGAACACCTTTCTCAGGAATACAACCTCAGTTTATGCTCTTAAATGTGTTATTATTCCTTTGAAATGCAGGGCTAGTCCTACACTCAGTTTCTTTCCAGTGTTTCTGTGTTTGTTGAAATCATGGAGATAAAATATAAGAGCAGGAAAAAAAGCTATGGTTCAAAGCAGGAACCTCCAGGGGTAAGTTGTCAGCCTGGCATTCAAATATATACCAGAGACTTTACACTATTTCTTGAGGCGTGTATTAGATGTTGGCCTGTTGCTTCATTTTCTCATGGCTGCCAGCTGCTATTGGCATGGACTCCACACCCCACCTTATCCTCTGGCCACCAAAAACTTTGGTAAATGAAAACCGGATCAATTGATAAACAATGTAGATGCATAAAAAAGAGCATATTCATTCCTTATTAATGCTGGGACACATGAATGTCTTATTCTCTCATACAATTCCATTAATGTGATATGGTATAAAAAATGTCCAGAGAAAGAAAGGAAATGTGAATGAGATTTAGAATCTTTGAATCTTAGAAACTGATGAGACGTTAGAGTTAACCTAAATGGCACAAACTTCTTGGCCAGTGTGGATGTTCCCTCTCATATACTGAATTTTGGGTCCCATAACTTATGCTGAAAAGTTTACACACTGATAGATGGTGTATTAGTTTTGCTATAGCTTTACTTGATTGAGAGTATTTCTTTTGTTTCCTTCCTTCCCTCTTCCTCCTCCTCCTCCTTCTCCTCTGCGCCCCTCTTTCTCTCCCACCTCTTCCTCCTCATTTGTTCAGGCTAGGATCTGTACTATAAGTTTGAATAAAAGGGCTCATGGCAGACATTCTTGTCTTTTGTTTGAGAGAAGAAAGTTTATTGTTTATTGGGTGGGTGCATTAATCCTGGTATATGAATACTGTGACAATTGCACTGCCTTAAGGTATAGTTGAACATTGAACCATATTGTACACTGGGCCAGAGAGTAGGAAGAGAGAACCTAGGTAGAAAGATGAGAGAGTTTAGTTTCTCTTGATTTGTACTGCCAAGAGGAATGGTACCTTATACATATGAATTGTAAAGGGTCAAAGAGAAATAGATAACCATGGAATTATGTCCTTGGTGGCTAAAGATATTAGATAATTCCTGAAAGCATGTGGAAGGGGAAGGGTCTGGAAACTCTGAGAATAGGCCAGTAGTCTGAGCCTTGGATTTCTTATTTTTACACTTCTTGTACTCGCTGTGATCACTTTTCCTATGTAACAATTTAGTATTTAATGAAGTCTTATTGAAAGCTTGAATCTGTTTAAATTATGCGACAGGAGACTAAGAAAAAAATTTTTCAATATTGTGCATTACAGCGAGAGGTATTAAAATGGGAAGAGAAGATTCCAAGTCTGCATAGTACAGGCAGCTGGAAATAAATGGTAGAGAACTTTTAGGGAAAGATAAAACTTAGGAAGATAGAAGCAGTTCTGTTAGTTGTAGAAGTCTAAATCTGGAGATTTGGGTTTTATTAAAGTAGGCCATATTGTCTGAAGGATGTTCTTTACAACTTTTCCATAAGTTTTACTCATTAATACTAATTCATACTTCTGGAGATATTGTGACTAAAGCCAATAGAAAGTACACACAATGACTCGTAAGATATGTTATTCCAATTGTGATAGTCTTTTCAAGTCTTTTATTTAAAAATAACTATGGTCCCCTCAGCAATCCTCATGCTTTGTGGTTCCTGTGTGTTTTATCATAATTACTGCTCACTTTTAGACCTTTCAAACTGTGAACATAGAACTGCTCAGAATTATCTAATTGAACCGTGGGATCTTGAAGAGGTGAGAGGGATTTCCTGCTGCTTTCCTGGTTCTGCTCACTTAATTTCTATTAGTGAAACCCAAGTCTATATTTTGATTTTTTTTATTTAGATGGAATATAGAGAATTTCTTAAAGAATATTATGATTATCTTACCCCATGAACCAAAGAAAGAAAACAAAGGTCATACTGAATATATTTTGCTGTGAATGCATGACTTTGAGTAAACAAATTAGAGATAAATTTGTCTGTGCTGGTTAGTTGGATCTGGCCATCAAAATAGTTTGATTCCTATTTTTAGGTAACTAGCAAACTTTCCCAGCCAGGTTTGGGAGTAATGATCCAATAAAGTATGAGATATTGGAAAGAGGACCCAGGGAAAAGAGTTCTGATGGGGGAGAGGAACAGAAGAATAGATGAGGATGGGAGAAGGAGTGAGGTAGAGATGAGAGATGGGTGGGGAGTGGGCCATGAATGCCAACTCCCCATGGTCTAATCCTCCTCCATGAGCACTAGCTACATGCCACCATTGCACCTAGACCCAGGTGGAGTGAATGCCTGCATCTGTGGCACCTGCAACTACTACCCAGATAGCTTCATGTGCTGCCACTGCAATCTTCATGGGGAGAATCAAGCAGAGTAAACTCCTACAACACCAGCCACTGTGGAGAGGGAGTTGCCTAGTCTGTCTAGGCTTCCAACAGTGGCCTGGGTAGTGCACAAAGATTATGTAGCACCAGCTTGGACTCTGACAATCACCAGTGAATGGGACAGCATGGAACAGCTATTGTAGGCCTTCTGCTCTTCTCTTGTTGAGACATTCACCTGGAGTACAGCACAAAAGCTTCAAATAGGGATCTCTCCTTCTTCTTACTAAGTAGGAGAGTTCCCAGAAAAGGAAACCAGATATGCCCCAAACCTATTTGTCCTGTGCTGAAAGAAAAGGTTTTATATGAGAGAAACCAGCAAAACAACCCTGACAACACGAAAAAATTAGCTAACTTTATACTCCTAAAGGATCACAATAGATCTACCAAAATAAAATTATTGACATGTCAGAAAGGAAATTTAGAATATGAATGGCAAATAAGATGAATGAGATTGGACAGAAAGTTGAAAACCAACATAAACCAAAACCATTTCAAAATGTGAATGAAGAAATGAAAAAGTTGCTAAAGAGATAGACAACATAAGAAAGGCTATAACAGAAATGAAGGAAATAAAACAGTCAGTTAGGAATTTTGATTACAGCAGAAAGCTGCAATAACAGGTTAGACCTAGAAGAAGAAAGAACGTCAGAGCTTAAAGACAAATCTTTTGAACTAACCAAGTCAGTCAAAGATGGAGATGAAAGAATAAATGAAACTGAACAATCACTCAGAGAAAAATGGGACTAGTGAAGCAAGCCAATGTATACATTATAGGCATCCCTGAGGGGGAAAAGAAGAAAGAGCAGAGACGGAAAGCCTATTTGAAGAAATTGTTGGAGAAAATTCCCCTGGTATTGCCATAGATTCAGATATCCAGATACAAGGTAGTCATCAAATACTGAGAAGATTTATAACAAATATGACATTTCCAAGACACTTAGTCACGAATCTAGCTAAAGTCAAAATGAGGGAGAAAATTCTGTAAGTTGCAAGATGAAAGTAACAACTAACCTATCTAACATCAGTCTAACAGCATACTTCTCGGCAGAGACCTTACAAACCAGAAGGGATTGAGGCCCTATTTTTTAGTTTTCTTAAATAGAACAATTGTCAACCTAGAATTCTGTATTCTGAAAGACTAAGTTGAATAAACAACATATAAATATAACTCTTTGCAGACAAGCAAACACTAAGGGAATTTGTCACAGAAAAATTAGAGTCTTTAGAGTGTAAAAACACCCAGAAGTTAAAGCTACAGCTCTAACTCAATAGCATGAGAGGGAAAACAGAACAATAAGGTATCATGCCACATGATGAACACAACAGTATTCCACATGTCAGTATAACACTGAATATGAATGGTCCTCATGTCACACTTAAAAGATACAGACTATGTAATAAATGAAGAAACACAACCCAAGAATATGTCATCCAAGAGACACATCTAACTAACAAGGACTCACAAAGACTCAAGTTAAGGGATGGAGAAAAGTATTTTGTGCAAATAAAATCCAAAAGCAAGCAGGTTAGCCATTGTCATAAAAGATAAAATAGGTTTTAAACCACCAATGATGGAAAAATAGAGGCAAAGATGGTCAATATATAATGATTTTTTAAAAAGCCATTCAAGAAGAAGTTAAAAATCCTAAATATATATGCACCTAATACAGGAGCTCCCCGATTCCTAAAACAAATTCTACTAGCTCCAAGCAAAGACATAAACAGTAGCATCATAATTGCCAGGGACTTTAATAACCCATTAACAGAACTGGACACATCATTGAAGCAAAAAATCAATAAAGAAACACTGGACCAAATGGACCTAATAGACATTTATAGGACATTCTATCCTTAAATTACTGAATATACATTTTTCTCATCGGTACCTGGGACATTTTCCAAGATTAATTGTATCTTAGGCCACAAAACAGGTCTCAAAATTCAAAAAAATCATACCGTGAATTATCTCAGATGACAGTGGAATAAAACATCCAAGAGAAGTTCTCAAATCTGCACAAATTCATGGAAATGAAGCAACCTACTGTCAAATGATTCTTGGGTCATTAATGAAATTAAGATGGAAATCAAATTCCTCAAATTGAATGACAAAAGAGGCCACAAGCTTTCAAGATCTATGAGGTATTGTAATAGCAGCCCTAAGGGGAACCTTCAAAGCCTTAAATGCTTATGTCAAAAAGACAGGTCATAAATTAACAACCTAAAGTCACATATAGCCAACATTATACTGAATTGGGAAAAGTTGAATGCATTTCCCCTAAGAACTGGATCAAGACAAGGATACCCATGGTCACCACTTCTATTCAACCCAGTGCTGGAAATACAAGCCATGACAATTGGGCAAGAGAAAGGAACAAAAGACATATAAACTGGGGAAGAGGGACTCAAACTATTCTTGTTTGCCTTTAATATGATCTTCCAGAGCTTGTATCTTGAAAATCCTAAAAGATTCCAATAAAAGACACCTAGAATCAATGAATAAATTGAGCAATGTCTCAGGTTAATCAATGTAAAGAAATCAATGGCACTTGCATATATCCATAACAGGCTGAAAGTCAAATCAAAGACTCAATAGCATTTACAATTGCTACAAAAACCTTAACATCTAGGAATATATTTGACCAAGGAGGTGAAAGAATCCTAAAAGGAGAACTATAAAAGACAGATAAAAGAAATTATAGATGCCAAAAGCAAATGGAAAATTATCCCATGATCATGGATTGGTAGAATCATTAAAATATCTATACTACCCAAAATGATTTACAGATTGAACACAACCCTCATCAAAATACTAACATTGTAATTCATAGATCTAGAACAAATAATTCTAAGCTTTATTTAGAATGATAAAAAGAACCTAAATAGCCAAAGCAATCTTAAGCAAAAAGAACAAATCTGGAGGTATTTACATCACTAGACCTCAACCAATAGAACAGAATAAAAAGTCCAGAAATAAAAACCATGTATTCATAACCCCCGATCTATGAAAAAGCAGACAACATACACTGGGGATAAAAGGTGCAGTGGTGTTGGAAAAACTGGATAGCCACATGCAGAAGAATAAAACAGGAGCCCTGTCTCCCTTGCCATATACAAAAATTAATTCAAGATGGACACAAGATTTAAATGTAAGTCATGAAACCATAAAAATTCCAGCAGAAATCCTGGGGAAAAGTCTTGTAGATATCATCCTAGGCAAAGAATATCTGACTAAGACTCCAAAGGCAAATATGACAATAAAAGTAAATAAATGAGACTTTAAATTTAAAAGCTTCTGCACAGCCAAAGAAATAATCAACAGAGTAAATAGATGACCTACAGAATGGGAGAAAATATTTGCAAAGTACACGTCCAACAAAGGGCTAATATCCAGACTCTACAAAGAACTCAACCAAATCGGCAAGAAAAACCAAACAAAAAACCAAGGATAACCCCACAAAAAGTGGGCAAAAGAATTGAACATAAGTTTTTCAAAAGAATGTAGACAAGGACAAAGAAATACATAACAAATTCTCAAAGCCACCAATCAGCAGAGAAACGCAAATTAAAAATACAATGAGATACTACCTTACACCTGTCGTAAATGGCTGTTATTAAGATGTCAAAAAATAATACATGCTGGCACAAATGCTGCAGAAAGGAATGCTTACACATTGTTGGTGACACTGCAAATTTGTCTAACTTCTGTGGAAGACAGTATGGAGATTCTTCAAAGAGATAAATGTGGATTTACCACTCAATCCACCAGTTCCACTACTGAATATCTGCCAAACGGAAGTCATTTTAAAAGATGCCTGAATTCGTGTTTGTCTCACGAGTGGATAAAGAAAATGTGGTGTCTATATTCCATGGAGTACTACTCAGGCATAGAAAGAATGAAATAATATCCTTTGTGGCAACTTGGACGGAACTGGAGACCACTATTCTAAATGAAGTATTTTAGGAACGGGAAAATAAACCCTACGTTTTCTCACTGAGACAGAGGAGCTAAATGATGGGTACACACCCGCAGGCACAAAGAGACATAAAGAACATTGGAAATCAAGAGGGAAGGAGGGTAGGAGGAGCCTGAAGGATAAAAACTAACCTGTGGGGTACAGTGAACTTTAGTCAGGTGACAAAAGCACGCTAAAAGCCCTGGCTTAAGCCTTGGATGTAGTACCAGGTATCCATGTAACAAAACCATTTGTGGCTCAGGGTCTGTGGCTCAAGTGGCTAAGGCACCAGACACATATATCTAAGGTGGTGGGTTCAAATCCAGCCCAGGCCTGCCAAACAACAATGATGGCTGTAACCAAAAAATGGCCAGGTGTTGTGGTGGGCACCTGTGGTCCCAGCTACTTGGGAGGTGGAGGCAGGAGACTTGCTTGAGCCCAGGAGTTGGAGGTTGCTGTGAGCTGTGATGCCAGAGCACTCTATCCAGGGGGACACCTTGAAGCTCTGTCTCAAAAAAAAAGAAAACCATTTGTACTCACTTTATAATTTGAAACGGACTTGGTAACTTGGAAGAAATGAAATTTGTATTTTTTTTTTTACAAACCATTGGGATTTTCATAATTGTATTAGATAGGATCTTCAACTTTACTAGGAGTGGTGGTAATGAGTACACTTATCTCATAATTGATTAGTAGATAATGTTTTTGTTTCCTTTATTTATTTATATAAAATTGATATATTTGTCCAAAAAAAATATGTTATTGCACCATTTGGGTGTGAATTTACCCAACTCCTCCTCCCCTCTCCCACCTATCTGGTTTCTGTTGAGTTTTACTTCATATGTGCAATAGTTGGTCAACTGTCAAATTTTAAAATACTGTTTTCATATAATTGAAAGGTGAATCATCTCAACAATTCATATAGCTTGGAAGTAAATAAATTCAATAATTTGCTATTAGTTCACAAAAGTCTTCAAGAATTCTTTAGGAAAGAGACAAAGTAGATAAAATTATTGTTAGTTAATATCATACTTCATTTTTTCTTGATATTGCCTGCTTCTTTAATAGTAAGAAGCAAATAAAGTTCTGGTAAAATTCTAAAAAAAAAAAAGAAAAGAAATGGAAACAAAGTTCACTACATAACAGTTTTCATAACACATCTCTATGTCCTTGCTGGAAAAGTGGATGAATGTTTGCCCACTTCCAGCGTTCTCTCACCTTTCCTAATTGCTGTGATTTCTAAGATATGACATCTGAAATGTCATCATCCTCTCTGTAAATTCCTTTGAGACACTAGAATGTGAGTTCCTTGGGCTTGGAGACATAAAATCATTTAACCTTATTAGGGGGTCCCTTATAATATCCTTCGCTATCCTGGAATTCCCCTTAGCCATGTGATGTCTGCCAATGGGATGATTTGCTTTGATGGAAAAAAGAGAAGCAATGTTAACATGACCTTCTCTGCTTGGAGGAGTAAGTTCAGCCCATTCTTTTATTCTTGGTTTAAACATAACTTTAAAAATTCTTTCATCTTCCTCAGCATTATTCATAATCCCAAGTTATTGCCTCTGTAATTCTGACACTGTTCTTAAAGGTTTGTACCATTCTTTCCTATCCAGTTCATAACTGTGTGCTGCTGCTTCTACCTTTGTACATGACCTTTAAAATGTTTTTTTTTCCTATTTATAAAAGAAATATTTACTGAAGTAATGTTGAAAATCAGACACTGGTATAAAGAAGAAAATAAAACACAACTGTTACTCTATCACTTAGAAATAATAACTATGCATATGTCAAATTAGGACCATTTTTATATTTCTAGCCTAGGATTTTACTTTGTAAGATTTTTTTTTCCCATAGCATGCAACAGTTTTGGACAACGAATGTTAATTTTTAAAGATTATTTTATTACATTAAAATTTACTCACTAATGTCCGTTTTTGGCAATTTAGGCTCTTCTAATTTCTTGCTCTTACATAAGATTATTTTGAATATTCTTATGTTTTACAAACTTACATCTTGAGACAGTTCTCAAACCAGCTATAATAATTTATTTAGATGATTTTTTCTCATCTTATCATTTAAAGTTATGTAGCTATATTAGTTTTCAATTCTTTGTGAGTCATTTTTTTTTTGTTTTCATCTATAAGAAAGTCTCCTGGATAGTTCTATGAATTTTAGAGAATTTTCCCCCTAGATTAGAGTATATTATCTGGGTGGATAATGTATTTACCTTTTCCCTAGCCACCTATCAATTTTCCAGTAAGTTTTCTCCTTCTTAGCCAGAGCCAAAATTACAAAATAATAAAGTTTTAGAACTGATAAAGATCTTAGGAATAGTCTTGTCTAGTACCCTTGTTTTCAGATAAATATATCACTTTTCTGTGGCTTTTAAAAGGAACAAATTAATAGCAGAGAAATATTTCTTGTATTGGTTTGGTGAGAAAATATGCTTGAGCTCAGCAGAAGGCCCGAGAAGCAAAGAGAAGTCTGGAAGTGAAAGCCTGCTTTGGCCAGGTCATGAGATGAGGGTCTCCAGATGATGAGAAAGAAAGCAGGTGAGGTTCTAATTAGTTTATCAGATTTGGGCAAGACACTGGCCAGCAATCGGAAATCTAGGGTTCTGGGGCTACTTCACTACTTCTCCTAAAAGACATAGTTTTAAGAAATGTCAAACTATATGACCACAAGGTGCCAAGTGGATTAATGTTTTAGCTGAGAATCTTGTTCTAATTATGGTCTTTACTCTTAAACAGAAATTTGGTGGAAGTCAAATCATACTTGTATAAATGTGGAAATACAGAATGGGTTGGTGAAGATTCAGGGATAGTAAACAGGCAAATGCCTAGGGCTCCACAATTTGCATCAACACTGGGCTTTGGACTACTTGTGAGTTTGAATTTAGTACATACGATCTTCCTCAGTCAAGACTGGATTAAGGACAATATGAAGCTGAGGATGCAGGTTGGAGTTCTTGGCACCTACTGCTGTGAGGGCATAGACTGGAGAAAGGCAGGGATGACAAAAATCAAAGTGTGACTGTACTAGATGCTCTGAGTTGGCCAAAAGAGGTTTCTAGCAGATTAAAGGATGGTTAATACTGCCTCTTATTTTTTACTTTACCTTACTTCTATGATATATAAGGGTCTATTAGAAAAGCTTTGCTCATATACTTCATCTGTTTGCTTCTCGGCTTTTCAGCTAAGATCAAGTATCACATACATCATCTAAATGCGTAGCCTACATGTTGCCCACTCCCTATAGGATTTCTGCTTCTATGCTCACTCCCCCCCATTGTGCACTCCCCCCTCTTCCACTAAATAAATCTGCTTCAGTTATGTCTATGATTTTTAGTGATTCTTTGCATGTTTTCAAGAGAGAAGCTAATCTCTGACCTATTTTATTTTTTTAACAAAGTATATTTCAATTTGCATATTTTGGTCATTAGTTATACCACTAAAATTTAGAATATACCTCTAAGAATATATCAATTTTATTTATTTATTACCTATTTTTAAAATATGGAACACTTCATGAATTTGCATGTCATCTTTGTGCAGGGGCCATGTTAATCATCTCTGTATCATTCCAATTTTAGTATATATGCTCCCGAAGCAAGCACTAATTTTTTTATTTTTTGAGACAGAGTCTCTGTTGCCCTGGGTCAGGGCCATGCTGTCATTATAGTTCACAGCAACTTCAAACTCTTTGACTCAAGTGATTTTTTTTTTTGCCTCAGTCTCCCAAGTAGCCTGGACTACAGGTACCCATATGCCTGGCTAATTTTTTGCTTTTTGTTTTTTTTCTATTTTTAGTAGAGATGGGTCTTATTCTTGTTCAGGCTGGTCTTGAACTCCAGAGCTCAAGCAATCTACCTGCCTCAGCCTCCCGGAGTGTTAGGATTATAGGCGTGAGCCACCATGCTTGGCCAATATATCTGTTTTAAAAGAAAATTCTATCATGTTTGTTAGATTTATTCTTTTGGCCTTCGTATATTAATTTGAGGACTTTTTCACATTTCTCACAACCTGCTGCTTTTCTATAGAGAATTACTTGGTATTTCCCCTTGTTATTAGTTTTTATGCTAATACTTTTATTGTTTTCCATGGTATTCAGTTATACTTTTATTGAGATATTTTCCTTCTCTTCTTGGGATTTTAGTTTAAAATCTTCTTGATCACATCAGCAGCTCTTCTAACAGATTTTTTTCCAGGTCCTTGTGAGATACACTTCATCCCTTGCCAGATGCTACATCAGATACTTGGGTAATCTTTACAGAATTTCTTGGCTTAGAATTATATAAACATATTGATGAAATTCATGTAGCTTCTGCTGAGAGCTTTAGCTTAGGAAAAAAAAATGCACAAAAAACCTCTTAGGCTTAAGAGTTTTTGTTGTTGTACCCCCCGCCCCCCCATGGGACAAATACACTGCCAATGCAGTCATGCCCTTCTTTTGATATTTAAGATCTTGTTGTTCTTTCAACTGTTTCTTTTCTTTCTTTCTTTCTTTTTTTTTTTTTTTTGGCAGTTTTTGGCTGGGGCTGGGTTTGAAACTGCCACCTCTGGCATAGGGGGGCGGTGCCTTACTCCTTTGAGCCATAGGTGCTGCCCTTTCAACTGTTTAACCCTCATCTCGACCTTTCCCATTGCTGAAAGAATTAACAGAATAGTTTTAAAATTAAAGAGAAATTAAAGCACATTTCTAAAAGTCTATATTGTGAATGATTTTTGGTATTTTTATTTCCTGAACATATTTCAGAGAAAAAAAATTCTAAGACACTTGAGCAAGAAGAATCTTTCTTGGTTTCCTATTTAGTTTTGGATATGAGCCTTTGTCTAGAAAATGGAGAAATCAAACTTGACTAGACATCAATCTGATCGTTATTCTACTTAGACTATAATTTTTTAGGATAATGTCTTAAAAATATTGATGACAATAGTTCAACCTCATTCCTAACCCTACTTGCAAGCATACCAATGACATGAAGCACAGATCTGGTTATAGAACTGGGATCCTTAGTCTCTTAGTGTTGCATTTTTTTCTTTTTTTTTAAGGACCACTAGTTGGTTATTAGCTATCATTGCACTTGGATTTTGTTTTCTGGTTTTCAGTTTAAAATTACTTGAGAATTTACACTTTGGAAGCAGGGATGTGGTATTTTCCTTAAAGACTTATAACTGAGTGTAAATTACCATCTCTGACCTATGCCACAGATGTATATGTGTCCTAAGGGCCCATAAATCCTACTTGAATAGGAGATATCTTTCCAAAAAGGATTAGGTGTCTTTCCAAACAAACCATTAGATCACACTGTTTCTACTACTCCTTCTCTAATAATCCCTGAAAATGAATTGGGCCATCAAGATATAAATAAACATTGAGATTTGGTGCACTATTATAGCAATTGGTGTTATCTTAATTTATACTTTATACAGGGGCACAAAATAAGGAATATGTTGCCCTCAGTGAGTTTGCAGTCTTTTTGCATAAAGAGAATGTACAATAGAAGACAATTATTTTAAGTATTATACGTCAGTATAATTATTAGGAAGTAAGGTAGAAATAATTCATGGGCCTAGGGGTGAGATGTATTTTACTAAGAAGACTTCTTAAGTGAAGATAATATATATATAGGGACTTAAGAGATATACAAAACCTACTCAGTTACAGAGGACAGGAGATTCTATGCAGAAGTACAGTCTTATGAGTCTTGGGGTCAAGAGACAACATATAATGAATAACAAACTATTTAGTGTATTTAGAATATAAAATATGAAGAAGTGATGGGACAAGAAATTGTAGACACACTCAGAGGTCAGATCATTGAGAGTCTTATAAGCGATGTAAGGAAACTTTATAGCCTATGGATGATGGAAGACATATTTTAGGTTTTTAGTAGTTAAGATGACATTGGTAGATTTATAGCTTTAACAGATTTTTTTTGAAAGTTATAAAGATACTGGTTGTGGTCATTTAAAAATGTGCTTTCAAATTCTTTGATGCTCCTTCTCTGAGAAGGTAGAGCTTGACTTTCCTTCCCTTGAATGTGAGCTAACCTTAATGACTTACATCGAACAAAGAGAATAAAATGGAAGTTATAGTGTGTGACCTCAGACATGAGGCCATGGAAGTCATTCAGCCTCCTCTTTGTTCTCTTAGATCAGAGATCTGGGAAAGACAACTGCCATGTTGTGAAGGCATTTAAGAAGATTTGTAGAAAGGCCCATGTGGCAAGGAATTTGGGGCTTTCTGCCCAAAATATTGGCAGAAAACCATTTTGCAAGTAGATCCTGCAGGTCAAGTCTTCAGATGATTTTACACTCAGCCAATGGCTTGAGTGCAACCTCTGGAGAGACCTTGAGCCAGAACCACCCAGATAAGCTACTCCTAGATTTCTGACCATCAGAAATTGTGTGAGATGATAAATGCTTGCTGATTTACATGGCTGCATTTGGGTACATTTTCTTGCACAACTGTAGATAACTGATATGCTATTTTTGGAGGAGAACAGGACTTCATTGCAGGCAGATACAGCAAGAAGCCTGCTGTAGTTGACCAGGTCAGAAATGGTAAAGGTCTAGTTTAGAGTAGGTAAAGGTGGATAGGTGGCAAAAGATATAAAAACAGTAGGAGCTAAAGGTGTTTTGGACTTAGAAAATGATTAAATATGGTAGTAGAGGGAGTCAAATTTGATTTCCATGTTTCTGGTTTGGTGATGGTGGTGCTGGGACACAGAGAAGCAGCATCCTGGGGAGAGAATGGGTTCAGTTTTGGTCCTTCAGTCTGCACGTCTATATGATGTCCAGGTGGAGTGTTCAGAATATATCCATCAATGAAGAGATTAAGATGGATTAAGAAACCATCAGCATAAGAGTGGGTAGTTGGAATGATAAACATAAATATTATTTAGTAAAAATATAGAGTGAGAAAATCCAGTGGGATGAATGGGACATTGCAGGAAGGCATGAAGGAAATCAGAAGTCAAGAAAGAAACTTGAAAAGTTTGGCCTGGTTTTGGACATTAGATAGGAATCCTCATTCTCTAACACTGAAGAGAAGGCAAGAATGAGTGTCCTAATAAATCATAAGAGGAATCATTCTTGATATGTCCTGTTTTCCACATAGAATAGGAGGCAAGATCACTTGCTACAAGTAAGGGTGATGCTAGCTGAGCAGAGAGGAAAGTCTTTGGAGCTACAAAAGGAAAATGAAGAACAAAGTAAGAAAGGCCAATTACAGGAATGAATGGCTTGTGCAGCATGCTCAGCCATGTCTTTGATGTGACACTGATGAGGAAATATGACAATATATATAACTGGGGATCATTCTGTTTCACTTCAGCTAGAACCTAACTGCTGATAACAGTACCATAGATAACAGCTTATCTATGCAAAACATGTTAAAAAGGTTGTGAAACTGGTTTTGTAACTCTTAGTTCATTACCTAGGGTGCAGAAGGAAGTCAGCATTGATCTAAAAGACATTGGAGAAATGGCACTCTTTTAGAGAGCTTTAGTTTTCTGTGTGTTACCAGTTTCTACACACTAATAGTGAGGGGTGGAGGTGTTTTTATACATTTTAAAACAAAGAGAAAGGGATTTGTGAAAGCCACCTGGAAAGTTTGACATGAGTCTCTTAGAGTTTAAGGGACATGATTAAAAGGTAAAGGTCTTGTTGGACCTGGCAGAGCAATACGAGAATGAGTTGCTTTGGGAGCTACTAACAGCTCCACCATCAGAAGGCTAACGGTTGTTTCCCATGTACCATCTGTGTTCCTCCATAAAGAAACCAGCTCATGTTCTCTCTAAAAGGAACCCTGCCCCAAGCAACCTCTTAGGATGATTCATTGACTCAAGATGCAGAGGCAGGAATTTTTTCCCATATTACTGTGTACATGAGAATGTAAAAAGTCCATTAAAGACACAAGAATGTCATGAGGAGGTCCTGGTTGATGAGGTGGGATGTGATGAATTTTAGGAACTAGTTGTGTATCCATTAGAAGTGCCTCACAGGTGTGTGAAATGTGAACCTGGAGTTTGGTAAGAAGATGAGAAGATTAGCTGTTACCTGTGTAGAAGTGATAGTTGTAGCCCTGGGAGTGGGTAAGATTCCTGACTAAATGAGCTTATTGCAAGTTCTTTACCCTGTTCAAGTTATGAACTCTCTTGCGAATATGATGAAAGCTATGCAAGTCCTTGCCAGGAAAATCAGCAAGCACACAAACACAAAATTTTATAGACCCTGGATTATGATAACTTGGTATCAAAAGAAAAGAGAAGAGAGCTGACATAAGAACCTTGTACAATACTTTGATTAAGGGAACAGAATGAAGAGAAAGATGACACAGCCAGAGAAGACAAAGCAGCGTGATGAAGGTGCTTTAGAAGATGCTTTGAAGCATCTGGAACTGCAGAGTGTGACGAGTGTCTGAGAGCTGAGAAGTTGGATTTGGGGATCACTGGACTAGGAAGAAGTCATTCAGTAGAGTGGTAGAGACAGAAGTAGAACTATAGAAAGATGAGGAATAAGTGGATTATGAGACTAAGGGAAGCTAGTAAGTGGAAACATGAAGTATATTCTGCTTTTGTAATAAGTTTAGTCATACAGGTAAGAAGAGAGGTCAGTGCGTTGAGGGAACATGCAGCTTGGGGAAGATTTTGCAATATAATTTTAAAAATATTGGGCATGTTTGTAGATAGAAGAAACAGAATTAAGATTCAAAGATAAAAAAAATAGACAGCTGTTAAGAAATTTTGCTGATTATTTTCCTGTTCAATGTCACTACTAGCTATGGTTGTATTTTTGGAAAACAAAATAGTGTTCACACAGATGACAATAACTCCCAGTTAAACCTTATAAGGATCCACTCCCGGGACATAAGGAAACAATGAAAAACAGAACTGTATGAAGAAGACAGCCATATGTAAAAATTGTCTATCTCTAAGCCTAGCCAAAGTGTTCCTACACAAAATGGAGGCATAATCGTGGACAGCGCTGGGCAGAGGCACTCTCAGTAGCAGAAGCTAACTATTGTACCTCGGTGTTCTTGGTTCTCCATACCTATCTTTTTTTAGTCCTTAATATAAGTGTTTCTCAGTCTTGGCTGTCCATAGGAATCTTGTGAGGAAGTTTAAAAAATACTGATGACTGGGCCCCCCTTTGGTGATTCTGGCTTTATTAGGGAGTGGGGTGAAGTGTGGGCATAGAAAGGTTTTAAAGGTAACATTTCGTACAGCCACTGCTTCAGCGTGTTCAGTAAGCTTCAATTCAATTGTACAGGCCATCTGGATGTTTCCCAAAAGGTGTTTGAGGAAGGTGTGGTCACTAGCAAGTCTTGAGAGTCTTAGAGGGCTCCATGGAGGCATTCTTATTCTAGGAACATTTTTCTTATTTCCCCTTTAACAGGCGAGGCTTTTCACCCATAGTTGTGAGGAAGCAAGCAATCCCAGGAACTTATTGTTGGGACGTTTGTAAAATTCGTGCTCAGGGGAAATCTAAGGATAAGGCAGGGCTCCCAGGAAATAGACTTCCTTCCCTTTCAAAATCACCAGCTGATGATCAGCCAGGCTGCAGGGAGACTACCGTGCTTTGCTCTGGGTTGAGGAGACAATCTACACATGGCAGGTGGGATGAGTCTCTCTTCCTCAGTTACTCTTCTAGGGTAGAAGCAGTGAGCCACACAATTCTATTTTCAGAATACATTTTCAGGGTAAGTCTATATTAGGCCAGCAATTCACTTCCCTTTCCACCCCCTCCTCTCTAAGATTCCCAGTTCTCTAAAAAAAGGGGCCATTAGAAAGTGTGAGAATTGCCCAAGGATTACATGGAGTTGTGGTAGCTAAAGTGAATGCCTCATTAGCATGTGAGAGAAAAGCCCAGACAACACCATCAAAGGGTATAAAACCAATCCAATGGGGTGAGGAGGGGGTGGTTAGAATTAATTTAATCACTTTAAAGCCAATGTGAATGAAAGAAGAATTATTTCCCTATTAGTTATTTAGCCTGCATGGGAGTGAAAGTGTACACATTTTCTTGTGAATACAAACTTGCTGATTACCTAAATTTATTCCTAAGCGATGGATGGCCTACATAATAAAAACAAAATTAAAAATATTTTGACATTTCAGCTGGTCTTTGGAAACCAGCAGAACCTTAAGGAAGCACAACAGGCTTAGGGGACTATCTGATACAGCATATTATAACATACTACTGTTACTATAATAGCGTGGTGACAATTGAAACAGTGGAGACATATAAAAGCATGGCACGTAATTAATTTGAATTAACAATCTCATGAGGTCACTTTTAATTTGTATCCATGAACTGGACAAAAGTTTCCCACTGGAGGTGGTATGGAGGGTAGGTAGAAATGAAAAACAAAAACAAAAACCTAACCAAACAAAAACTCAAACAAGTGGAGGAGGGAAGCAGGGAGGAAGGAGAGGGACAAGGGCCCTGTTTAGCTACCCCAAATTTCCCTGCAAGCCAACAGTTTGGCTCCCTCCAGTGTCTACTTGAAGAGCCTGTTGTTTACTGAGTGGGTGAAAGTGACTAGAAGGCTTGTCCGGTAATTACTAGAGCTTCCAACCCAAAAGAAATGCTGGTTGGTATTATAGGACTTCAGGCCTCTGTGCTCCAGCTGGCATCTCTTAAGAGCAGTGCATGTGAGGACCTTTCAAATTTTCTGGAGGTTTGGTGCTTGGCAGAGGTGCTTAATATAAAAGGGCCAAGGTACCTAAGCAGTTGGTAGCCTCTGGCCAGTGCATAATCAGTTTTACCTCTGCTGTCCACTCTCCTCCAGGGAGCATCTTCTGGGAGCAGAATAAAGCAGTGAGGATTCCCCAGGAGTGGCTGAAATGTGATGACGTGGCTGCATTGAGAACTTGGTCACACGGAGAGATAATATAATGAATTAAAGATCTGCTTAGTGTATATGGAGATAACCTACCTCCATTTAATGAAATCAGAAAAATGCAGAGCTAAGGAAAATTCTAAAGGATAAAATGGGATTCTTACTGTGATATGCACTGATTTTTCTTAACTAAAAGCAAAGCAATCACTATGCAACATCGTCTGTCTTAAACCGCAGGTATTTCCTCTGTTTCTGCTTTAGGAACCTAGTTGGATCATCTGCTATTCTGCGCCCTTAATTCTGCAACAATCTGGCCCAGGCAGGCAACTCTACTATTTAGGTCAGATGTGCAAAAGCTGCATTGTTAGTTACCTGGCATATGTAGAATATAAATCATTACACAAAAAATATTGAGAGATTTTGACATTTGGAATAGAGAGGATCCATAAGTCTTTGATTTGATAAGTTGATTCCTGCTGCTTCCTTCCTGTCAGAGGCACTGAGCTTGAAAATGAGATCAAACTTCCGGAAAGAAATATGCTTTATATAAATGTTCCTACTCATATTATTTCATAGTCTCCTATGACAACCTTCACGTCAAAGATTTATTCTGGGTAGTTAAGTTATACAACAAAATATCTGATGTGAATTTTGGCAAGAAATTCACTAACTAGAGAATTTGCCAGGAACAGGTATCCATATGGAATAAACAGAAGTTGTGAGAACAGGTAAGCGCGTGCTTACTGGGGGCTGCTTCTCTGAATTAGTTGCCTAATTTTCCCTGATAAAGTATCATTAAGCTCATCGGTGCCTCAGTCTATCTTTTCAGTAAAATGTTCTCCATAAACAAGTCAATTTTCTCATTAAAACCACACACACATACATACACACAACACCTAGCTCAGATACTAAAATTCGTTAGCGTAATAAAGGGGTTCTGAAACTTACAGGGCCATTTGGAGAATGTGAATGATTAAACAGAAACAAAAACCCAACTGGCTTCAAAAGATCAAGCTCTGTGCCATATAACTTCCAGAGAGATACCCAGTTTTGAATATAAAACCTATCATTTAACATTGCTCAGGTTTTAGGTGAAAAATGCCATAAACCTATCCATGGCTACACACATCCATGAATACACTATGAAGACTATTTTAGTTTTCTTAAGGTTAAGGGTGTTAAGCCTGAGAGAGGCGATGTCTTCTGAATGGAGTCATGTTTTCTTTGCTATAAAAAAGCAGAATGATTTCTCGAAGTATCTTTCCATTTGCTTCACTGAGAAAGGCATTTTCTGAAGTTAGTGTCAAGAAAAGGGAAGCTAATCAGATCTTTTTCTGTGGTGGGAGATGCAAGAGTCTCTCTATAAAATAGGTTATTAATTCTCACAACCTTATTCCGGATTCCTGTGCTTATTAAGTGAGGCTTAGAACCTTTAAAGGATTATTTGACTTAAAATACCTTCCAGCTTCTCCTGTAATTAACATTAACATCAAGCTCTTATGTCTAGCTTCAAGACTCTCTGGAAGTTAGGAGCACAATACAATTTAGATAAAATGATTAGAAGGTAAGAATATTCACAAAATGTGAAGGACAGAAGATCTGTCTGACAGCCCACATTATTGTGTTGTCCTCCAACTTATTCTTCCTAAGATTTTGCCAAATATAAGTAAACGTCTGACACTCTGAGTTAACATTTAAAAATATGCTTTAGTTTTATAATCACTGCAGTGCAGAAGTTATTAAAGTTACAGCAGTTCAGCATGAAAGAAGCCAGGAAATGTTCTGCATTATTTCGCTTCCTTATACTAAATGATAACTTATATGGAATTCTCATTTTCTTAATTTTAGATCACACATAGAATCTTTAGAAACCACAGAACTATAACATATGGCTTATAGAGAAGGTTGTAAAATTCATAGTGGGGTCTATAAAAAAATTCCAGAAAAATAAGTAGAAAGCATTTGATTAATGGATGTATTTTAATTAACATCCATATGAGATTAGAAAAAGAGTTGAATTAGTGTGATTGGAAATAGGGTATCATTACTATTAGTGCAATGAGTAAGAAATGTATGTCAGTGACTGTCTAAGTGATGACTTGTGTTAGCCTTAGTAAAATTCAGTGAACATTTAATAAGCACCACCAAGGGCCAGACACTGGTAGATATTATATTATATTTTGTATTACAAATATATTTTTACATTTATATTTTGATCTGGGCAACATTGTGAGGTAGATAGTATATCGAGGTTTGAAAAAATTTCCTACACTTTTCAGGATAGGATAGCTTGTAAGTGATAGAACTGGGATTCACAGCATGTTCTGCAACAAAATGTGTGGTGCTCATCTACCTCACCATGTTTTATTTCTTACATATGTTTAATATGGAAGAAAATAAAACATGAGGAAATCTATTTCTTTCGTTCTAGGTAATAGTTTGATGAATGAAAACTGTATCCTTCTAAACCAAGTTGCATAGCTGCCACAATCGATAATGAGTTCTAGAATAAAAACTCTTACATTTTAAGCCTAAAAGCAGTTTTAGATATCCTTCTCAGAGAGTTGAGAAAGAAACAAGACAGTTTCTAATATTTTAGAAATAGTATTTTTCATTGGTGTTCAAATGATGGTGACCAGATCTTCCCAAAGCTAAGACTGTCACTGCTCATCAGTCCTGGAGGTTCGATTAAAAGTGAAATTAATGATATCCATGACTTTGGGCTTATTACCACAGATGTGTCAAGAGGAGGCCAGTATGTAGTTGAATCTTGTTGTTGTGTTGGTGAATCACCTTCTATCGGCTTCTCAACCAAATGCAACCTTCATCTGTTTGTGTCAGAGTTACGCAGGCTGTACTGGGCAGAGAGAATTTGTCATCGCTTCTGGATGAGCCTACTGTAGCTTCTGAATGCACTCTTTGTTCCAGAATCCTTAGGACACAATAGATATTCATCAACAATGCCTTGTTTCTTTTTAGTGTGTCAAAAACAATTGAGATAAACAGTGTGTAGAATCTGATCTCTACCTCTAATGCACAAATAATTTTGAGCTTTCCCTCGCAGAAATGACACACTGACATCATAGTAAGCACCAAATAAATGCTCATTGATTGGTTGTTTGATTGATTCACTCTATATCCCAAACAACTGTGCAAACATCCGGATGATATCTAATATCCACAACTCATATATCACCAAGTTCTTTAAATTTTTAACTACTAATGTTTTTCTTTAAATCATCCACTTGTCATTATTTCAACATCTGCCAACTATTTTCAATCTACCATCCTCTGTGTTCTTTACATGGCAAAAAGTCCCATAACTGGTTCACCTGTTCTATTCCAGCTCCTTAACCCCTAAAATCCTCCACATTCCAGTAAGAGTTTTCTTTTTAAATTAGTGAATGACTGACCCTATTCCTGCTTTATGTACTTGAATGACTTTTCATTGTTCTGGGATAGGGACAGCCCTCCCCATACAGATGGTGTTAAAACAATGTACACACATTTTAAGAAGGGGAAAACTGTATTAAAATTTAATACTCCGGTTACATTTGACTTGTGCAATTACAAGAGGTGCTCAAATGTGACTTGTATTCATCTTTTATTGGTATATATTGAGTATTATAATTGCTCTGGTTGTCATGTTTTCTTCATGAAAGTCTGACTTCCACGATATCAAACCCTCTTGTATGTTCCCACAGCAATTCAAATTTATTTTTAGCATGCATCATAGTTGAAATTTCATATTTTTCTTGCCTCAGCCTCCCAAGTAGCTGGGACTACAGGCACCCACTATTGCGCCTGGCTACTGTTTGTTGCAGTTGTCATTGTTGTTTAGCTGGCCTGGGCTGGGTTCTGAAAGTATTACAAATTGTGTATAGAACCAGCACATTGTACCCCATGATTGCATTAATGTACACAGCTATGATTTAGTAAAAAAAAAGAAATTTAATATTTCTTTGAGGCACTTGATTAATCTCTCTCTCACTAGCTAATAAGCAACACATGGTTAGAGACTTAAATGGGTTGCAATCTTATAAACAAGCTTCTTAACTCTACAAGGCCTTTTGACCTGGCCACAACATTGCTTCTTCTATCTTATCTCCAAGGAACTATAAGACACATAATTCAGTCGAATTTAAGAAATGTTTATAGATTTTCTTTTGACCCATGTTCTCCTACAGGTATTGTTCCATTTCCTTGTCCATGGTTAATGCAAAACTTTGCAAACCAGCAGTAGTCACTATTTCTACTTACTCATATCCAATTTTCTCCAGCTTTTTTTAAACTCCCAACTCACTGTAACAATGGCTTTCAAAGTGCCAAACTCCTGAGCGCCACTAATTTTTGGAATCAAGATTCTAAAGGTGTTTGATCTCATCGATGTTTCTCACCTCACTGGCCCTTCCCCATCGTCACAGTTAACCGCTCCTTTCTTCTGGGAAAACTGCTTCTCTTTGTTTTCATGATACGACTTTCTCCTGTCTTGATTCTTACCTCATTGACTCCTGTTTACCATTTCTTTAGATTATACCTTCCTGATGTGACTGTAAATAGCAATGCTCCAGTGCGGGACCTGAGAGTCTCTATTTTCCCATATTTACATTTATACCCCATGTGATCTTATGGATTAAATGATTTCTGCTATTAGTATCAAATATATTATAAATATATTTTGAATTTCTAGTTAAGGGTCATTGAGCATTTGCAAAAAAAGTACTCTTTGATTTTCATCAATTGCATTCAGATAAATTCCTAAATATTGGACCCAAATTTGAGGCATTTAAAAAATTTGATGTGCTGCTGCTTTAACTCATCAGGGCCAAATTACAAAATAAATGAGAAACTACAGCAAAAAATCTGAGTGGATAAGTTTTCTTTAGAAACAAATGCTAGGTTTGGTGGCTCCCATGGGTTTTGAAGATTAGTTGTACTGATGCTAAAGTATAAAGGCACAGATACATAAAAAATAATTTAGTCTTAGAATGTGTCTGGGAAAAGGTCACTGAGGAAGATTGTGTTTCATATGAAGCTCATAGCTTCAAAAATTCGTCTTTAATATAAAAGTTAATCACTTAGAAGACAGAGTCTAACAAGATATCATAAAACTATTTGGATACATAAGAAAAATTTGGAGCAAATGACTGACATAGTAATAGTCTTATAAATACAGATATACCTAAAACCAAATATTAAAATAAATGTTTTATCATTAAAATTTATTAATTTCCTCTTACCACTATAAAGGCAAACACTCTAGAGGGATATTAAAACTTTATCACTGAACTATGGAAATATGTTCCATAAATCAGTCAATATAAGCAGCTCATTGGAATTCAACAATTATTTACTGAGGGTTCATTGTGTTGAGGTCTTTATTCTTCCACTTCTTTTTCATTAGTTTATTTAGTCACTGGACAATTACTTATTACTTTTAAGGCATTATTACAGGCTCTAATGATGCAGAAATGACCAGGACATTGCTTTCCCTGCAAGAAATGTAGAGATTAATGACACCATTCATTAATAAATAATGAAAATATTGAAAGATAATCTTTGATTCTTATAATGAGGTGATTTCAAAGCCTATAATCTTGGATTTTAAAAATATATGAAATAGAAGAATTCGTCTTTCCATTTGTTTCCAGCAAAACAAAAAGCATTTAAAAGTAAATTTGGTTAAGATACCTGCAATGATTTTTGGAATATATGGTTTATGAGATAAGTAGTTAGTGTGTTTGCAACTAATACATTTCCTCAACTCTGATACCGTTCATTGTAAGATTAACCATGAATATGTCTAGCTTTTTGGAAAAAAATGCATTATTACATAAAGTGTGTGAATAAATTGAATTATATCTCAATTACAGAAATATTAAACTGTGAAAGGAAAGTGCCTATTATGCTTTATGGAGGAATTATACTATTAAATCAATTTACTAGCTAATGGTGGTTTCTAGCCTTATTTGACTTATTGATTGGCTTCATGATTTTTGAAAAGTCATTTAAAAAACACATCTTGCAATTAATGTCAGAACAACATTGGCAGCAAAAGTGCTTTTTATTCTTTAAAAATTGAATTGGTCCCATCTATATTTACCACTGCAATTTAATTCAAAGTATTTTTACTTTTTAAAATTGTTTAAGGATCCTCTGCTTCCGTGATTACATTAAATTTGTTTTTTATCTTCAGAAAATGAACATTAGAAAATATGGTTTTGAGTCCACATTCCATTAAATACCTTGTGACTTTTTAAAAATTGCAAGCACATGATCATTAGTAAGTTAAATATGACACATAGCTTGTTTTCCATAACTACATAACAGAGACAGTGGCTACTTGAGGTCAAGTCTGCAGATGCCCAGTACCTACCACTGGGTCCAGCACATACAGGAAGTGCTTAGTAAAAGTTTCTAGGAAGAATAGATGGATGTATCAAAATATACTAGGTTAAAGTAAAGGAAGGCATTTTTACATGTATATTGAGTACTCAATACCCAGAGCATTCCCTAAGGAGTCACCATTGTTTCTTAGATTGCATCATGTTTTTCTTTTTCAAGCACTAAGCAAATCTACTTCCAGCAAAACAAAACAAAATGAAACAATAATACAAACAAATAAAAAGTCCTGGGGAAAAGTACTTTGGGGGTGACTCTTGGGCCTCTCTCCATGGTTTCAAGGAAGCCAAGAAGGCCTGTTCTCCTGGGGACTTTATGACTCATTTCTACCTGAAATATTAGATGAAGGAGGAGGATACCCCTTACACTTTTTTTTTCTAATCTTAAAATGTAGAGTTTTGGAATTATAAATGTCTTTGAGGGCAGGGACCATTTTGTGTTTATAGATTTTGGTGTTTTGCTTCCCATTCTGTTCTCAGTGCCTAGTATATTAACAGACCTGATGTATGTGCTCAATTACTACTTATTGTATGCAAAATGGTTCGAGTAAATGAAGGAGACTGTAGAATTAGCATCACAAGGTCAATATTAGCTAGCTAATTGAAATATACCATTTGAGTAAGTCAGAATTCTAAGGCTTTAGTTTTTACTATGAAAATTAATATTTAGCAGTGTTGCAATTTATCTGCTAGTACTTTAACCTCTTTGCTAGGCCTGCATGGCCTCATCGATATTCAAAATATAGCAGATATAATTTTTACCAAGTGCTTTTATTATCAAAGCAACTAATAAAGCCCTGTAACCCACAAGCCTTATACATTATCACTGATGAGCAAACTGGGATTTTGTAGCCAGTCTTTCTGATGTCACCAAGGATCTTTCTTTGGAACTATTTAAAACCTAATCATCAAAATAAAGATTTTCAAACATTCTATTTTCTTTTTTCCTTTTGCTGATGGATTATTTTGTTCACCTTTTCCTCTTCGCTTGTTTTGGGAATTAGGGGTTTCCAACGAGCCCATGTGGCGTTATGAACTATCTCTAGATATTGAGTTTACGTTACAAACAAGCAGAAATTCCCAGCCTGTCAGAGATCTTCTCCTAGGATACAAGGAAAAGCAAAGTTCAACTAAATTGCACAATTAATTCATGATCACTTCTGAATAGAGAGAAAAGGTTGCTTTAAGCTGTTCTGTTCTCCTCCTAGGGATTTAAGGTCAATTTCAAGAAGCAAAATTACTATTCTTTCAAGTTTTCTCTCCTGTTTTGTATTCTTGCAATTATCTCCCCAGAACCTCTTCCTTTTTAACATGTAAACTTAGCTTAATAAATCAATCTGAAGATTAGCTACATGGAAACATACTATTCTGCTAGCTGGGTGGACAGGTGTAGGAATGGGTGAAGGAATAAAGCAGGACAGTTTCCTTTCCTGATCAATGGCTTGATCAATGTATCAGTTATTTTTGTTTTACACAAAAGAATCTGAAACTATCTTTTTGTTCTTCCAGAAAATAAGAGAAGCATTTTTTTTCTTTTTGCTTTAAATTCTCTCTCTCTCTCTCTCTTTTCATATAAAGATTAAAAACATTGCCTTTGAGTCATGTACAAATTCTAGAGATCAAAAGAATAAATGGTTTATAAAGAAATAAGATCTTAAAAGATGATTACTTTTTGCAGTAGCTGCTTCTCAAGCTATTGAAATTAGATGATTTTGTGTTAAAATAGGAAACATAAGCAGTTAAAGATATTCTGCTCAATACCTGATCCAATATTTGGGTATAGAACTGATATTTGT
Organism: Otolemur garnettii; assembly: GCF_000181295.1. Lineage (NCBI taxonomy): Eukaryota > Metazoa > Chordata > Mammalia > Primates > Galagidae > Otolemur > Otolemur garnettii. Next base: position 14,535,615 of record NW_003852400.1, on the reverse strand, counting down.
TTCCAGAAAAGACCTTAGAATGTCACTAGATTTTGAGTCGTATTTCATCTTCAAATCAAGGAACATACAATAGTTATTTGAAATTTTTTTTTTTTGCATATTATATATTGTAGTTTTTAGATTCTTTCCCAAGAAAAGCAGTAAAGTCAACTGGTCGTGTCATGAACTCTGACAATGTCGGAGTTTAAATGTCAGGTTTAAATCCCATCAGTACTTTGCATGGAAATCTGTGTTAGTATCTCACTTTTCTCTTCTGCAAAATGGGGCCAAAGTACCTACTCTATAGGGCTATTAAGAATTAAATGAGCTAATATGGGTAAAGTGAATAGGACAAAGCCTGGCACATAGTAAGCATGGAATAAAAGTTACTATTTACAATATCTTTGCTCATCTGAAAAGGTAGTGAATATGTGTGTGAACCATTTTTACTTATTCTGCGAAGTATTGTAACCAAGTTTGAATTAATGGAAAACCCTGCAGTGTAATTTACTGACTCTGGTGGGAATTAGTACTAACAAATAGAAGGTATGAGTCCTCTCCCAGGAAGCGGTCTGCAATGTGCTTTCCATTAATGAGAATTCAGAAAGGAAGAAATCTGCTTTGAAATCTACTTTCTTGGGATGTTTTCTCAACTCTCAATTTTGATGATTGTTTTTCTTTATTTCCTGATACTCATATCTTACTTCTTAAGGTAAAGTCAACAGGTGAAATGTTTACAGAATGAGAGCAGGTAGAGAAATAAAGAAAAATATTTCTAGCATTCTAGTAATAACTCTGCTATTTGAACAGCAATTAACATTTACATTTATGAATAGGACCCAGTTGTTTATTTGTTTCTTGAGTGGAACGCGGTACCAGAGTCTGACTTCAGATGAAGATATCTGACAAAGTTTATTTATAGAAATTATATGGCTAAAAGGGATCTTAAAAATCAATACCCCGATTTAAAAGATGAGCTCCACAGTGACTTAATTAACCACTACTTCATTTATTCAATTCAAAAAATATGTATTTATCGATCTACTATGTAGTACTCGTTCGGCTGAGTCACTGAGATACAGGCATGGCCTGGCTTTTGTCTTTTTAACACTTAGAGACTACAATGGGAAGATAGAAAATGATACTAAAGTGTGATGAAGGGAAGTGTAGAGAGTACGTGGCAGGAAGAACTAACCTACCAAAGGAGCTTAGTTAAACTGAGCCCTGAAGAAGGGGTTGGAGTGGGCCAGTGCAGTGGGAAGCTGGGGAGTGAGAGGGGCAGGTGTTTGAATGAAATGGAACAAGAAGTGTGGGATGGGACTAAAGCTGCGTACATACATAGGTCACTGTGGGCCAGGTGAACTGTCTTTCAGTGATCCCAAGAACAATAAAAAAATTATGGAGAGTTTTAAGCAGAGATTAACATACTTAGATTTGTATTTTTTAAAGATAATTTTGGCAGTATCCAGGTGAATGAACTTAAAAGGGTAAGACAAAGGTCCACAAGGCCAGTAGGTGACTCTTACACAGCCCTGGAGAGAGACAATGTTGGCTTAACCTGCTGTCTGTGGGTAATGTAATCGAATCTTAAGCACATAGAAAATACTGATTTCATTTCTAAGCGTTGTTTTAGAAGAGTTAGTATTTTTCCTGTTACATTTGCCTGTGACCCAAATTCCTAAAAATGATCTTAAAAAAAACCCTCCCCCCCTTCCTTTATTAAACAAGGGATTTGGTACAGCAGGCTCTTTTTTATTGTGGAAGAAGGAAAATGATTAGCTTAATTGTTTTGGCTGGTGTTTTCTACCCAGCAGCTAATTCCTACCTACTAGGCACTATTCATCTTATGTCTGTTAGATTCGTTCCATGTTTTCTATTCCCATTGCCACTGCCCTAGTTTAGACCATCATTACCTCTCACCTGGACTGTTGCCACAACCTGCCAACTCATCGCCCTGCCTCCCAAACCTTTATTTCCTACTATTTATCTTCACATTGTGCTTTCAGATTCCCCTGCTCAAAAGCCTTCAGAGGTTTCCTTCTGCCTAGAGGAGAAATGTTAGCATTATTCCATCTGCTCTTTTGCCCTACCCTGACCCGTGTACAACCTATCATTAAACTAAGCCAGATTATACTCTATTCCCCAAATAAATGCCACACACTATCTTTCTACCTTTGCGTAGGTCTAGAATGGCATTATCTACTTCTTGAAATCTTAGCAATTTTTTTCAGGTTCCAGGACAGAAGTAAAATTTTTGTGATACTTTCTATAGTTATACCAAACAGAAATATTATTAACCACGTACCAGTCTCACAGCTAAGCTTTTGAATCTTCCTGTTATTATAGTTACATATGCCCATATTTCTTCTCTCTCATAAATAAGTTCTTAGGATAGGAACAGTGGGAACAGTGCATTATTTTTCTCTATGTCCCCCCAGTACCTTCCCCAATGCCGTGGAAGTAGGAAACACTCATAAAGGATTTATTTCATCAAATTGATATCTTTTTCATACCAAACTTTTAAATTGTTATATGGATTTATTCTGTTTGAGACTCAAAATGCCTTCAGAAAAATTCTGCCATTTATGTATCTAAGAATATAATAATAATTCTTATTTTTAAATGTGGCCTACGAAGGGGAGAAATTAACATTAATATTTCATGTTTCCTGATTCATTAAAAATGTGTTAAATACTGTTATGTTATTTGCATTATTATAGAGTCAGAGAAAAAGGACAGACAAGATCTTTGTCCTTTTGGAGTTAATTTTAATCAGGGAAATAGAAAAATGTTTTATCCACATCTTATTTTATAGGCACTGATTTCTATAAGTCTTTATAGGTTGCCCTTTATGAAAACATTTTTCTTGGTTATAAAAAAGTCACACACACACACACACACACATATATATATATATTTTTTTTTAACTTAGGCTTTATTACTATACCCACACATTCAACAAGCAGCTATTAGTATACCAGTACCTGGGCACTTTGCTAAACCCTGGTATTTATGGCCAAGTACAAAACAACAGATATCTAAGCAAGGGAATGTACTTTACTTTCACTATATCCTCTGGTCCAGGTATGTTCAGAAGGAAGAGATGATCTGGAAATGCATCAAAGACCACAGTGTCGCAAAATGAACTGGATGCTTTGGCAGTGGAGCAGTGAAGGAAAGATCCACAAAGGCTTGGAGAGGCAATGGGAACCTACAAGTGAGTTTGTGCGGAGCAGACTGCTGAAAGAGCAAGAACTGGGTGTGTGTGTGTGGTCAGACAAGAGAAAATTGTGCCAAGGAAACTGAGGTGAGACACTCTCAGCAATGGAGAGAGAGATCTGAACACACACACACACACACCCCCAGACGTAAAGAGCTAGCCTTAACAATCTGGCATCCAGAGAGTGTGAAGCTTCTCAGAGGAGAGCTTCTTTTTTCCCATAACTTTGCTGCCAGTGCCTCCCCTCTGTCCCTCGCTCTGGAGGAGTTAGAACTTGGGTTAGTAAGAGTGACAAAGAAGGGTGGACACTACCCGTAGGAGCATTTGTGCTTACTTTATCTGCTTCTGACCTGAAATAGGCTCCTGCTAGGACTGGATAAAGGTTTCAACTTGAATATTCAAAGTTTCGATTATTATATTAGTTTAGCCATACTAAGTTTTGAATGGATACTATTTATAAGCAAAGGTTTACTGTTTTATTACACAGTAAATACATTCTAAAGGGGCAGGGGAAGATGCAAATACAATTACATTATGATTTTATTTCACAAAGTAATTTTTCTTTCTACTTATTATGCATGCCAAAATAACATTTCACTATTCAGGCTTACATACAATAAGAGTGGCGTGGATGCTCTGGATAAAAATTGCTTTGGTAAGACACATGGAAACAACATTAGTATGGATTTAGATGAAGTAGAACTTTGAAGTTGGGATTAAATATAGGTTTGTAGAAAGGAGGAAGAAAAAACTTTCTAAATGAAGTTATGATGACAAAATGCTCAAGTTCTATCCTGGGTTCAAACAGAAAGGTCTGCATAAAGCCAACATTCATATTGAGGAAGACATCTTGGAAAGATACATCAGAGGCTCAACTCTAAAAGGCCTTGATGGCCAAGCTAGGAAGTTCCTTTTAAGTAATGAGTTTTCATTTAATGCTCTTAAAACCTGGTAATAAAATGGAATGGAGAAGTCAGTTATTCATCAAGGTTAATTTGGTCGTTGATACTGCCTTTTCCAGCTTCTCCCACTGCTTTTAAATTACACCATTATGTTTTTTATAGCATCTTAGTTCTCTTGTTTACAGCCTGTCTCTCACAATTTAGTGTAAGCTAAATGAGAAAAAAACACTTGAAAATTTTTGCTGCTCTTTGCTATGCTGTCACTAGAAGAGTGACTGGACAGATAGTAGGTGCTCATTAAATAGCTGATAAATAAGTAATTGAATGAAGAGGGAAAGACCGGAGGAGATGCACTGTTAAAAAAAAATTGAGAGAAGAGTTATGATAACTTGGATTAAGATTTTGGCAGTAGTAGGAGAGAAAAGTTATCATACTATTCAAGTTTTGAAGAAGGAATCAGCAGGGGACCAAATGGAGAAAAATGTCATAGGAAATTCCAAGATTTTCAAATATTTGGAACTATTTTCTAGGGAAATAAGGATGGCCCTCCTGGAACCCGGAAGTCAGAAGGAAGGTGCTAGATTGGGAAGGGGTTGGGGTTTTGCATGTATAGAGCCTGCTGTGTCTGTGGGAGGGTCCCATACAGTGCTATCATTGGGTAGATCTGAGAAACCAGGTTCTACTGGACGTACAATGTAACTTTCAGCAATTGACTGGTTTTGTGTTTGAGATAGCTAAGTTTTAAAAACTCAGACTTTTTAAATATTTGGGAGAGTGTGCCTGTCATCTGGTTTTCATTGCTTTTCTCTTCATGAAGTCAGTTATGAAGTAGAATTCAAGTGAATGCAAAGAGGTAGCGGAGAACCCCAGGAAAGAAGGCTGGTGGCCCAGTCTGAACCCCCTATGTCCTGCTGCCAGTCCCTCATTTCCTCTGCAGCAACTTTCCCATGTGGCTGTGAACACTGCTTAGGAAACTATCACTGGCAGCGTTTGTGAGGGTTGCCAGCTTTTAGCTAGGCAACCATTCACTTGAACGAAGTAGAAGCTGAGTGAAGAAAGGGTGAGTTGCCAAATGACGTTTTCTCCTCCCTCCCCAATCTGCAAATCTGGAGGGCAGGAGGGAGAATTGTGACCAAACAATGTCTTCCCACATCCCGTAGCCCACAAGGACATAGCTATAAAGGCAACTTAAGTTTTAAGTGTGCAGTTATCCACGTTGAGAGGAGTTTCTATTCTTAGAAATGATCTTTTCATTAATGATACCCTTCAAACACCAGTAACTTCTCTTTCTACTACCATCAATATCAAAATAATAAAATAGAGGATAAAAGATAAAAAATGAGAAGGTTTCCTAATACATATCCAAAAAATATGTATTACCTGTGTCTGTATATCTTATGCAAACTTACTATAGGTAAATAAAGACAACGTGAGATTTCTGGAATATTAATCCATTCCTTTGACTCATGGAAACTGTGCAATTTATGCTGAGGTTTGTAGAATTTAGTTTACAATACTGGTTAATCCAGTTTGAATGGACTTGATGTGGAGAATTATCTAGTACAAAGCAATTCACTGTACATTGTTCGTATGACCGTGATTTTATGTGTAATTGTTACACACTGAATGTTTGTGTGCCTCCAAAATTCACGTGCTGAAGCCCTAAGCCCCAATGCGATGGTATTTAGTAAGAGGGCCTTTGGAAGAGAATTAGGATTAGATGAGGTCATCAGAGTGAGGCCCTCGTCATGGGACTAGTGGTTCTTATAAGAAGAGGAAGAGAGACAAAAGCTCCCTGTCCTGTGAAGAGACAGCAGAGAGGCAGCCTGGGAAGAGCATGAGGGTGGCAATTGGCTGGCACTGGCTCTGGGACTTCCACAGCCTCCACCACCATGAGATGGAAATGTCTGCTGCTGAAGCCAGTCAATCTATGGCGTTTTGTTATGGTAGACTATAGCAAGGCTTCCCAAACTTCAAGAATCATCTGAAGTTTATTTAATGTGTGGATTCCTAAAGCCCAGTATATATGGTATTTGTTTCAATTAATCTGAAATTTCACGTCCCAGGAGTTTTCACTTTAAGTAAATTTCAAAGTGATTCTGATACAGGCTCTTCTGGGCAATAGTTTGGCAAACACTGTTTACAGGGCAGGTACGCAGATAATCTTTTTTTGCTTGATAGTTGGGGGCGTGGGATGGAAAGGGAGAGAACTGTTCTGACTTGGTCCTTAGACTTTCTCACTCTTGTTTCAAACTTCCAAAGTTTTCCGCAGGAGGAGAATACTTACAGCTACCAGCTTCTTTCCTGTGTTGTTACATCACGTAGTAACAAACACAAATTTAGGATCTTAGAAAGAAAAAAACAGAGAGAGGGCACTGTACAACACCTTAATCTTTTTCCTACCAGTGCCTCATTGGGTAAGTATTTTCTCCCAAATTACTGAATTATGAGCATTCAGGAAATCAGAGCCAAGAAAGGGCTTATCTTAGCCAAAATTTTGAAGTAGGCAAAAATTTATACATTAACTGTTCATCATGCCTACTACCCACCAAACTTGGTAAATCTGGCTTTTCTGAAAAATGAGCCTATAACTTCAGAGTGTGTTGGAGGGTTAGTACTCCACATGGATCTAAAAACACATATTCATTAGTATTTCTTGGATGAAACATTTTAGTTTAAAATTTGGAAAATCTAATGAACTAAGGCAGGCCCTGGGAGATATTCTGGGGGAGATGGAGTCAGTGGGGATTTTGGCATTCCTCAAAACATTTTTCCAAAGGCAGGGCTTAAACAAAATTTATGGAAGAGATGTTTCAGAAATCTAAGCCCTCTATCATGGCTCTTTTTCAGGTCTGAAGTTAGATATGATCTGGTCATTAGTATATCTGACTCCACAGAAATCATTAGGATTAATGCATCAGCATGTAGAGGGGTCTCTGCTTTTTCAGGAAAAATAAGATGTTTCAAAATAGAAGCAGTTAATTATATTCTCCAGATCTCATTTTCTCCTTAAGGCAGATACAAATACCAACTGTTTCTGACCTTGTGGTGTCATCTCCCAAATTGGCATGTATTTTGACATATTTTGTGAAAGCAATTTCCATTATGTTGTATTCCCCAACACATGGTACTTTGAAACTGTTAAGCAAAATACAAAATATTACTAATAATCTATCCGCCATGTATTATTAACACCTCAAGAGAAAGAGCCTCCTTCCACCAGATGGAGGGACGGATCCGGGATATCTATTCATTTTTTATGTCCATTAAGTGCTCTGGCACAAATCACAAATCAGAAAGACCCTCAAGTAAAGACTCATGTTTCAGCTTTTTAACTGCATAAAAAAGGAGTATAAACTCGTGCAGGCAAGACAGCAGGTTTCCTTTTTGTGACAGAGCACCCAGGTCAGACCATAATGAGCAAAATCTATGAAGAGATGTTTCCATACATCTCTTTTAGGGGTTTTCTCAAAGCAGCCCTAAGGGTTGGGTCTTTGGAGTCAGTAGCAGGTCACTTTACTTCTTCAATTCTAAATGTATTTAACATTTTCAATCCCTAAGCCCCTGCAGCTTCATGCTGTGTATATTTAATGCATAAATGCTCCAATGTGTAAAGTACTGAGAGGTTCTTACATAAAGATGAACCATTCCTACTTCAGTGGTGTAGAGACATTTCAAAATTTTACTAGTTTACAAGTTGGTCTACAATTTACCAACTTGTTTTCCTGGTGGGAAGTAGTTAGGTTGTAAGAGGAGAGAAACATCAGCATGTTAGCTTAACAAGCAAAAATTCTATTCATCTTCATGCTGGCTATTTGTTATATTCTTGCGGCTGAATTTAGTTTTACATGTTGTGACAGTCATTGAAATCAGGCTCCCACGAAATGTGTTTCACACTGTTAGAGCTGGCATTTATTTTTCAACTTGTAAATAAATCTATGATCTTCATAGATCTATTTCTATGTTTATTTCTATTTCTAAGGTTTCCCCCCTTAGTCCTAGTTAATTATAAATAATATTTTAGTTAATTCCTTCCACTGTATTCAGGATTCCCTTTTACTGATTCTTCTTCTTTACCAAAGCATGTCCCTGTATTTGGAGCTCAGAAAATATTTGTGGAACAAAACAAAGCCTGGCAAAAAAAAGTATAAACTGGGAGGCAATACTGTGCACAGGGGTAAACAGAATAGGCCGTGGAGCAGAAAGCAAATTTTGAACTTCAGCTATTGCATTATGAACTGTCGGACGGGGGCAAGTGACTTTGTCTTGCTGTGCTTCCATTTCCTCTTCTGTAAAATGGGGATCGCAGCACCTATCTCATAAGGTTCTTGTGGTATTAGGTCAGATAATCCAAGTAATGTTACAGCAGAGTTCTTAGCACAAGGCAAGTAGTCAATAATTATCTTCTATTATTCATTAGTTTTGTCACCTTACAGCATCCAGCATAGTGTCTCTGCAGGGCATCAAAAGGCATATATTTAAAATCTTAAATCTGACTAAATCTGTTACTCTAAGAACAGCCTTTTTGACTCAATTGGTAATTCTGGCAATATCTTCTCTACTCTAAATTTCAGGTGTGATTTTGGCAGCACCGTCAGCTTTATACCAGGTTGTAAAGCTTTGTGTCCGGTGTGTATTTTACCACATTTCGTGTCCCCATTACATTCCCCGAATCTTATTTTAGTCACGACAGGTGTTTAATAAATATTTATTGACTCATTGTTTCTCTATTAGCTATTTTTTTTCTTTCTGATGGTCGACTCTTTCTAAGGGGAGTCTCCTTAAATTTTATACTCTTAATACTCTCATGCTACACAATAGACTGTAATTTTTTCAAACTATACATCTAGAATTATGGTTTTAAAAATTTCTAACTGTTTCTAACTCAATTTACTCAAACACGTGTGTGTGTGTGTGTGTGTATAGTGTGTGCACAGGAAATAATAGTGAAATAAATTCTGATAAGGAATTAAAGATGAGATCTACCTTGGGCTTTCTGTGGCGATATCCTCTCTCTTCGACGTATGGTTTGATTTCCAAACATGGTGTTTTAGTCTATGGTTGTACAAATTACATTTGAATGTTTCCCAACTTCAGTTCTCTCCTTACAGTGCAGTGTGCAGTTTCCCATTCTAAGGAAAGATTGCTCCTTTGATGAGGACATATTTATTCTATATAGACACAGACTTCTTAGGATGCTTCTCTGTTCCAGGGAGAAGTCACAAGTATATTAATGGCTTACTTTTTCTGTACCAAGAAAATTGATTTCCCCTTTGTTTCTAAGGAAAATCATTTTGAGGGTACTCACCACTATGTGATGAATGGTACTATAAAAACACTTTGGGGCTTCAGCAAAAGGAGAATACTGGCTTAAAAATTATTTATTCTGTGCAGTCTAATTTTATTCCTTGAAAAGTACATTCACTTTGCAATGACGTCTCCTTCTTGTTTCCTTAACCTAATTCACATGAATACTTCTATATACCATATCATGCTCAGCGAGCAGTAAATAAGAACTAAATTGTGCTGTTAGCCGCTGAATCACCTTACTCTTAGTCTTCTGTTTTGTAGACTTGCCAAGTGTAACCTAGGAACTTATTTCCTGATTTATATCATTTACTCCTCTCCTGTCTAGCAGAACTTGTACTTCAGTGCCTGGGACTTGGAGAAACAATTGAGTGGGATGGTAAGTCTACCAAGATATTTGCTTAAGAATCTTAAAGAAGCCTACTCACGGATGTTTTGGAACCAGATTTTAAGTGAACAAAGTTAAAACCTGTTTTTCTCTTGTGGTTATTTCAGGCTTTTCTGTTTTTAAAGTCATCTTCACATATGGTACCTCCATATATATCTAAATCTATTCCACATAGCTATAATGCATGATTTAAGCTTACTTTTCATAATACAGCACTGTGACTAATTTGGTGTTAATTCTACTGTGTTTTTCAGATTGTTCAGTAGGAAGGGGCTAGTGCCAGTTCTAACAGAATTACTATAGCGCGTTAACATATACATCTAAACTATATACACTATTATATTCCTAGCACATCCTATTAATTATGGAAATCACATTCATTTCAAAAGTGGAATTTACATGACAACAGCTTCTGGGGCTCAGTTGAGCATCAGACCAGTATGCCACAGAATTCCCTTGTAGTGTGGGTGTTGACAGGATTCTGCTGACAACAAATTTGCAATGAAAATGTCTCATAAATGTGCATCCACATGGAACATTACTGAGAAGGGATCATCTCATTATTCACACAGGTCATTCATGTCAGAGAAGGCAATTTCATCACTCTTGCACTAATAAGATAAATTATGAGGAACAAATAGTCATGTATACATATATACAAATGGCCTGAAAGATGTGTCTTAAATATTTAGCAAAGATGTCTGGATAAAGAATTGTCACCTTTGTGTTCTCTCCTATAACTGTGTATTTTATAATTCCCACATAAATGTTGGAGAGAGACTCTAAATCAGACAAGAGGGTGGACTAGTCCAGAAGGGTTATAATAGGAAGTAAATAACAAGATAAAATAGAATTGGGGGAAAATTAGGCTGACTATCACGACAAAGTTCTTAATAAGGAATACCGTTAGACTGTGAAATAGTCTTTCAAAGGCTCTGGAAGGAGTCACGAGCCATTTAATGTCAGATTGGACTGAAGTACTCCAAAATAGGCTAGAGGGACCAAGATTACATTAGAAACGGAAGGAAGGGGATGACCTAATAATTTCTACTGTCTCAGAGATTACCATGATTGTACTCATTTTATGTGTTCAGACTTGGTACATAATCTATCTTTTTATGCTACTTCTTGGGAGCAATTTCAACAAATTCATCTCATGCATTTAATAGAATCTCAAAAGAGGTGAGAATGCACAATAAACTCAGTTTAAAATAGCAACATGAGAAGACTATGAGTAAATACTCCTTATTTGAGAGTTACCCCTAGAGAAAACACGTCTCACTCTGGAAATCCATCCACATTCCAACGTACTCCAATGCATTCCAATGCATTCTGCCCTTTTAGTTTTCAATATTGACTAGACATTAATTTTCATTTCTTCTGGTTAATGGAATCTTGGGATGATGCTGAATTCAGGAAAACAAATTAAAACATTTTATCCCCAAGCCATCGGGCTACATTTTGGCAGGAGGTTGCTAGAACTCTAGAAAAGGATGATGCTTCATTTTGTGACTGATCCACTGATAGAGGAATGGACAAGAAAAATGGTTTAATTTGGAAAAAAAAGAAGTTTGATATAAGAAAGAGGAAAATGTACCCAGGGAAGTTGTAAAATGTTATTGCTATGAGTATTTCAAAATAAGACCATCTTCAATTTTGTGTCATTCCAGCTGATCGTCTGTCATACACTACAGAAATGAAAAAGGTGACCTTTAAACAATTATTTCAATTCTTTCATTCATTACAAATACTAACTTCAATTTAAGTAATAATGAAGATCAATTAATTTTATGCTCTATCTATGTTAGTTCAACTTTACCAATTTTAATTGTAGCAACATAAAATTAGGGTTGAGCTCATCATTTTGATATTTGGTTAATTGTGGGGTAACAGTTCTTTTCATATGTACAACACAACTTTTTAAAAAAATGCAGCATACCCAAATGAGTGGGTTGTAGGACATATTTTTATTATTTATACTATCTGCTCATGTAGCTTTCCACACCTTTTTTTATTGTGTAAAAAATGCCATACAATTTAAGAGAAAGTGTCCCCAGATTCCAAGCCCCATAGTTTAGCCTACTTGTGTTGCTATAATTTCTATGATTTAGATTCCACATCTCATTGGTAAGACTTTAGCTTGTAGAACTAGAGTTTTATACCTAGAATTTTTTTTTTGCAATAATGGGGGGTAAGTTTACCAATGCTAAAAGGTATTGTTACCATATCCTTCTGTCTAGTCCAATCTAGTCAATGTAGATATGCTGGAATTTTTAGTGTTTTATTTGTGAAAGTGTAAGTTTCAAGACTTCCTCTCATTTTCCATCCCAAGTACCTGTGTTACTCTAATCATAAAACAAGATAACCTTATAGCATGTTTACTCAAAATATTTGACACTTCTTGCTAGGTGATCAAAACCCCAAAGGATGGCCAGGTAAAAACTACAGGTGTAGGAAATCTTTGTAAAAAAAGACACTACCATTATGAAATTGAAATATTATAATATTTTCTGATATATGGTAGCTTCCAAGTGTATTCAGATTCCATTGGGCTATTTTTAGAAAAAAGGCATGTAGCAATATAAACATAGCTAAAAATTAGAGCATCTCAAACATCTTTGGTAGGAACTGTAATCCATATGAGTTAAGCATAATGACAATCTACATCAAATATATTTATGCAAACAGTTGAAATTCAGGTAGTAGCATTAAAATGTGGAATAGATAAACCAAAGCATTTTTTTAGTCATAGGTAAACTACTACTGTTTCTCTTCAAATAGAGGCTTTTTTCATGAAGAAACATAATATTTCTCTACTCTAAAAGCCAGAAACACAAAGAAATTCAAGCAAAGAATCTCAAAGTAATGAACTATTGTTAGCTCCTTAACTTACACTCACCTCAACACGCATGAACCTAAGCTTTGAATATTCCAATATGTAACTATCTCTAAATAGACCCCAAACATATCTGTTACTATTTAAATATCAGTAGAAATTTTATAAGCAAATTATTTGAATACTTAACCACAGATCTTTAGAAATGTACAGTTTTATTTGTTTCCAAAATCCATAATCTGTAAAATACTTAAAAATCAGGAGCATGCCCCATTAATATATTTGTCCATCAGTATTCTATTTTGGAGAATCTTCCACGTTTGTTAATCCAAGGAAAAATTAAAAGGAAATTTCCATAAAATCCTTGAGAAACAAGTTTATTGGATATATTACCTAGCCTATTTTTGGATCGCAAATCTCCCGCCCTCTCTGAGTTATCTCACTGTCAGATAAGAGAATGGAACCGGATCGATGAAAAGATACGCTCCCAGTCTGGCTTTTCGATTTTTCGCTCAAGCCAAAAAGAAGCAAAGGGCAGCGAGTTAAGGCTCCTTTCCGAGCATGCTTGCGGGAGGGTGAACCTCTGGCCACCTCTGGCTACCGAGCTCTTCCCCGCTGCATGGACCAGGTCCGCTGACCGCTACCCACCTCTCCTGGCAACCTCCACACCCACATGGAACCGCCAATGTGTCAGCCAGTCATCGCAAGGTTTCCTGTGCACAAAGCATTGGGAGCCCCCAGATAGAAACGAATCCTGAGTCCAGAGCAGAGCTGGAGGTGGTTGGCTGATGAGACTGGTATCTCTTGGGGTCTGTGAGCGCTGGTTAGTCCCTCCACCTCTCTCGCCCTGGCCACAGATCGGTGCCCTAAAATCTACCTCCTCCCAGAGATACAAACGTGCGCGCACACACACACAAACTCTCGCTGGTGCTCATCCACATCGCCTCTGCCTCCCGTCCTTCCCAACCCCGGCAGAACTGTAGGGACCAGTCCCTGCTCTGCCTCAACTTTCCCGGCTACGCCTGCCCCACGCGGCACCCAAGCTCCCGCGCTCTAGCTGGGCTCCCTCCAGAGGGACACGTCCTCTTCTGGGCCCCTTACCTCGCAACAACTCCTACCAGGAACTGGAGCTGACCGTGGTGGCAGCAGCGGCAGTGAGCCTGCACTCGGGCTCTGGCTCATGGTTGGTCCTCCTCATCCGACACAAAAGAGGTAGCTTGCTGGCTTTGTCCTTTCCAAATCCAAGGGAGAAGTTATTTTGCCCCCGAAATGTCCAACTTGTGCGCCCAGCTTCCTGTCACAGTGCCCCCTGCCCCCGCCCCCTCCCGGCTGCGCGCTGGACCACTGCCCGGTGGCAGAGCATCCAGGCCTCCGAGTCAGTTGGGAGTGGGAAAAGGGAGGGGTGGAGGAGAGAAGAGGGAGGAGGTTGGGGAAAGGGGAACCCAGTGGTCTTCCGCGGAGGGGAGGGGAGCACTTCCCAGAGGAGTCCCCCTCCTCCTCCTTTAAACAGGCAAACCCACTTCCTAGGCGGGGAAGCAACTTTCCTTCACCTTGACCAAGCTGAAACCATCGCATCTAATTGGGACTCTCAGCAGAGACATGGACCTTCTGGCATCCTCTCCTTCTCATTCTTTCTCTTTTTCCCTCTTCCCCTCCCCCTTCCTCCCTTCTTTTATAGGGGTGTATCTGCAGAGTCTTCACTGAGCCAGGGTACCTAGATGAGAAGATGATTACACCGAAAGCCAGAGCGGTTTTGCTGGCCGCCTGGCCGCTTTGCCTCTCTCTGTTTGAAATCCTTAAGCAGTGCATATAAAGGTCGGAGAATTTCGGAGGAGTGAGGCGAAGGGGCGTGGGGCTGTAGGGAAGGAGGCGGCGGCTTTAACTTTAAAGCTCTGCTAGAGTTCTTGGCTTTTGGGTGAGCAGGGACTTAGAGTTAGTCCTTGGAAGAACTCTCCGGTGGTCCCGGTGCAACCGGGTGACCGCGCGCTGGAGGAGCCAGAGAGAGCGGGAGCAGGAAAGGAGTGAGTGAGCCAGCGAGGCCGGTGCGCAGCTCTGCCCTACACGCGGCACAACTGCACATTGCGAACCCCTGGAGAGGGTTTGTGCTGAACAATCTCTGGGTCAGGAGGGAGGGAGACGCTCCTGTTTCCTAGCAACCTTCATCAATCTTCTACGGATAGCTCCCTCTGAAGGAATTCGATTGGGCAGTCCCCGGAGAGAAGCCACGCCCCTTCAGGAATGCTGGGCTGCTGCTTTTTCGCATCCTCCCAAATTTCTTGGGTGGAATAAGATTAGAGGGGCGTGCTGAATTATCTTTTTTCCCCTTTATCTTTCTGAGCTACCACACCAACCTTTTGCAGCTGCCCCAGCTCATTAGTCCTTCTCCAGTCTTACTCGTGGGTAGTAGACGCAGTTAATGTTTTCTACAGAACCTCTTCTTTCTTCTTGAAATTAAATAAATAAATAAGAACCTTAAATCGGTGACGTAGGCACAAAAGAGAGAAAGGCATACGGAAATAGCTTTAATAGGCTGCGAGCTACAGAAGAGAAAATCCCAAAGCTAAAATTCCAGGCATCTTTCTATGTGTAGAAACACATTGTGTTTGATTTCAAAATTGAAACTTCATTAATTTTTCCACTCTAATGTACGAACTTCGTATTAACCAAGGATTGAGTTATATCAAGCCAGACACAATTAAACTTAATGCTTTAAATGCTACATTTATTCTTTAATATTTAATGTTAAATTGTTTAACAACTGCTCTTTTGTAACCTCGCCAGAACTTTTAAACTACAGGAATAATTGTACCACTGATTTTTTTTTTTAAGCGGGCTAGTGATATTTAAAAGACACATGTACATATATTTCATTGTGAACTCCAGTAAACCCAGGCATTTGCATCTATTAAAAGATGAAATGTTTTTTAAATAGTGAAATGCTAAAAATGCTGATGTGCTCCTTCTAGCACCATTCTTTCTGAGATGTAATAGCACTCCCAAAATAGAAGCAAAAATCACCCTTCCCTTATATTTCATTACTGTTATCTAATATATGTTATTGTTCTCCATAAACACATTAGGTCTTCTTAAGGAATTATTTTTAATAATGTTTGCCCAATAGACAACCGAATATCAAAAAGTAATGGCCTGGACAATGAGAAAAATATACATTTATACACTACAGGGCTTCAGAAACCAATGAAGCCATGTTGGCAGATTTTGGCCCCTTTCAGAATGTTCTAGAGGATGTCATCATGCACTTCCACGATATTATCAGACTGAGTTGGGAATGAGAGAAGTAGAAGAGGGCTGATGTTTTCATCTCATTAAACAAGAAAAGTAGCTGTGTTTGCACAAAGGAAAGTGCTGATGTCCAGGCTGAAGTGCATCTCCATAGTCTGAATCTCACGGTTTATGCTTTGCGAGGCATAGAGGCTGTAACACTGAAGCAAATTATCAATCTGTTATCAGATCAGGCTTTATGGGACAATTCTTCCTCTCCCCTAGTCCTCCATACACACAAAGAAATGATGAATGGAAGTGCTCCTCAGCCTTGTGGAAGTTGATTACCTGAATTTGAATATTGAATTTCCATCACTTCCCAGCTGTGAGAATTTGGGCAAGTTTCTTACCCTCCCTCTATCTATTCTGGCATTTGTTAAATGGGAATAATAACTGCTCACACTAATCATTTCAAGGATTAGTAAATGTGTGTCAGCAGCATATAAATATTAGTTACTATTACTGGTCTTTATTTTATAGTGAATTGATGGTATTTTAATTGTCAAGCAAGCATATGGAATATTTAATTGAAAGCAATTAGTCTTGAACTTTATTTCTTCCTTTATCATTTAAATTCATCATGGCATGGGGATATAACTTAGCTTTTAATTTTAATTTTTATTTGTTGGTGTGTGTCTGCGTGTGTTTTCAAAAGCCTAAAGAGATCTGGCTAAATAATAACCTTTGACTAAATAGCATGTCAATTAAGAAAGTGCATTCTTCCTCTCTCCTCCCCACCACAAGTATTCGATCTGGGCTCCATTTCTAAACAATTCTAGTTTCTTTTTTTTGGCCGGGGCCGGGTTTGAACCCACCACCTCTGGCATATGGGGCCGATGCCCTACCCTTTTGAGCCACAGGCGCCACTTGTTTCTTTTTTTTTAAGTGACTGGTATAATATGTTTATTTTTATCAAAGATTTTTCAAGTGAAATGTGTTTTCGGCATTTAGACCAGTCTTTCTAGTTTGTATTTTTTTTTATTAGTTTGCTTAAAGTTCCTAATTTATCTATGATTGTTCAAGTAATTAATCATGTTATTTCTTCTTAGGATTCTTTACAGTTAACACTGGGAAAACGCTTTTAAGACATGGCCCATAGAGCATCCCAACATTCATCCAGAAATACCACTGAGAGTTGCTGTATCATCACTGTCATTAATTACAAATATTAATAAATGCCTTCCGTATTCCCAATCTGATCCATAGTTTACTCTTACTAGCATTCCCTTTGAAGCAAATCTCTACTGGCAGAGATCAATCTTATTACTGGTTTCTACTACCTGTCAGGAAACTACAGTTATTTTGATCATATGGGGTGATCAGGAATCCAGAAGTATGAAATACTTCTCACTTATGGCTATTGTCTGATTCACAGTTGTTTGGTTTGGGCATTAAGTTATATGGCTACCTGAACCTTATAATCCATCTGGCCACACTGCTTGCCTCAACCTTCACTCGCTAACCCTCTGGCTGTTAATTTCCTCTGTATAACTCAGAACAGGACTGATCAAATCTAGAGACTTAATACTAGGTCTTTGTAAATATGTATGTCTAAAATGCTAAAATTTATCTTTAATTTGCTTATAAGCATTCCTCATTTATTTTTAAGCCTCTTTCAAAATATGTTCCCCTTTTGATCATCTATAAATTCTGATTTTAATTATTGCTACACAATAAAAGTCTTCTAGTCATCGTTTTGACAGAAATTCTAAGACAAAGAGATGCCAACTAAGCCATATTCCAAAGTGAAAGTTGCCATCCCCTTGTGCAGATCTGAGTGGGGTGTCTGAAAGCACATGGAACATAAAAGGGTTAAAGTCTAAGAAACTAAGATAGGCAGGAAGTTGGAGCACAGAGAGTTTTTGGTGTGCTTCTAGATATATAGGTCCAAGATGTGGGTTTGTGTCCTCCAGACTTCGACTCCAATATAGGGTGCTGTAGCTACAGGGGAACCATTGCTATGTTCCCCTGGATTTTGGGTGATGTAGTGGATTGCTTTTTAATTTACAGCAGAGAAATATGAGATGCTGGGTCTAGATCTGTCTCTCAGAGGGCTAAAAGAAAAGAAGGCTGAAAGAAAAGAGGGCAAGTAACTGCACTCTCTGTCATGACAAGTAAATGGGTGGGTTTCCCATGCACTTGCTGTGGGTCGTGTGAGCACAGAGCAGATGTGCTTTTGTTACTTCCTCCTCACAAGTATTTGGTGGAGAATCTGTGATCCTAGTGGTGTTCTGGGGAGGGCACAGGGCTGCAGTAATGTCACCAGCAGTAGGTTGTGTTTTGCACAAAGGCACTTGGCATATGGGTGAGAAGGGCTTGTTTGCCCATGCTCCTGTAAAGGGCTGTGTGAACCTGGGGTGAGGGCATTGTCTATACTTCATCAAGTTGGAGGGCCCCCTTTTGATAATTCACATAAAGGGGTAGGGGAAGCCTGAAGGTGAAGTGCAGAAAACCAAAGGCTCTGGGTAAGGTAGTAAGTGGTCAGTCATGAATGCCTCACTTGGACAGGTCAGATTCTGCCGTAAGAGATCCCCGGAGCCTGAGGGCCTTCAAAGAACCGACTAAATTGGGATCAGAAAAGTCAGCTTTGAACACTGCTGAGCTCAGGAAAAAGCAATGCCAGATCAGTGTCTCCTCATACCTTCTATCTCTGACCTCTTCGACTCAGAGGGATGAAACGCTCCAGCTCTGGCTGAGGTGTAAGGAGGATGAGATGAGGAACTTGGGTGAGCAGAGAGAAGAGCCCCCAGATCCTCCTGCAGGCTGCCCCCTAGCTGCCTCCCCGGGCTGAATGAGAAGCTGGTGGATATTGTATTATTTCTCGGCCTTAGACCTAATTTCACCGAGTCTGTGGTATTTTTCTTTTCTACTGAAGTGAAGGGAGACATTTTTATCTGAGAACGATCTGAAAATCGAGTCACTGACCTTAAATTACATCCCAAAGGATAGTGAAGAAGAAGCCTCACAGGCAAGGTCTGCAGGGGCAACAGTGAGAAGAGGATGAAATGATTCTCAGGTGCTGTGGGAGCCTCACTTCTTAGGTGCAGAAATGTTCTGATCAGTACTTTGCATTCTTTTGTATTGGTTTCCTGATACAGAGAAAGAAAAAATAAAGAAGGAATATTGCTTGGCTGTTTACTATATGTTTTATTTTGGGTTTTGTCCTGAATATTGTTACAGTTAACATCTGAATTAAGGTCAGTTTTAAACTTGAATGTTCAAATATTGACACACTTACTGCCCACAAATGGCTGCTTTGAAACATTTTAATTTTTGATCATTCAATAAATACTAACACAAATAAATATTAATCAAATTTGTGGATTATTTTTAATACTAATCACAAGTGATGGAAATACTTGTTTACTTTCTTTCACAAATAAACAGGGTACTTCTTGAGGGCAGGCCCTTTGGCTACTGTATCTTGTCTTATTTCTGGTACTTAAGGAAATAATATAGGGAAGGAGGGGAGTGGGGAAGACTTGCTCAGTTGCTTTTTGTTAAGTGAATGGGTTAACCTTTAAAGATTAAAAGATCACTTTGACTTGTATTATGTAGTCCTTTTTTTTGAGCCCTGGATATAGAATGGAGTCCTGAATTTTATATAGGAGGGATTTAGAAATGTTAGTCTGGTTCACAGAATATAAACCTCATGAGAGAAGGGGGCTTGTGTACTATCCACCTGTCATCCATCTTTCTTTCTTTTTTTTTTCTGAGACAGAGTCTCACTTTGTCACCCTCAGTAAAGTGTGGTGGCATCATAGCTTACAGCAACCTCCAACTATTGGGCTCAAGTGATTCTCTTGCCTCAGCTTCCCAAGTAGCTAGAACTACAGGCACCCACCACAATGCCTGGCTATTTTTGAGATAGGCTCTTGCTCTAGCTCAGGCTGGTCTCCGGCACATGAGCTCAGGTAATCTGCCCACCTTGGCCTCCCAGAGTGCTGGCATTACAGGTGTGAGACACTGTGCCCAGCCCCACCTGTCCATCTTGACTGCTTAAAACTGCACCTTGTAGAGCTCAGTAGGCATCTGATGAATGAAAGAGGAAATGGTTAAAGGACCTTCCCAGGGTTTTATCTCAAGTCTCTATTTTTATAATGTAAACTATTTTTTAATTTGAGGTTTTTAACAAGTAACTTTTTGGGGAGACAGGAGTAGGACAATAGAATTCGGTAAATATTATAAACATCACAGAGGAACAAAAGCCCCTAGGCGCACTTGTTGCTTGGAGGGGTTAATTCATACAGATAGTACATGACAGAATACTGCTGTTACTCTGGGCTTGTGATTCCAATTTAGAGAAATGATGCAGAGCATAAACACTAAAGGAGCTCAGAAGACACAAGAACATATCACCTGGTTTGCTTTTCACCTGGAAGTTTATTCTCACAGACTTAGGCATAGGTTTTTGTTGTATATTTTAGATATTGAATATATTTATGCTATTTATTTTGGTCTTGCATTCATTATGTCCTTCCATATAATTAAAGTCTATTTTTAATAGTTAAAGTGATGGCATGCTAATAGTGTCATCCCTAAATCAGCCATTTTAACCCAAGGTGCAAATAGTTGTATAGGTATGCACATACCCATTCAGGTAACATGCATTGGAAAATATTATGGGCCAAACACTACACCAAGTACCTAGGATACTAATGAGACACAAGGGTAGTTCTACCCTTGAAGATTTCTCTTCTGACAATGGTGATCAGTAATGTCAGTAATTCACTAAAAATTTAACATGATAGAGTACATAAGAGAGGTCCTTTAGGAAGAAGAGCGACCTGTGAGATTTAGCCACTATATTTGAACAAAGATAAAACTCCTGAGCTCAACTGGCCTTTGCTGTTCCATGAGTGTTCCACTTCAAGACTAAATTTTGAAGTGTACATATTTGAGAAAGAGGAGTATGTCAGTTAGAAATGCTACTTGGCTACAAGTAACATTTAACCCAACTAGCAATGGCCTAAACCAGCAGTGGTTTTCTAGATCATTTTTATAGATAAGAACTATCTTATGGTTGGAATAGCTTTGGGGGCTGCTTTGTGTCTCTGTGTTATAAAGGCCAACATCTCTGTCTTTTTCTTCAAGTCCCAATATTGCTGCCACAGCTCCCGCTATCACATCATCAACTCAGGAGAAAGGAATAAGCAAGACCAGCAGTGTACAGTATCTTTGTCCTATGTATCCAGAAGGCATAATTTTTTTCTCAAAATCACATAGAATAGTATTGTTTATGTCTCACTGGATAGACCTATTCATAGACTACCCCTAGATGCAAATTAGTTTGGAAAGGTATGTAATTAGCTTCTCAGCCTCTGTTGTATAAGGCATAAAGAAGAGGGTGAATGGGATTGACTGTTTTGTCAGGGAATAATCTCATTACTTCTTCCTTATTACACCTTTTCTATACCAGAGATGGTTTTCCTCGCCCATGATTTAGGTGTTGGTATCTGAAGCATGAATATTTCACATGGAGATACCTCTAGGGGTTTTGTTCTCAGGTATTCATTCAATAATAAATATTTATTGGGGGCCTAGTCTGTGCCAGGCAATATGCTATATACTGGTCTTGGTATTGGGGAACATAGTCAAATAAATACTTTCAATCAATACGGAGCTTTATTTTTGGAAATTTTCCAACCACAGCCCTATTACTATGTGAGATATTATAAGTTCTCAGTATTGTATTTCAGGCTATTTTATTCTAATAACAATATTCTCTGTTTTGACTTTTTTTTGCTACTTTGGAAATATTATTTCATTAAAAACAAAAAAATCTTGTATTCCTCACATCCTCATCTCCTTCTTCAATGTTTCATGTATTTGAAAAATATTTAATACGTTCTCCAGTTTAAGAAATGAATCCATTTTCCAGTGTGAAAGATAATGTACCTACTGGGAAACCATTACTATAAGGAAGGGCAAGGCCTTCAACAATAAAAAGGAATTTTTTTTTTAATATTATAAGATCAAGGACATCTTAGGGGAGGAGAGATTTTGGGTGGAGAGACCATAAAAATGCAAATTAAGACATTACAATTTGCTATCATTTCTAGGGCAGAATCTAATAAAATAAATTCAAGATTCTTGGGAAATGTTTTTTCTTGCAAAATACATTTAGCTTGAATACCTTAGTAATTGAATAAAAATTTTAATTATCTAATTGTTTGGTTTGGTTTGGTAGCAGAGTTTTGGTCACGGAATGCATAATGCTTCAATTAGATGTCACGCTAAGGTAGCAGTGACCTATCACAGCTCTGTTTTCTCAAAATTAAAAAAAATTCACACTGTTCAAATTAGAGTATCTTAGACTGAAAAAAGTATTGGATTAAAATTCTAGGGAATTGTTTCTTAAAATTATGTATTAATCACAAATATTTACTTTGGTAATTCATTAGTTTCCCTAAAACATAATTACTTTGATTCTAAAAGTTGCAGAGTAAATGTGCTCTTGCTAGTCGCAGTGATTAGAGTATAAAGAGAAGTTGGTGTTCTTGTGGTTTGCAAGGAGAAAAGTGCAAATACCATTCTAAAGTGAATTACTTTCATCCCTTGGTTCACAGCTCCAATAATAAAGTCACTCCTGCCCATCCTGTCTCTAAAGAAGGGTATTATTTCCTAAACTGATGTTTGAGAACATGGATAGCTCAGAAAATTGCAGAATAAGAACAAGGAAAGGCTTGCTGGGAAGTCAGCTAGTACAGTGCTTCTCAAACTTTATTTTTCTGCCCAGAACCCATGACAGATGATGTTCCAGCTGGTAGTCATTCTCAAAGGTATATCTAGAGTTATTGTGAATTCCGTTGTCAGCTGTGACTCCCTTCCTTTTTCTTCCACTGAAGGAGGATATTGAATGCAGGTGAGTAAGAACAATTTAATTCTAGAGATACCTTGTATATCTCTGCTATTAATAGTTTACATAGCACATGAAACATTCACGAAAAGAAAGGCATTCATAAGCCTTTTCACTTTATTATAAGAACTGCTGATTTCTTTCATTTCTTCCTTCTTGCTCAAATAGCTGTGGTAAATCTATGAAGTCCACAAAGCCTTCTCCAGAGGCTATACTTACTTTATAAATAAAGTAAAGGTTTATTAATATTAATATCATTAATATTCTTCTAGAGGCTATACTTACTTTATTAATGAAGTAAAATATTTATTAATAGTAATATCATTAATTCAATATTAATGTTATTCATATTTTTCCTTGGAATAGCACTTTCCAGCTTTTAAAATACATTCACTCCTAGGTCAGGCATAGTGGTTCGCACCTATAATCCTAGCATTTTGGAAGGCTAAGATGGGTCCTGATCAAAGTCCTGATCAGATGGATCCTGATCTTAAGAGTTTGAGACTATCTTAGGCAAGAAGAAGACACTGTCTCTACTTAGAGAAACTAGCCAGGCATAGGGGTGGGTGTCCATAGTCCCACTGTGGAAGGTGAGGCAGGAGGATTGGTTGAGCCCAGGAGTTTGGGTTGCTGTGAGCTAGGCTGACACCATGGCACTCTAGCCTGGGCAGCAGAATGAGACTCTGCCTCCAGACATTTAAGCAAACAAAACCAACCAAACAAAAACCTTATTAAAATTCATTTAATGCTAGATTTTATCACATCCCTTTGAGTTATAAGAGAAGTACTATTGTCCATATTTTCTGGATGAGAGCTCTAAGGCTAAAAGCCATTAAGTGGCTTTTTTAGGGTCATATAGCAAATGAATGGTAAAGCCAGAACTTCAATCAAGCTAACTGACTTTTAATGCAGAATGTGTTTCAGTATCCCTGCCTGCCTCTTGTTCACCCTGTTCACTGGATCGTGCTTTTCCGCTGCATCAATTCCTGCTACCAACCACTCTGTGTTATGGGCACGCTGCATTTAGGCTGTTCTTTACAGCCCAAGCTGGGCTTCCCCTCAAAATTCTGCTGAATGAATCTTCCCCACAGGGTTTTATCTTCAGTAGCTTTGTAATGTATAAAATAGTGTTATAAAATAAACTCATCCCTACGAAGGGCGGGCCTCACCAGTTACTGGCTACCTCTCCTAGGTAAGTTTCAACTTTAAGGAGTAATACCATTACTGAGAATTTCAGATGCCTTAAAAAGCAATGCCATTATAAATCTATTGTGAATATGATGATTAGGGGCATGGTGATGATGGAACTCCATATGATCTAAAATTAAACCAAAAGGCCAAAATCTTATGAGACTATTTTGTCGACATCCATGAGTTCTTTCTGTCTCTACATCAACTCCATAGCAAACTCTGAGGAAAGGTATTGTGCCCATTTGTTCTGTGTCCTTTGCGTGGAGCCCAGTGCTGTGTATGGAACGTATTTGTTAAACAGGTGAATATCAATAATATTGCCCACAACCTGCTTGATTATAATCTTAGAAGGGTGATGTAGAACATAAGAAGTTTAAGGTGTAAATTGTGATCATTTGTTAGTAATCATATTAAGTGTATATCTGTCAGAAGTGACTAAATTCTGCGGTGGTAATAAGCAATCCCCAAATCTCTTGACGTAAAACAACACTCATGCAAATGTTGATTGAAGGTTTGCTAGGAGCTTGCTTGGTGTATGTTCTTACTCTGGGACCCAAGCTGATGGAGCAGTCACTATCTGAAACACTGCCAGATCTTTAGGGTCTCACATCAGTACTTAAATGTTCTGTCCAGGAAAAGACACACATAGATTCCACGTACACTCAATGGTAGAAATAATCCCAGCAGCCATAGGAGCCCAGAGATGTAATCCTACTCTGTGCCCAGAAGCCAGAGAGCCTGAAATAACTCTTGAACATCACTAACAACTGCCAAAGTGGTAAATCAGACTCATCTTGTGTGGGAGCTGTTTCAATATTGTGTATTTTCCCACAACACAAAAACAAATATTTCCATTTTTTGATCATTTTTATAAACTGCTCACTGTGCTAGTGTCTTATGTACATTGACTTTAACTCACACAATCACCCAATAAAGATGAAGAAACTGAAATCAAATGAGATTAAGTAGCTTGCTCACTCAGTAAATGGTGGGGCAAAGTTGGGGCTAAGGTTTGTCTGACTCCAAAGATGACACTTAATAGCTGTGCAATATTGCCTTTATATGATGAGTCTTTTCATCTCCATCATTTGGTTACAAATTTGCTTTTGATTTTCACTGAGCCCCTGAATATCCCTTTCTCCATGATGCTAAGAAAGCATGCTTTTAAAGGTCAATAGAAAGTAGCATTTTTATAAGGATACATGTCAAATCTACTAAGTATAGAGTATGAATGTCTTGACACAATAATTAAGAAAGTATGGTGAAGGCTATGTTAACCAGTTTGATGTAAGTATTTCAAATTGTATATAAAACCAGTACATTGTACCCCATAAATGCATTAATGTACACAGCTATGATTTAATAAAAAAAAGTAGAAAATGAGCAGTGGGTTCTTGCCTTCGACATACAACAAGAAGATATTATATAGTCTTAGATGTTATAGTCTTGTAATATCTCTGCTCTAAAAAGGAAGATATCAGGAATCTATTTAGACAAATAGTCAAGACTGATTAATCTTAATAGGCCAACATGAAATAATGTTCTGGTAAAATCAAGTTCTAGATCCTATTTCCATTGACAATATCAAATATAAAATGTTGGTTCAGGGCTTAAAGATTGTAAACGAAAGCTCCAAAATGTTTAGTAGCTTTAATTATTGTCTTAAAATCGAAATTTCCATTTAGCTTTCCATCCTTAAAAATACATATTATATAACCCTTAGAGTTTTTTCCTGTGGATCTTTTCTTCTGTAAAGGACATTTTCTGCATTAAAGGTCTTAGTGATTATTTTAGGTAACATCTTCTGTAGTGGTGGGAATTTTTTGAAATAAATAATTAATTTTTGGTTGGGTGAGGGAATCTCTGTTCCTTTTGTTGTATATTTTCAAACACTCAAGAATAAGTATGCTACTGCCTAGCCTTTCTGCCTTCTCCTTTGCTGCTCCCCGGGGGAGGAGGAGAGAGTTACCATACAACTAACATACCTGGGAAAATAAACAGGGCTTGTGCAGCTTAACTGCTCCCCTTGTCTTACACTGTGTGGGCTCTTCCTTCTTACAGATATCTTGTTTCATATTTCTTTTACTCTTAAGACACATTTTTAATGGCTTAACACCTCTGAGTAAGTATATATCTTATGATTAATGGAAGGCCCTAATTTAAATGACAGGGAAGGTTCATTTCCTTCCTAATGGTGCATAAAATAATGACATGTCTTATAAATCTGGTGTCTTATTAGATAAAATATGATATTCTTATTCAATCCCTAATATATGGTAGATGGCCTGACTATGGGGTGTAGTATTAGAAATGGATTGTGGCCACATATCTCATCTCTAACCCCAACAATTTCCTCAGTAATCATGCTGGTATCTTCATTTTCCTGATTTGTTTGGTCAACTCTCAGTTGATTCTGAACTTCACTAGGGAAATAAGAGGACAAGATACCTTTGCAATAAATAGGCAAAGAAGTTAGGAAGAAAGAAAACTGTGGAGATTGAGGCATCTTGATTAAGCAAGACCATAAGTGATCCAAAAGGGTGGCTTTGGGTTTGTTTTATGAAGTCAGATTAGAGGTGGAAGTCATGGTTTTTTGACTTTGGTAGGTGGTAACTTTCTATAGCATACCATATGGCTACTTTGTACAATTTTATTATTGGTTTTTAGCTCATGCACCTCAGGTAGGTGGCATTAGGCCTCAGGCTTTAGTAAATTGGCCAGGTGGGATTTTGACTTTGATGGATCACTGAAGCATACTAACTCTGTCCCAGGAAAGTGACAGTTTTTATTCAGGCAAGACTGCAAGCACCTGTGCCTTAGACAAACTCTAGCCATACAGATGACCTCAGCATCCTGGAGGTATATGCCTTCAGGTGAGACTGTGACATCAAGACCTTGAAAATTCATAGGCATGGCTTTCCCTGGTATTTCAGGTGATGCTGAGATGAGATTGTTCCTTTTAGGACTTGGAAGAAGTAACAATATTTGTTGCTGTTAAAGCACAAGGCAGCTGAGTTTTGCATATTCTACAGAAGACTGTTGAGGTTTTGGCTTTGCAGTGTGTACTCAGTCTGTGTAGGCAGTGCCAGATCAGCTGCTCCACATTCAGCTCATCTTCTTATTGTGTTACCTGTGTTCAAGGACAAGAGAAAAAAGCGTGGAAGGAATAAACCCTGTGGTCTGAAGTTGGTTTGAAATTTTGTTAAGAGACTAAGCTTTGACTATCAATCCCAATTTCAAAGACCCCAGAGAAGTGTGGTAGAATTTTAAGAATGAATAACTAAAAATAAATACAAGGCCTTATTAAGAATAGAATATGTTATCTTCTTGAGAAGAAGTAAGCATGTAGCTTAAAATTAAGCTGTTGCAAGCCCATAGTCTAAGAGGCAATTCAAGGGAGCTGCTGCAGCCATGATGGACAATAGCATGGAGGTTCCACAAAAAATTAAAAATAGAACTACTTTATGTAGTATGATCCAATAATCCTCAAAGCCCCCCCCACAAATAAAATCATCATTCGAAGAGATATCTGTATGTCAGACACTATAGCACTATTCACAGAGGCCAAGATCTGGATCAACCTAAATAGCCATCAACAGATGAATGGATAAAGAACGTGTGATATGTGCATATATGAATACAGTAGAATACTGTTCTGCTGTTAAAAGAATGAAATGATGCCATTCGTGACAACATGGATGAAACTAGAAGATATTACAGTAAGTAAAATAAACCAAGCACAGGGCAAGTACCCCATGATCTTACTCATATGTGGAATCTAAAATAGTTTGTCTCATAGAGACATAGAGAGTAGGTTGGTGGTTATCAGAGGCTGGAAAGGGTAAGGGAGGAAAGAGCAATGGGCAAGATTGGTCAATGAGTACAAAGTTACAGTTAGATAGCAGGAACAAATTCTGGTGTCCTATTGCACAGTAGAGTGATTGTAGTTAATGATAATATATTGTATATTTTGGAATAGCTAGAAGAGAGGACTTGGAATGTTCTTGCCACAAAGAAATGATGTTTCAGGTGATAAATATGCTAATTACCCTGATTTGATCATTACACAATGTGTCCATATATATATTACACATAATCAAGACACACCAAACACTACCCCACAAATGTGTATTATTACTATATGTCAATTATAAAAAGTATTAGCCATAAACAGGCCATAGTTTTTAACTGTAGAAGTCAAGTTATCTCAGGCAATTGAAAAGCAATTGGAATGATTAGTTAAAAAAATAAAAATAAAAGAAGACTGCTAAGTAAACCAAAGAGATTTGTTTTTTGGAGTAAATGATATTTTAGCTAACTTGGTAGACAAATATTCGTTTATATCTGTGGCAGGCAGATAAAGAGGAAAGAATAGTTGAACTAGACCTACCTGCTCTAAGGATATGGAAGGAAAGGAAAGACATT
Organism: Otolemur garnettii; assembly: GCF_000181295.1. NCBI lineage: Eukaryota > Metazoa > Chordata > Mammalia > Primates > Galagidae > Otolemur > Otolemur garnettii. The sequence goes on along the minus strand of NW_003852400.1, from coordinate 14,507,226 downwards.
GGTTTAGCTGTTACTGGGACAGAAATGATGACTGGGAGTCCAAATTCTGACAGAGAAGGAATCACAGGGTCTCAGAGAGCAGGACCAGGACTGACTAACTGTGCTGGAAAAGAACCAGAATCCAAATGACTATGGAGATTATCTTTTCAAAAGTGAAGAAAGAGAATTTTCTGTAAGAAGAATTTTCTAAATATATCTGGAAGATTAGAACAACTGTGACATTGGTTACAGGAAATGTGGACACATTTAAGAGGAGAAAATTAGGAAGATTAGTGCAAAATATCCAAATCCTTAGTAAGTCGAGTCTCAAAATGAGTCACCATGGAGGCAGTCAGACATCACTTCTGTCCTGAGGGGAACATGCTTGAGAACCTTACAGAATCCATATCCTATGGGAAGCCACAGCAAAATGAGACAGAACAACAGAAGTGGGCTTTGTGTAGAGAGAGATGTTCTATAGTTTGGGTTATCCAACGAAGAAAGGTGAAATTTAACAAGATTTTTCTGGAGAGACCCACACTCACTGGTTTTATAGCTATCATAATGGGAGGTTCCAAAAGACAAAATCTGAAGTGTTGTTATAGAAACAAACTTTGTGGCTAGAAAACCATAAGCAAAACAAACTGAGGTCTCTGAAATCCAGTAAACAGTACCAGCTCTATATCAAGTGGAGAAGGAAAGAAAACAACTTAAGTAAAATCTAACTGTTACTATTCTTCTCAGAACAGTTAAGGTCACCCCAAATAGGGGAAATCTGAGGAACTGTCACAGCCAAGCGAAGCCCAAGAAAACATGACTACGAAATGCAATGTGGTATCCTGAATGGGAGCACGGAACAGAAAAAATATTTGGTAAAAACTAGAGATATGTGAAGAAAGTGTGGACTTTACTTATTGTGTTAATGTTGATTAATTAATTGTGACAACTGTACCATACTAATGTAAGAATATTTTAGTTTATGGTTATTTTATTTATTTATTTAAAATGATTAAGGGGATACAAATGTTTTTGGTTACATGGATCTCTTTTGTAATGCTTGAATCATGGCTATCAGTGTGTTTATCACTAATAGTGATCATTGTACTAGTTCTGTAGGTTGCTCTCCCTCTCTTTCACTCTCCCTGCTGCTTGATTTCCACTGAGTTTTACTATTCTCTGTGCACGTGTGTGCTCATTGGTTAGTTCCAACTTGATATTGAGTACATATGGTGTCTGTTTTTTCATTTTTGAGGCACTTTACTTACGAGAATAAATTCCAGTTCCATCCAAATTGTTGCAAAAGGTACTAGTTTATCCTTTTTATGGTGCAGCAGTACTCCATGGTATACATGTACCACATTTTAGTAATCCATTCATGAACTGACAGGCATTTGGTTTGACTTCACATCTTTGCAATTGTGAATATTCTGCAATAAACATTCATGGAAATGTCTTTTTGATAGAAAGATTTCCTTTCCTTTGCTTAGCTACCCAGTAGTGGAATTGCTGGATGGAATGGTAGGTCTATTTTTAATTCTTTGAAGAATCTCTATGTTGTTTTCCATAAATACTGTACTTGTTTGTAGTCCCAGCAACAGTGTACAAGTCATCTTTTCTCTTTGTATCCATGCCACTGTCTATTCTTTAGACTAAATGCCATTCACAATAGCTACGAAGAAAATACAATACCTCGGAATATGCTTAACCAGGGAGGTGACAGATTTATACAAGGAGAACTATGAAACCCTAAGAAAAGTAATTACAGATGACACAAACAACTGGAAAAACACACCATGCAATGGATTGGCATACTCAACAATGTTAAAATATGTATACAACCTAAGTGATTTACAGATTCAATGCAATCCCCATGAAAATACCAGCATCATATTTCATGGATCCAGAAAAATTGATTCTATGCTTCATTTGGAACCAGAAAAGAATCTAATTGCCAGAGCAATCTTAAGCAAAAAGAACAAATCTGGAGGCATCACGTTATCAGATTTCAAACTATACTACAAGGCTATAGTAACCAAAATAGCATGGTATTGGTACAAATATAGAGACATATACCAATGGGACACAATAGAGAACCCTAACATAAAACCACCTACTTATAGCCACTGATCTTTGACAAAGCAGACAACAACACACCCTGGGGAAAAGAATATACCTCTTAAATAATGGTGGCATTAAAATTAGACAGCAGAAAATTGGATGCAGAAAAATGAAACAGGACCCCATCTCTGACCACTCACAAAAATTAACTCAAGATGGATAAAAAAACTTAAATGTAAGGCATGAAACCACAAGAATTCTAGAGGAAAATGTAAGAAAAACTCTTTTAGATATTGGCCTAGGCAAAGAATTTATGAATAAGACTCTAATGGCAATCACAGCAGCACAAAAATAAATAAAATGGATTTGATTAAAAAGCTTCTGCACAGCTAAGGAAACAATCAACAGAACAAACAGAAAACATACAGGTTTGGAGAAAATATTCAGAAGGTATACATTTGATAAAGGGCAAGTAACCAAAATCTACAAAGAAGGTTATTAAACATATCAGCAAGAAAAAAAAAATCAAGCAGCCTCATTGAAAAGTAAACAAAAGATATGAACCGAAGCTTTCAAAAAGTCATATAAAAATGTTCAACATCACTAATCATCAGTGAAATGCAAATTGAAATGATGATGATATATCACCTCACCCCTATTAGAATGGCTTTTATTTAAAAGTATAATATTAGATTTCAGTAATAGAGGAAACTGGGTATGGGTATGTGGACGCTCAGTACTGTCTTTGTAACTTTTCTTTAAATATAAAAGTAGACTCAAATAAAAAAATTTCTTTCCAAAATACTGAACTGTTAGAAAGTGAGATTTTAGGCAGTCACAAAGGGCAATGTTAGGAAGGACAGTGTTCTGAGAAGTCCTATTGTTTCCCACTGGGCTGTGAAGGACAGGACAGAGTATCAGTGACAAACTTAGTGTGGATATTTATTGGTGATTATTATTTATCTGAAACAATGGTAGGGAAAAAAGAGAAATCCTTTTTTAAAAAGTGGCAGATTTTAAACTACTCTATTAGAGGCAATAAAAACGGCTACTGAGACACAGAACTGAAAATGTCCACCACAATTATAATGAAAGTCATGTTATTAAACAATGCTGACAATTCAACACTGGGGTGCCAGAAATGCAGGCTTCAAGGAGAAATAAAAATTAAGAGGGTCTGAATGTGCTGCGTACGAAAGAAAAACTCTTCAAATGACTAAACCAGTCACTAATGCAGTTTTTCAAACATTACAAACGCAAACAAAACAGAAAAGGAAGCTAGAGGGTGGGTGTGGTATAATTGGATGATTTTTCCAGGTGACGAATTTGTTGCTATCATTACCTGTTTGGTGAAATTGAGTTTAATCTCAGAGGTTGTAGATTCTGGGCATCTTGCAGATCAATTGGCATCTTGGCAAGGTTGACACTGAGATGCTCTGTTCCATTCCTTCCGTCAGATATCTGACACCATACTGTGACGTGTGGCATTGTTAAGTACTGAGTTTCAAAACATAATTTTGTCTTTGATAACTTTTAAGAACTGGCTAATAGTTTGTTTTTTAATTTTTATGGATTTGGGGCAAATACTATAATAATATTGTATGTCTTAATATTTTTTCAGAACCCCAAATGTTTTGCTTTTGAGAACCTTATAATAAGGGTATTTCATCCTAAGTTGCCAAAAAATTATGAAGGTTGGAGGTGCTGAAGGCTGTTTCTTGCCAGCATTAAGAATCTACCTGTTGAGACTGGGTGGAATAAGAGATGAGGAGAATGCTTTTGTCATTAATTTCTTGGGGATTCTAACTCATAAAGGAATAGAATTTTAATTTCTTTTGACTGAAAGTTTTAAGATGGTATCTATTTTTATGCTGCAATTTCTTCCTAAAAAATTTTAATGAGGTTATATATATAGGTAGAAACATATTTTTAATTCTATTTTATATTGGAAAATATTAATGCTATTCTGTAATCATATTGTAGATACTCATGACTAGGTAGCATTTGGGAGGAGGAATAAAAAAGCGTACAACTTTTCCTCATAAGTTGGAAATGTTATGAGGTTAATTTAATTAATGTGTTGTCAAGACACTTGAAACCTAAAATCTATTCCCATTATTGTGAAGAAAAAAATATAGTAGAATGGCATGTGGATACTTTACATATTAAAAATCAACATTGGAATAACACATTAAGTGTTATAAGGCAGTTTCATGCCCACTATCATCTGATTGATTTTTCTGTCTGTCCATTCATCTAACCGTCCATCCCTAACCTACTTTCTATACACACATTATATTTCCCAAGATAAAGATGATTGCTTGCTACGGCACTGAGCAAGCAATAAATATTTGAATGAGTGAACAAGTTGATGAATTGTGTGATAAATGCAAGTCGTTATTTGCATTTATAAAAATATTTAATGTAACTTATAAGATTAACAATACCATTTTATACTCATGTCGTATAATGATACTATAGGAAGGTGTTGAAAGGACGAGAACCTGTTGCTTAATAAAATGAGGTGACTATTTCAAGATCACACTCCCAGCGCACAGCAGACCATAAGTCACAGGCAGTTTTGCTTTTCCAACCAAGGGCATTTTCCACTACACAGCACTATGCATCCTTGGAAAACATGGTTCTAGTTTCTTTTTGCATGGCTTTAGTTTTCTTTCCCCCCTTTTTCTTCTTTTCTTTTTTTCAATATGTGAAGTTATAAATCCAAGGGGAAGGACTTTTTGATGGCAGTAATTTACCTTCTTAAAATGCCCAGTGGTGACATAATTGATTTTGTTGCCATTGATTAAAAGTCACATTAAGTTGAAAGCTGTCAGCTGAGCCTAGAGATAACATATTCACAGTAACTCTTAATAAACATAGAAGTGACTTCATTGCATTCATAAATTTGGTTAATTGTATTTTCCCAAGACTAAAATAAATGAACTACTCATTTGCATGCTTAATTCTTGGATTACAGGTAGGGTCTTCTGTGACACCTATTTGGGACAAGAGAAGAGTACCCCAGATTTGGGCCTAGCCAATGATTCTAAAAAGTGGGCGATGATCTCTTTTTATGTAAAAAGAATGGTTCTAATCATACGTTACAGAACTTATCGTGTGCCTCCAACACTTTCCCCCCTTGAGTCCTTCACATCTCAGTCAACAGCAACTCATCCTTCAAGTTTTTATTCGGAAAATTTTGATTTAATACTCGACTCCTCTCCTCTCCTTGTTGGTTGTATCTTCAAGGTGAAACCACAGGTTCGCCACTTTTCTTCACCACCATTGGTCTCCCTGCTTCTACTTTTGCCTGATTCATATGGTGTCATTCTTTTCCTCAAAATCTCCAGTGTTTCTCCTTTCGTGAGAGTAAAATCTGAAGTCACACACAGTGTGACTGAAAGCACTCTGTGTGACCTGTTTTCCATTACTACAGTCATGTTACTGCTCCAAATTGTCTCTCCTACTCCAAATATTGCCCCCATCATGTAGTAAAATCTGAAAATTTTCTGTTGCTTCAACAGGGCTCAATAACTCTTGACACAGTTTCCAGTTCTGTACCTCACCCATGGCTCAAGCTCATGGTCAGAGAGAGAATGTAGAGGCATCTCTCCCATCTGGAAGGAGAGGCTCCCTGGTTTCCCACTGCACTTCTTTTTGAAGGGGACTTTCTAGTATTTGTCTCTGAACTTAAAGTGACCCACACTCTATATGGTATCCTGCTATGTACCTTATGAATCCCTTATACAGTGGAACCTCCATAGTTGACCTTCTCCCTATACTGACCAGCTCCTTAAATTGACCTAATTTCCATAGACTGGACCTGAACCAGTACATGTACATATAAGTACAGTAGGCCTAGTTCTTACTTTGGCCACCTCTGTATATTGACCAGTTTGTTACAGTCTCTTGGGTGGTCAACTTACAAAGGTTCTATAGTACATAATTGTCATTCTCCCTTACCATTGGCCCCATTCTTACCTCTAGTGACCTGAGAATAGAGAACTGGTTTCCTGACTTGTTATACTTTCCTTGCCCAAAATCTGTAAGTAAAAGTTTTTGAATTTGTTTCCTATTATTGTGGTGTATTAAATTTGCACCTCCTTCCTTTTAGAGAACTAGTGGTTACCCCAGACCGGGATTTTCCTGGCACCAGGGAGAGCTCAAGATTGGGCTCCCAATGCTGGAGTGATGAGCCCAAATTTGATACAAGTAAGATAAGAGCCACAGGAAACAAGTTTCCTCTGTCAGGCTCTCCTCACCAAGTCCAAGTCCAAGTCTCATTAGGGCCAGGTTGCTAGCCATTCTGGTACTGAATGCCCAATTTAGTTGGAGACTCCCCAAACACGCCACCTTTCCACTTCAGCTGTATTGAACCCTCTAGGTATCCTCTGTTCCAGGGCCTTCACCTGGTATTCCTTTTGGATGTTTTCCGTTAGATTTCTGCATGGCTGACTGCCTCCCTTCTTTCAAACCTTTTCAATCAAGTCTCTGAACATGCTACCTAAGACGTCAACACATTAGCCTTCTCTCCTATTTTTTATTCCTTCTTTTTTCCTTTCTAGTTATCTAATATATATATATATATATATATATGGTTTATTTACTTATTTTATTACAAATATTATAAATAGGGCTTCCAAATGAAAGGCAGCTGTTAGGGTGAGGGGAAACTTCAGGCACTGGGCAATTTGATTTACCCTTCCTTATTCTTTCATAAATTTAACCACCTTTACATATACAGCTGCCAGGAAGAGTTACATTTTATTCATTGAACAAATATTAAAGAGATACCATCCCTCTGGCTACCTTCTCCCCTCCCCCTCCTCTTTCCCTCCTTCATCCTGGACTATAGTTGTATTTTATTTTTCATATGAAAGTGTGGGTGAATACATATTGGTTTCATATAGTACTGAGTACACTGGATACTTTTTCTCCCATTCTTGGATACTTTACTAAGAAGAATATGTTCCAGCTCCATCCATGTACATAAAAGAGGTAAAGTCTCCATCTTTTTTAAGGCTGCATAATATTCCATGGTATACATATACCACAATTTGTTAATCCATTCATGGTTGATGGGAACTTAGGCTGCTTCTATGACTTGGCAATTATGAATTGGGCTGCAATAAATATTCTGGTGCAAATATCTTTGTTGTAAAGTGATTTTTGGTGTTCTGGATATATACCTAGTAGAGGAATTACAGGATCAAATAGCAGGTCTACTTTTAGTTCCTTAAGTGTTCTCCAAACTTCTTTCCAAAAGGGATGTATTAGTTTGCATTATCACCAACAGTGTAGAAGTGTTCCCTTTTCTCCACATCCATGCCAACATCTGTAGTTTTGGGATTTTGTTATGTGGGCTACTCTTTCTGGAGTTAGATGATATCCCAAAGTGATTTTGGTTTACATTTCTCTGATGATTAAAGATGATGAGCATTTTTTCATATGTAGGCCATGCGCCCGTCCTGTCTTTTTCAGAGAATCTTCTGTTCAAGTCTCTTGTCCACTATGAAATGGGATCACTTGTTCTTTTCTTATTGATAAGTTTGAGTTCTCTGTGGATTCTGGTTATCAAAACTTTGTCAGAAACATAATCTGCAAATATCTTCTCCCATTCTAAGGGCTGTCTTCTTGCTTTGCTTACTGAGTTCTTGGCTATGCAAAAGATTTTTAATTTGATCAGATCCTAGTAATGTAGTTTTGGTGTTGCTTCAATTGCCCAGGGGGTCCGCCTCATAAAATATTCTCCCAGGTCAATTTCTTCAAGTGTTCCCTGTGCACTCCAAGTATTTTTATAGTTTCATGTCTTAAGTGTAAATCTTTTATCTAGTGAGAATCAATTTTTGTTATTGGTGAAAGGTGTGGGTCCAGTTTTAGTCCTCACCTAGGTTGTATATTGCAAGGGTACATGTCAAATTTATTAAAAGTAAGTGAGGTGAAGGCTATGTTAACCAGTTTGATGTAAGCATTCAAGATTGTATATAAAATCAGCACATTGTACCACATAAATGGATTAATGTATACAGTTATGATTTAAGAAAAATAAATACATTCTTAGAAGAAAAAAAAGGATACCATGTGCTGTTTATTGTGCTACTGGATTTTTCAAATAAACTTACTTCCTCTTTTCACGCACACATATATACATATGTACATATATATGTATTTTCAGCTCGAGGTACTTTCAAAAGCAGATTTATAGTCTCTAAACAGTATTTCTTTAGCTATAATCTCTCCACTTAAGTCTAAAGTTTTCATACTGAGTTGACCTTGAAGCTTTACTTGTAGTTTCAGTATTATTAGTTATATTTGCCTGAGTACCATAATTTATCAAGATCTAGATAGTAAGTATATTAAGAGCAGAGTCAGAGCCCTTTATCTGCATTTCACATATCCTCATCTTCCGGAGCCTCATTAAATATTTGTATGTTTATAGATATGCAGATAAGTGTGACTCTCTGCCACTTGCAGGAATAAACCATTAAAGCTTATTTTAATCCGCTTGATTCATAACATATTTTAAAAGACTATTCATTGTTGACATGGCAATATAATATGGCTATAATTTCTGAGAAGGCTGGTAAAACTCACTCCCATCTTCCTCCCAGAGAAAAGGAAGAATTATTTCAAAATAATTTAGAATTCTTTTGAAAAAGAATATTTTGAGAATTAGGCTTTGACAGTCTAGTAATGGCAAGGAAGAGGCCAGAAATAATTTCTGTTGAATAAAGGTGCATTTGTACCACTTAAAAATTGAAAGCTGATAATTTTAATGGAGTAATTTCTTTAAACCTCATTTTTTTAATAGGTGGATTAATTAAGAATTATATTCTCATGTTGCAATTCTTTTTCAAAGTATCATGTGTTAAGTAAACTCTTGATACAAACTCTTCTGTAATCTTGAGTTTACCCTACGGACAAAGTCTGTGGTTTTGATCTTTCAATTATTTTAATTTTCCTTGCAACTTTTGTGTTAAATATAAGGGTTCAAGGATAATGAAATACATATATATATCTCAGCATACATATGGTGCTAACATATAAATTTCTACAATTTATTTTATGACCTAATATGATTTCTGGTAACACTTTTTAAACAGTATATATTTTAAACCATGAAACTTCTTAGCTAGAATGTAATAAATATCTTAAAATAGCATGAGGTTAATTTGACATGTGAATGTATGAGATATTCTACATACTGATTTTTAAAAAACTTTTCATTCTAATCATTTTAAAATTAGAATATGAAGTTCAAAAGTAAAATAATTTTAGAAAAACTAGTCATAACATGTTAATTTTGTCTTTGAAGCAAGACTGATTTTCATAGATAAAAGGGCCTCTAGAACAACTTGGATTATCCTGATACAGAAATGATTTGCTAGAGAGAATGCCTGTATGACAGAGGCTAGGAGAGGACATGCTGAAGAGGTTTGACTCACTGCTTATGGCTTTGAAGTTTAATGAAGAGTCTATCCCATAATTGGAAGGTAAATACTTTTAAAAAGGTGCTCAGCTCATCCATGGAGACTGGCAGCTTTGGGTACGACTGGACAGAGGAAAGGCTTCTTACTCACCCTGTCTCCATGGCTCTTTGCCCTTAAGAGACCACGATTTCTTACAATTCCAAAGCATGGTTTGGCTCATACAGTCCTGTTCATAACTCATACCAAGCAGGCTGCACTTTGGCCTCCTACATGTTATTGTCAATACATGCCCTCTATTTTATCCACTGTTTATCACATAAAATATTTTTTAAAAATCGAAATATCGCATGCAGATAAAAAATCAAATGGGACACCAACACCTATAATAAAAAACAGCTATCTTCCCCACCCATGTTGCCAACCTCAGTGACACCTTTTAATCGTTTCCTTGTTTGCAATCTTTTAGAATCTCAATTGAATATGTTTATACTGTTTGTTCGAGTTATGCAGTTTAGAAATGATTTCTTTTCTTTTCATTACGATAGAAAATGATTTGGCTTACTTTTGTCATTTCTACCTACAGACTCGGCTCTCCAATGTAGTTATATCATCATTTTCTAGTTTCTTTCTTGATGTACTTTCTAACTGTATTATCAAGATATCTCTAATATAATTATCTGATTCTTTCAACTGAAGGAAATACGTCTAGGCTCTGCATTTTTAAGAATGACAGTTAATGCTCTTGTCCTTTTCACACCTCTTTCCTCATTTCAATCCCACGTTTTGTCAGAAATGTGTTTACTTTTCCCTTGTCAAAGGATGTTAAGATTCTATTTATTTTTTAAACCAGATGTTTAGTGTATAGGTTATTTATAAAAGTTGAAAACTAATAAAAAAAATTTCCTATGGTTATACCAATATTATTCAGTGAAGAGCAGATCAATTTGCTAATATATCCTTTTCTGGTGTTTTCCAATGGTATATGACCATGTCTAATATCAAATTCAAATGTGTTCTTCCTTTTTTGGATTCTTCTAGTTCTATGAAACCATGCCATATTTTAGTTTGCATCATCGTCTGAAAGTAATCTTCTTATACAGTTTTTATCTTCTGGAGTTTCTGATTGCCTTTTTTTTTTTTCCTTACTGGAAAAACAAACATATGTCTGCCTTTATTACTATTGCCATTTTCTTATTATATTTTAGCTTCTTATCATTTTTGTCTATATATTTGAATGTATTATATTTTTCTTAAAGCCCATTGACTTAATTTAAAAGTACTGCTGCATATTTGAACCTTGGCTCTGTTTAGTTTCTTGTTTCTGCAGTGTCTAATTGCTTTTCATTTTTAAAATCTTTTTTATATCATCAGTTATCACTCAAATTCTCAATGATAATATTGATTATACAAAGTTATTCTTTTCCCTTTCTGTTTTTCTTTTGAAGAACTGCAGTTTTCATCCACTCTACTTCACTCAGGACTTGTGATTGAAAGTGGCTTAGACCTTTTGTGCTGGGTTATTGACTATTTCCTGGATTCTATGATTTCCTCTTTTTTAACTTATAACCTGATATTGCCATTGTACACCCTCAGTTATAACTTCTCGATGTATATGAGGAGTGTATATGAGGTAAACATTTGATTATTTTCAATTATAAGTTTTTTTCTCTTGACCTCACACCTAGACTGAAAATTATTTTTCCCACAGAACTTTGAAGAAATCAGTATAATTGTTATCTCACCTTTAGTATTGCTAGTGAAAATTCTGATGCCAGACTAATTCTCTATTCTATGAAAGTTATTCAGTCTTTTTGGTTTTTTGTCATTCCCTTCTGAAAAATTTTAGTTATCTTTGGTGGTCTGAAAATTCACAAGTATGTATTTATTTTCATGACTTTAAAAGTTCATCCTAGCTGGAATGTGGCATTTGTATCTTGAAGATTCTATGTGGTATATATACACAATGGAATACCATTCAGTCTTAAGAAAGAAGGAAAACATAATTTGTGACAACATTGATAAACCTGGAAGACATTATGATAGATGCAATAAGTCAGGCATAAATACTCAAAAATTGATGAGAATATATTTTAAGTGTTCTCATGACCAACAGATGGTAACTATGTGGGGTAATGCATACATTTAATACTTTGATTTTGCCACTTCAAAATGTATAGCTGTATCAAAGCATCATGTTGTACACCTTAAATATATAAGGTTTTTACTTGTCAATTAAAAACAAACAAACAAAAATTGTTAATTAAAAAAAAGCTCCTCATTTACCCACTTCTTCTGGCCCTGGGAATCATTTCATACTTTGATTCTATGAATTTGACTGTTTTAGATACCTGATATGTTGAAATCAGGCAGTATTTGCCATTCTGTCACTGGCTTATTTCAGTTACTATATTGTCCTCAAAGTTCCATGTTGTCTCAAATGACAACACATTTTTCTATTTGTTCAAGCCAGAATATTGTTCCATTGGTTGTATATATCACATTTTCTTTATCCATTTATTTGTTGATAGCAATTTAGATTATTTCCACATCTTGTTTATTACGAATATTGTTGCAATGAACATGGAAGTACTTATTTGTCTTCAAGATTTTGATTTTTATTCTTTTTGGGTATATGCTCAGATATAGGGTTGCCGAGTGATATGGTAATACTATTTTCAGTATTTAGGAATCTCCATATAGTTTTTCATAGTTACTGCACCACTTCTTTGACCCAGTAGTTATTCAAGAATATGCTGTTAAATTTACATGTATTGGTGAATTTTCTGGTTTTTCTTTTGCGATTAATTTCTAGTTTGAGTCCATTATGGTCAGTAAAGATGTCTGTATAATTTTAATCCCCTTAAATTTATTAAAACCTGGTTTGTAACCTAACATGTGATCTAACTTAGAAAAAGAACAGTATGCATCTTAGAAAAATTTCTGTTCTGCTGTTGGGTGGAATGGTCTACATATATATGTAAGTCTATAGTGTTGTTCCAGTCCTCTGTTTCCTTGTTGATCACCTGTCTGAATGTTCTATTCATTATTGAAAATGGGATAGTAAAGTCTTCAAATATTATTGTAATAATATCTATTTTTCCCTTTGCTTCTGTCAATCTTTGCTTGGTGTATCAACACTTTATCTAACGGCTGCATATTTATACTTGTTATACGGTATCTTTCTGATAAATGAGACATTTTATTATTACATAATGACTTTATTTTTCTCTTTTGACAATTTTTAACTCAAAGTTAATTTTGTCTGATATAGGGAAGGCACCCCTGTTATATTTTGGTTACCATTTGCAAGGAATATCTTTTTTAATCTCTTTATTTTCAGCCTGCACATGTCCTTAAATCTAGAATTATAGAATATAAATGAGTCTTGTTTTTTTAAATATCCATTCAGTCACTATATCCTTTTGCTTGAAGAGTTTCATCCCTTTATATATAATTATTCATGAGAAGGTATCATTGTCATTTTGTTAATTGTTTTCTATTAATCTTTTAGTTCGTATGTCTGTCTTTTTCTTTCCTTTGTGTTTTGTTGATTTGTTGTATTGATATGCTTTGATTACTTTTTACTTTCTTTTTGTCTTTTGTGTAACTTCTATAGGAATTTATAGTTATAACAGTTATAGTTATATCTATTTAAAGCTGATAAGTTAATTTTAATCATATACAAAACTCTACATTTTAAGTTCTTTTCCCCTAAACACTTTGTCCTATTGTTGTTACAATTTATATCACTTCATATTGGACATCTTTTAATGAATTTTTGCTTATATTACTAATATTTTTAATACTTTGTAAACTTTTATACTAAAACTAAACATGATTTACTTATCAGTATTACAATAATATGATATTTCTTATTTGTCTGCATATTTACATTTACAAATAAGCTTTGTATTTTATAATGTTATTACTGTACTGATTAGCACTTGTGTGTGTGTTTGTTTCAAATTGAAGCACTGTCCTTAATATTTTTGTAGGTAAAAATCTATTGATCATCAATATCTTCAGCTTTGCTTGGGATAATCTTTATGCTTCTTCATTTCTGAAGGATAGTTTTACTATATATAGTATTTTTGGTTGTCAATTCTTTGTTTTCAGTATTTTGAATGTATCAAGCAGCCCTTCTTCCCTTTTGGGTTTCTGCTGAAATGTCCACTGATAGTTAATAAAGATTCCCTTGGATGTGGCAAGTCACTTTTCTCTTGTTAATTTCAAAATTCTGTCTTAATATTTTTTATTATTTCAAAATATTATGGGGGTGAAATTGTTTTTGGTTATACAGATTGCTTTTGTTATGCTTGAGTCAGGGTTATAAGTGGGCCTATCACCCAGATAGTGTTCATTGTACCCATTAGGTAGGTTTTTGCCCTTCCCATCCTTTTCTTTCCTCCTACTTGATTCCCACTTTCCCTAAGGGAAGTAAATCTTCCCTCTGTGCACATGTGGGTTCATCAGTTCCAATTTAATAGTGAGTCTATATGGTAATTATTTTTTCCATTCTTAGATTAATTCACTTAGGATAATGGTCTCCAGTTCCATCCAAACTGTTGCAAAAAGACTTAATGTATCATTCATTCTTCATGTCTGAGTAGTATTCCACAGTATGTATATACCACATATCTTAATCTTTTTTTTTTTTAAGTTGTTGGGGACTCATTGAGAGTACAAAGAAGCAGGTTATATTGATTCCATTTGTTAGGTAAAGTTCCTCTTATAATTGTGTTCCACCCCCAAAAGGTGTCACATACTGTGACCCCTAATCCCCTCCCTCCTTCCTTCTTTCTGCTTTCCCCTTCCCCCACTCCCACGGTGTACTGGATCATCAATTGTCCTCATATCAGAATTGAGTACATGGGATTCTTGCCTCTCTCTTCTTGTGATACTTTACTAAGAATAATGTTTTCCACTTCCATCCAGATTAATACAAAAGTTGTGAAGTCTCCATCTTTTTAATGGCTGAATATTCCATGGTATACATATACCACGGCTTGTTAATTCATTCCTGGATTGGTGGGCATTTAGACTGTTTTCACATTTTGGTGATCGTAAATTGAACTGTGATAAATAGTCTAGTGCAAAAATCTTTATGGTAAAAGGATTTTTTTTCTTCTGGGTAGATGCCCAGTGATGGGATTGCAGGGTCAAGTGAAAGGTCTAGTTTGAGTTCTTTGAGAATTCTCCATACATCCTTCCAAAAATGTTATATTAGTTTGCAGTCCCACCAGCAGCGCATAAGTGTTCCCTTCTTTCTATATCCATGACAGCATCTATAGTTTTGAGATTTTGTGATGTGGGCCATTCTCGCTGGGGTTAGGTGATATTCAGGGTGGTTTTGATTTGCATTTCTTTAATAATTAGGGATGATAACCATTTTTTGTATTTTTTTAGCCATTCATCTGTCTTCTTTAGAGAAGATTTTATTCATCTCTTTTTACCAGTGATATAAGGGATTGCTGGCTCTTTTTATGTTGATATATTTGAGTTTTCTGTAGATCCTAGTTATCAAGCATTTGTCCAATTTAAAATATGCAAATATCCTTTCTCATTGTGTAGATTGTCTATTTGCTTTGGTGGTTTTCTCCTCAGCTGTGCAGAGTTTTTCAGTTTAATTAAGTCCCATTTGTTTATTTTTGTTGTAATTGCCACAGAAGTCTTTCGTCTCATAAAGTGTTTCCCCAGGCCAATATCTTCACATGTTTTTCCCATGCTTTCTTTGAGAATTTTTATCATTTCATGCTTTAAATTTTGGTCTTTTATCTATCTTGAATCAATTTTAGTGAGTGGAGAAAGGTTCCAGTTTCAGTCTTTTGCATACGAATATCCAGTTCTCCCAGCACCACTTATTGAATAAGGATTCTTTCCCCCAGTGCATGTTCTTATTTGGTTTACCAAAGATTAGGTGGCTATAAGATTTTAGTTTCATTTCCTGGTTTTGTATTTGGTTCCAGATGTCCATGTCTCTATTTTTTGTACCAATATCATACTGTTTTGATCACTATGGCCTGATAGTACAGCCTAAATTCTGGTATCCTGATACCCCCAGCTTTGTTTTATTAAGAACTGCCTTAGCTATATGAGGTTTCTTCTGGTTCCATACAAAATGAAGAATTATTTTTTCCAAGTCTTGAAAGTGTGATGTTGGTATTTTAGTAGGTATGGCATTGAATCTGTAGATTGCTTTGGGAAGTATAGACTTTTAATACATGTTCATTTTTACCAGCCAAGAGCATGGTATGCTCTTCCATTTGTTACTTTCTTCTGCTATTTCTTTTCATGGAGTTTCATAATTTTCATTATAGAAGTCCTTCACCTCTTTTATTCAATATATTCCTAGGTATTTCATTTTCTTTGAAGGTACCATGAAGGGGATTGTGTCCTAAATTAGCTTCTCATCTTGGTTGTTATTGGCATATACAAAGGCTACTGACTTGTGGTCATTGATTTCATATACTCAGGCATTACTGTATTTTTTGATGACTTCCAGGAGTCTTGGTTTAATTCGTATCCTAGGATGTGGTCTATTTTGGAGAATGTGCCATGAGCTGATGAGGAAAAAGTAAATTCTTTTGCTTTGGGATGGTGTGTTCTGTATATGTATATTAATCCCATTTGTTCTAGGGGTCACATTTAAGTCCTTTGTATCCTTGTTTAGTTTTTGTTTAAAGGATCTATCCAGTTCTGTCAGAGGGGTATTGAAGTCCCTGACTATTAAGGTGTTGTGAGGTATCATATTCCTCAGACCCCTCAAGGTCTCCTTAAATCTAGAAGCATTTAAGTTAGGTGCATAAATGTTTATAATTAAGATGTCTTCTTATTGTATTATTCCTTTGACCAGTATGAAGTGTCTGTTTTTGTCTTTCTTAAACAAAGTTGCTTGAATCCACTTGTATCTGAGAATAAGATTGGAATCCCTCCTTTCTTCTAATTTCCATTTGCTTGATACACCGTTTTCCATCCCTTAACCCTGAGTCTTGATTTGTCCTTCTGGGTTGGGTGTGTCTCCTGGAGATAGCATATGGATGGCTTGTATTGTTTTTTTTTTATCCCATCAGCCAGCCTATGCCTCTTCAGTGGGGAATTCAATCCATTGATAGTTTATTGAAAATATGGATAAGTGTGGTGGAATTATATTCATTTTATTATGAGATAGTTTGTTGTGTAGTTTTATCCTTTGTGCTGTTGTGAAAGCTAAGCTCTGGCCTTTGGTTTCTAGCTGTTTACTTTTGTGGTCCATTGTGGTGTTCAGTGTTGAGAATAGGTCTAATTATTTCCTGTAGAGCTGGTTTTGTGGTGAATTTTCATAGTGCTTGTATAGCTGCATAAGATTCTATTTCTCCATCAGTTTTGAAGCTAAGTTTAGCAGGATACAGGATTCTGGGATGAAAATTATTTTGTTTAAGGATGTTGAAAGTGGATGATCATGCTTTTCTGGCTTGGAAAGTTTCAGCTGAAAAGTCTGCTGTCATCCTAATTGTCACTTACTCCTAGATGCTTGCAGTATTTTCTCCTTCATCTTGACTTTGGACAGGTTCTTTACACTGTGTCTTGGAGAGGTTCTGTTAGAGTTGAGATAAGCTGTTTTCGATATACATCTGAAAAAAGTGTATCAGTATCTATAATAAAACTTGGGAAGTTTTCTTTTATGATGGTCTTCAGAAAGGCCTCTATTCCTTTGGAACAATCTTCTCTTTTGGGAATCCCCATTATTTGTTTGTTTGAACACTTCATGGTGTCTTGTAGTTCTCTGTCTAAGTGCCTGCTCTGCTTACTCTCTTTTCTTTTCTGATTCTGTGACTACCTGTGTTAAAGATTTTATCCTCTAAGTCTAGTGTTCTCTCTTCTCTGTGGTCTAATCTATTTTTGATACTTTCTACTGCTTCTTTACATTCCCTTATTGTCTCCTTCATTTCCTTAAGCTTATCCATGTCTTTTCTATATTCTATATATCTCTCATCCAACTTTTGGTTTTGTCTTTATATTTTCTTATCAATTCCCTTGATTGTCTTACTCATTCATTTTTTAAATTTTCTTTCTATCAGATCCATTAATTCTTTATAGGATAAATCTTCTGTAAAAGCTGCCTCCTGGTCCCTTGGAGGAGTTGCTCTATTTTGGTTTTTCATGGCACCTAAATTTTTCTGTTGGTTCTTCCTTATGTGTGTTTTCTTCTTGTTCACATCTTTGTGGACCTTTTTCCTTCTCAGTTCCTCCTTTGCTTCAAATTACCTGTCTCAGAGTTTATGTGATGAAGAGACAGACCTCTTGGTGTGAGGCCAAAATGAGAAGAAAGGTAAAGAGCAGGCAGGGAAAAACATGAGGAAAAGAAAAAAAAGTAAAAAGAAGGAAAGAATAAAAGAAAAGAAAAAAAGGGAAGGAGAAATAACAGAAGAAAGAAAAAAAGTTAGAGAACAGGAGAAAAGGAGGTCAGGAAGAGAGGCTGAGAGTGATGAAGAAATGATATTGATCAGGATGGTACTAAGGCCATGCTTTTAACTCAAGGGTTTTGAGGGGGCTGAACTAGGAGAGTTCCTCAAAATCAGGTGGTCCATACCTGCATGAGCAGAACCAGACTCTTTCTCTGCCACGACGAGGAATGGAAGTAAAAGGGCAAAAACAAAAAACACTAAGGAAAAATTAAGAATGAAAACGAAATAGAAAAAAATTTGCAGTGTAGTCTTGCCTATACTATCTTCCTAGGGCCTTAAGTACAAAGGTCTTTTAGCCCCCATGAGCCAGATCACTACCATGGCCTACCTGCCAGACCACAGTTGTGTCCCCCCAGCTCTCAGCAAAAAAAAAAAAAAAAAGAACATTAAGGTAAGCCTAAAGCAAATTAAAAATACCATTGTATCTAAAAGAGGAGAGAGAGGAAAGTGGAGTAAAGAA
>NW_003852400.1:14306615-14488829 GCF_000181295.1 Otolemur garnettii | reverse complement strand
AAAAAAAAAAAAAAAAGAAATAGATAAAGGAAATTAAAAATACTATTGTATCTAATAGAGAGGGAAGTGGAGAAAAGAAAGAAAGGAGAGAAACAAGAAAAAGGGGAGTGTAAGCTTAGCTTTTGCAGAGCTGATTATTGTGAGAGAGATGAGAAGGGTAGAAGAGTCTCTGTCCCAAAAGAGAATGTACTGGAGTGAAATATGGAGAGAGAATAAATGAGTCTAAAATACTATAAACAAAAAATACAGGAGCCCTTGCTCTTGATGAAAGTTAAATAGAAGTTAAGAAAAGAACCAACCATACAAATAAGCAAGAAATAAAACACAGCAATACAAAATATTGAAAAGTTCTAAATAACCCTATGTAAGTAACCTTATTAACAAATAAATGAAAGAACAAAAAAAAAAAAAAAAAAAGAAAAAGAAAAGAAAATACTAACAAGAAGAAAACGAAAAAAACTAACAAAAATCAAAAACTAATTATATGTATTGTTGTATACATAAAAGCATATATATATAATATATATAAAATAACAGCATATATATATATAAAATGGCAGGAGGGTCCAACTTTAGTAGGAATATATTTGTGTTGCAATATATTGCTGTAACATCAGGTGGCACTGCAGTTTTAGGGGACGGACAGTACAGCTGATAACCTTTCTTTAGAACCCAGGCACATACCAGATCCCCAACTTAATTGTCCACAGTAATCGCCTCATTATTTTCCCAGAATTCAGGTTCCTCTGGGTTGAGAAGTCAGATCTCTCCTGAATCCTTAAGAATCAGGTCTCATTTTGCCCCCAGACAACAGTTCTCATGGGATGCTGTAGTCACTGAGCCTCTCATGACTAGGGGACCAATCCTAGCATACAGAACTAAAATGACTGTGTTCCTGTAGGGGGGCCGGCCTTATGCCCTTCTCACAACTTTGCCTTAATAGCTGACCCCTCACTACTGGGACCTTCCCAGACTGGCCATTTCTACCACTGCCAAACCTGTGACAAATCCATTCAAGCCAGCCCTCAAATCTGGCTGCTATATACTGTTCAGGATAGCCCATTCTTCCAGGCAATCCACTCAGCACACTTCCCCTGAGAACTGAAAGCTGTAAAAAGGCTTCCTTACGTCCCAGACTGCTGTGCAAGGGGGCTCCCATTGGTGGCTGGCACAAGACTTGCGTAGAGTGTCAGATCTCCTCCGGCTGCTCTAGTTCACGTACAACTAGCACCCTGCCACCTCGCAGAAAGCACACAGCTCCAGGCGAAAGAACCTGTCCAAATCTCCGGACTCACTCTGGTTTCTCAGTTGCTCTGGGAGAGCTCGGCCTGATGGTCTTCCTGGTTCACCATCTTGCTCTGGCTCTTCCATGTCTTAATCTTTTGAGGATTTTATTATACTATATCTTAATGTGGATTTCTTTGTCTTATTTTCTGTCCTTTGAGCTTCTTAGTTCTAGATGTCGGCTTTCTTCCCCAGATTTGGGATATTTATAGCCACTGACTTTTTGAATATACTTCTAGTCCTTTCTCTCTCCATTTTTCTTCTTGGAATCCCAGAATGCATATGTAGGTTAGCTTGGTGGTGTTTCCTCAGTTTCTTAAGCTTCCCTCTTCTATTTTTCATTCTTCTTTTTCTTTTTGCCCTTCTGAGTTACTTATTTCCAGTGACTTGTCTTCAAGTTTTCCTCTCTTCTACTTGATCTAGCTTGCTGGTAAGTTCCTCTAGTTATTTTTCATTAAATTAGTGTATTCTCCAGTTCTGTTATTTACCTTTGGTACTTTAAAATATTTTTTGAATATTTTTAAATTATTTCTTTATTCATGTATTATTTTTCTCAGTGAGCATCTTTATGACAGTTATTTTAATGTCTCTGTTGGGTAAATCACACATGTTTCATTTGAGTTGGTTTCTGGAGTTTTATCTTGTTCCTTTGTTTGAAGTATCTTTGCTTGATTTCTCATTTTTCTGGAATCTTTGTGTTAGTGTCTGTTACAGTGGGCAAACTAGACACCTCTTCCAGTCTCCACAGACTGGTTTTGTACAGGGGAGTACTCCCAACAATTAGCCTTGCTAAAGATTCTTGGGACCTCTACCAACTATCTCCCCAGAGAGAAGCGCATAATTGGTTTCTGTTTGCTCACTCTACACTGAGTCAGTGGTGGGAGATGTGACTCTACCAGCCTAAGCTTCCATCTCTATTCACCCCCCAGGTGGCTGGTCTGTGCTAAACCTAGCAGAGGTACTAGAATGACAAGTTAGTCATTTTTGGGTTTTTAGGTATCCCAAGAGAAGCTGTGCTGAGTATATGGTCAAACTCTTTCCCTCCCCAGGGGAAAGCTGAGCTGGGATTTTTTTTTTTTTTTAATTTGCTTATTCAAAATCTATTGTGTCTACTAGCCAAAACTGCCATCTTCATTCTACTCAGAAAACTAGAATGTTCCAGAACTATTAGAACTCCAAGACTGAAAAGACTGCAACAAGTCATCTAGGTATCTCCTTCAGAAAAGTAGAGCGATTGACTGTGTGAACCAACTTCTTATCTCACCTAGGAGAAATTTGGAGTTAGAAGGTCTCTTTCCAAATTTACAGTATTGTGCCAAGGGCAGGGACTCTGGCAAGAGATGGTCCTGACTATCACTACTATCTTAGCTTAAGATGGTTTTACATTCAACTGGTGAGCAGAAGCCTTTAAGGTAGGTTCAGGATTTCTCACAAAGGGAATTATTCTCTAAATTGATGCTGAAATAGTATATTTAAGGGGGAAGGAAAGTTGAGGGTTTCCTGCTCCTACCATCTTGCTGATGTTGCAAATTTATTTTTTCCCAACATAATTTTTACTTTCAAACATCTGATTTTGTTACAAAGCATCATAATTTGACCCTTATTTTTTCTTAGCTCTTTATTTCTTAGATTGTAGCTCTTTCTTTCATAAGTTTTCCTACTGTTTATCCATTTTTCTTGTCTTTCATGTCAAATATTTTTTCCCAAATGTCTAGAGATTCTTTTTTGCTTATTTATTTAAGAAAGAGAGAAATATATGCTTTGTATCAGTAGGGAATTTTACTGGTTGGTTTTACTTTAGAGAGCATATACATTAATTTATAGAACTCTAAGCACTAAAAATAGGAGGGCATCAATTTGGAATACCATGCTCTTAGTAATTTGCTGAATTCTATCCACATTTTATTTTATTCTTTTAATAAATGAAGCAATTGCTTATTTCAAGTCTTCACAGGGTATACTCAGGTAAGGTTTTTTTTATTTTTTATTTTTTTGAAACAGAGTTTCACTTTGTTGCCTTCGGTAGAGTGTCATGGCATCACAGATCACAGCAACCTCCAACTCCTGGGCTTAGGTGATTCTCTTGCCTCAGCCTTCGGAGTAGCTGGGACTACAGGTGCCCACCACAATGCCCGGCGGTTTTTTTTTGTTGTTGCAGTTTCAGCCGGGGCGGAGTTTGAATCCTCCACCCTTGGTATATGGGGCCAGCGCCCTACCCACTGAGCCACAGGTGCCGCCCCTCAGGTAAGGCTTTAATAAAATAAAGGAAATTCCATACAATAGAACACATAAGGTACAAACAATTATCAAGAGGTCTGAGATCCCAGGTGTCGCCCACTGGGATCTTTTCTCTGTTGCCCAGGACATGCTTCATTTTCACATCATGAACTACCAAACTATGTCAGTTTCAGGTGAACCAAGGCACAATGTATGAAGGTTCTCTTATATATTTATAATTTTCAGCTATCCTTAGGTAGCTGCACTTAACCTTTTCTTTATATAGCAAAAAACCTTCTGAATTTCAGATTAAAATAAATATCTGGTTGTGGACCATTTAATGTGGAGGTTGGACGTCCGTATACTGAACTTTAAATAAGCTATGTTTCAGCCCTTTGCAGACAATTTGGCTCCAACCTCAAAAAAGCCCATACAACATGTATTCTATACTCTGTTCTGTTTGCTATCTTCTCAATCTTTTTCTGTTTTCCAGAATTTTGCTGAAGTCTTTAAAATATTGGTGAATCAACACTCTTTTTACTTATTATCATTTTAATAGCTATATGAAGGCAGATGAAATAAATGAATGTATTCAGTTTTCTATCAGGTATAGGAAGTTTGCCTTGCTTTATAAAGATATATCATGCTTTTATATGTCAATTCTGCTTAAAATCAGCACAACAGGAATATGTAAAAAATAGGAAGTCCTGGCTATCCACTTTTGCAGGAGATAGTGAATTTGTCAACTCCCAAGTTAGAACTCCCAGTTATTTATTTTTGCAAATCAAATTTGAAATGGTGTTTCTATTTCATAGTAATCCTAGAATATGCTGTAGGTATTATGTTAAGCATCAACATAGGCTTTAGTATCATTAGGATTTAGTAGCCTGCTTGAAACAAAATCTAGCATTTCTTTTTATTCAAAGAAAATATTCCAATTCCCAAACAATAAGACTTGCAAATGAATTTTTAGAACAAAAACTATTTGTTACTGACTATTGGCTAAGTTAGCAATTGACCATGTTGCGAAATCATCCTAAATAAAAAATGATTTCTCCTAACAGCATGTCTCAGGAATCATAGGTTTCTTTTGTTTACTATAAGGAGTTTTGGCATTTAAATTTCATTATTAATTTATGAGAATTGTGTAACATTGTCAGGTTGTAAGCTACTTGAAATGTTGGCTATTTAGATGTAAATGATCTTTTGTGCCCTTAAGTTGACTTACATACTAAAAAGTTCATTCTAGAATTTTTATGGGTAAATATCCATAGAGCAATTTTGGTAATTTTCTTTCTTTTGATATATCATTCTATCAAATGAAGATAAAGTTAAAAAAAAAGCTAAATGTTCTCAGTAATTCAAGGTGTGAGGTTCCCTGGAAAGAGATACAATTATACCCTAGGTGCAGCCAGATTTCTGAGCTTTTAGTTCACTACTTTTAGCTATTTTGTTCTGTTTATTTTAGATTTCATTTATACAGAGAGACCATCTGTACATATACCAGGGAGAGTCTAAATATTTGGCCAATATTTTAATTTACTACTAGTTAAAATGAAAAGTCTTATTTCTGTACAGGTTTAATTTATAATTGTTTTTAATTTTGTTTGTATTTACATTGGAGTCAGAACATTCTTTACTATGTCTTGGAGTAGCCAAGACTATGAGACAAAACTATAACATTTAAAAAGTAACCTTATCAATGGCAAATATTTCCTTTATGCTACAAACCATGAAATAAAAACAAAACAAAACAATTATTCCCCAGTGAGAACAGCCCACATCATAAGGTTAGAAAGTAACAGATGATGGCATGGATGTGGAGAGAAAGGAATACTTATACACTCGTGGTGGGACTGGAAACTACATCCTCTATGCAAAGTAATATGGAAATTCCTCAAAGAACTAAAAGTAAACCTACCATTTTATCCTGCAATCCCATTACTAAGTATTTACCCCCCCAAAGACATTTTATCATAAAGACACTTACACTTAAATATTTATAGCAGCATAATTCCCAATCACAAAGACATAGAAACAACTCAAGTGCCCTTCTATACATGAATGGATTAATAAATTATGGTATATGCAAACTATAGAATATTATTCAGCCATAAAAATATGGAGATTTTGGATCTTTTATAACAACCTGGATGGAACTGGAGACCATCTCCTAAGCTGAAGTATCACAAGAATAGAAAAACAAACATCATATGCACTCTGTACTAAATTAGAGGTAGTAGATCAACATGTATATGTTCACATGAGAGAACAAGTCAATGGAATTCAAATAGGGAGGGGGGTGGGGTAAACTGCCACCCAACAGATAGACTGAACAGGTATATTACATACTTTCTTGGTGAAGAATACAACTACAACTTGTACTTTAACCTTAAAAAAGCAAACTATTTAACCTGATTGTGTGCATTCCCATCTTCATCTGAAATTAAATAAAATATTATTCTTAATGAAATACAAATCAGGAATGAGAGGAAAAGAATTTAAAACATATTTATAAGGCAGTGCTAATTCCTTAAAGGCCTGTTATTTATGTTAATTAAAAGTCAAATTAGCCGGGAATGGTGGTTCAAGCCTGTAATCCTAGAAATTTGGGAAGCTGAGGTGGTGGATTGCTTGAGCTCAATAGTTAAGACCAGCCTGACCAAGAAGGAAATCCTGTCTCTACTAAAAAGTAGGGTGAAAAAGCCTAGACAGGCATTGTGGCTGGCATCTGTACTCCTAGCTACTTGGTAGGCTGAGGCAAGAGGGTCTCTTGAGCCCAGAAGTTTGAGGTTGCCATGAGCTATGATGCCAAGGTATTCTAGCCTGGGGCAACAGAGTGAGATTCTGTCTCAAAATAAAACTTTATTTAACTAGCATCTGGCTGAAGAGTGTTGTTTCTAGTGTTTTAAAACTACATGCAATAGGAAATTCTTACATCTATATTTTAAAATTTGATAAAATGAAAAGTATTTTTTTAGCTGATGAAATAATCAATGAAAATATTTTTCCACAATGTTTAACTTTAAAAGCTCCGTGTAGATATAGAACAATTTTTAAAAGTAGAATTTCAGGAATTATTATAGTGGAATCTTTTTCTTATAATCCTGATGTAAAAGGAGGCTGTAAAAAATAGAGTAGGATACAAACCCTAGAGTTTGCTAAATAGGTTTGTTTTTCACATTTTTTTTTTTTTTTGGCAGTTTTTGGGCAGGGCTGAGTTTGAACCCGCCACCTCCGGCATATGGGACCAGCACCCTACTCCTTTGAGCCACAGGCACTGCCTTTTTCATTTGTTTTTAAGAGATGGGGTTTTCTATGTTGCTGAGGCTGGATTTGAAATTTTGGACTCCAGCTATCCTCCTATCTCTGCCTCTCAAATGTCTGAAACTTAGGGTACATAACTTACTGAATGGTTTTTAATAACCAATTCATTTATTTGTTCATTCACTTAAAATATTTTAGTGACATCCAGTTATTTGAATTTTAATAGTATTTATTGAAAAAAGTATGGACAGCATATTGAGTATAGTCTTCATTGCATTTTTTTTCTTTTTTTCCTTGTTCTTTAAAAGTATTTCTCCTTATGAAATATTACAGTAAACATTGTATAAGTAAATATGTGTGAGGTCCTTTTTTCCTTAAAACATTTAAGGTAGGAAGACATATTTCTTCAATAGTTATAGCATCCGTATTAGATAAAATTTCAAATGTGAGATATTTCTTTGGCTTTCTTGTAGTTCTTATTAACTGTATTCATTACTTCAGAGGCACATTATGTTTTACTAGAGAAGTTGATAAGTAGCTGAAGTGCAACAGTATCTTCTATACAATATTATTGTCAATATTTTTTCCTTAACAAATATTCGAATTAAGTGCTAAAGTAAATTTATTAAAGAGATTATCCAATTTAATGGTTTTCCCTCAAAAAACACTTTGAGATTTAAAAAGGTGAAAATAGAGCAAGGACAATACTGCTGTGAATCACACTTTATGAAAGAGCAATATTTCACAGTGGTGCTTCTTAATTAATAAACAGGATAGTAGGAGTTTGTATCTAGACCTATTGGCTTTGCATTCTAGGCAAGCAGCCCGAAATTTTGGCTGTGTAGTTCAAAGCGGATGCCTGCTGAGTTTGGGACCAGGGGCAGGCCAGAGTTTTGTGGGATCTGTAGAATATTCAATTTGATGGGAGGAGGACTCAAGAAAAAAATAATGCAACATTAAAAACACAAAATTTATTTCAATAGGGAGTATTTGTTTAGAATGAGAAATATCACAAAAGGCTGCAAATGTAAAAAGCTGACATAGTATCAAACAGTAAGAACACAAAATCCAAAAATTAATACATGTTTTAAATAATTATAGGTTTTATGATTTTATCCCCTTTTATTTTTATGCATATGTTTTTTATTGGCTTCTTTTTTTCTATCACATAGACATTGTGTTATTCCAGCACAGTACGTGAAGCTGCCTTTCTTTTCTTAGTTGATTTTCTCTTGTGTCATTTTTATAAACCACTTTCCTATATCTGTGAGGTCTGTTTCTGAACATACTATTGTGTTCTATAGATCTATTTGTTTATCTTTTCAGTGTTACTACATTGTCGTGATTATTTGAACTTTATAGAAAGTTCTGAAGTCACTGGCTAAGTCATTTCAACTGTGGTCTTCTTTTTCTAGAGAGTTTTAGTTATTCTTGGTTCTTTGCTTTTCCAAAAACGTTTTAAAACCATCTTTTCAATTTCTAAGAAAAAACATGCGAGGACATTGATTGGGGTTATACCAAATCTATAGATCAATTTGGGGATACTTGATTTTATTTATTGTATTTGATTTTCTGATTCATAAAAGAGGTAGTTTATATCTTCATTTATTTAGATATTTTTAATTGCTCTCATGAGTGTTTTACAGCTTTAGTACATAAGTTTTGTGTCTCTTTTTGTTAAATTTATCCCTAAATTTGTCGGATGCTATTTTAAAATTATGTTTTTTAAATGTTATATGCTAGTATATTAAAAATATAATGTGTATTATCTATAATTCTATTATCTTGCAACATTAGTTTCAGTAGTTGATGAAGTTTTTGTTTTTGTTTTTGTAGATTCCTTAGAATTTTTTCCACTTAGTTTTTCTTTATTAAATGATAACTGTGTACATTGATGCATTTATGGGATACAGTGTACTGATTTGATAATACACAATGTGAAATGCTTGCATCAAACTGATTAACTCATCCATCACCTCGCTTACTTATTTGTTGTGGCAAGATAATTATACTCTTTTCTGAATAGTGTTAAAATGTACCATTGCATTATGCATATTAGGTGAGGTCTGCCCAGATATCCTCCCTCCTCTCTCCTCCCATCTCCCTTTCCCCTCTCCTTTCCCCTCTCCCTCTTCTTCCCTCCTACTTTCTGGACTATAGTTATGTTTTACCCTTCATATAAATGTGTAGATGATTATACGTTGATTTCATAGTAGTATTGAGTACATTGGATACTTTCCCCCCCATTCTTGAGATACTTTACTAAGAAGAGTAAGTTACAGTTTCATCCAGGTAGACCTAAAAGATGTGAAGTTTCCATCTTTTTTTTATTGCTGCATAGCATTCTATGGTGTACATATACCATAATTTGTTAAACCATTCATGGGTAGATGAGCACTTGGGCTGTTTCCATGTCTTGGCAATTATGAATTGGGTTGCAATAAACATTCTGGTGCAGATGTCTTTGCTGTAAAATGATTTTTGATCATCTGTGTATATACCTAGTAGAGGAATTGCAATATCGAATGGTAGATCTACTTTTAGTTCTCTGAGTATTCTCCAAATTTCTTTCCAAAAAGGGCCATATGAGTTTGCATTCCCACCAGCAGTGTAGAACTGTTCCCTTCTCTCTACATCCATACCAACATCTGTAGTTTTGGGATTTTGTTATGTGGGCTAATCTTACCGGAGTTAGATGATATCTCAAAGTGGTTTTGATTTGCATTTCTCTGATGATTATAGATGATGATCATTTTTTCTTGTGTTTGTAGCCCATGCACCTGTCTTCTTCAGAGAAGTTTCTGTTCAAGTCTCTTGCCCACATAGAAATGGGGTTATTTGTTATTTTCTTATTGATTAGTTTGAGTTCTCTGTGGATTCTAATTATCAGACCTTTGTCAGAAGCATAACCTGTAAAAATCTTCTCCCATTCTGAAGGTTGTCTGTTTGTTTTACTCACTGTGCTCTTGGCTGTGCAGCAGCTTTTCAGTTTGATCAGATCATGGTAATATATATATATTTGGTGTAGGGTGGGCACCCATAATTCAGTGGTTAGGGCAACAGCCATGTGCTCTGGGGCTGGTGGGTTTGAACCTGGCCCAGGCCTGCTAAACAAAACAAAAAAATAGCCAGGTATTGTGGTGGGTGCCTGTAGTCCCAGCTACTAGGGAGGCTGAGGCAAGAGAATTGCCTGAGCCCAAGAGTTTGAAATTGCTGTGAGCTATGATACCACAGCAATCTACCAAGAGGGACAAAGTGAATCTCTCTCTCTCTCTATTTTTTTTGACGGGGGAGGCAGGCTGTTGCTTCAGTTGCCTATAGAGGTCCTTCTCATAAAACATTCTCCCAGGCTGATTTCTTCAAGTGTTTTCTCTGCACTCTCTTCTATAGTTTCATGTCTTAATTTTAAATCTTTTATCTAATGAGAATCAATTTTTGTTAATGTTGAAAGGTGGGGATCCAGTTTTATCTTCTACAGGTCACCATCCAGTTCACCCAGCACCATTTGTTAAATAGGGAATATTTCTCTCTCTGAGTGTTTTTGATAGGCTTATCAAAGATCACATGATAGGTGGCTGGATTTATCTCTTGGTTATCTATTCGGTTTCAAAAATCTATCTATTTTTGTGCTAATACCAAGCTGTTTTGATCAATATAGATTTATAGTATATCCTGAAGTCTGGTAATGTAATACCTTCTGAATGTTTTTATTTTTGAGTAATGTATTGGCTATTCAAGGTTTTTTCTGATTCTATAATAAAACATAGTACTATTTTTTCAAGTTTTTTAAAGTATGACAATGGTGCTTTAATAGAGGTTGCATTAAATCTGTAAATTGCTTTGGGTAGTATGGACATTTTAACAATGTTGATTCTTCCTAGCCATGAGCATAGTATGTTTTCCCATTTGTTAATATCTTCAGCTCTGAATGCTCCTCAATTTATAAAGCAAACCCTAGCAGACATGAACAATTGGATATCTTCCCACACTATAATAGCTGGCAATTTTAACATCCCTTTGGCAGTTTTGGAAAGATCCTCCAAGAAGAAACTAAACAAAGAACTATTAGACTTAAACTTGACCCTGGAACAAATGGATTTAACAGACATCTAACATTTCACACTAATAAAACTGAATACATGTTCTTGCATCTGCTCATGGATCATCCTCCAAAATTGATCATATCTTAGGACACCAGTCTAACTTTTGCAAATTTAAAAGAATAGAAATTATTCCTTGTATCTTCTTAAACCATCATGGAATAAAAGTTGAACTCAACAGCAATGGGAATCTTCATACTCAAACAAAGTTATGGAAACTAAATAACCTTATGCTAAATGATACCTGGATCAAAGACAAGATTAGGAAGGAAATCACCAAATTTTTGGAACGAAATGATAATGAAGACACAAATTATCAAAACCTGTAGGATACTGCAAAGTCAATCCTAAGAGGAAAATTTATAGTATTGGAAGCCTTCATCAAGAAAACAGAAAGAGAGGACGTCAATAACTTAATGGATCATTTCAAGCAACTAGAAAAGGAAGACTATTCCAACCCCAAAACCAGCAGAAGAAAAGAAATAATCAAAACTGGGCAAAATTAAATGAAATTGATAACTTAGAATTTTTATATACACAGTCATGTCAACAGTGAATAATGATATTTCCCTTCTATTTCACCTGTTTTCTTCTCCCATCCCTTGCTTTCTATCACTGGCTAGGGACTTAATAGATGTGGTTAGATAAAGCATCCTTCCCTTTTATTTCATCTTAGAGGGAAAATACCTAATATTACATTCCACTGTTAAATATGTTAATTACAAAATTTGAAGATTATACTACTTTTCACTTATTTCCTTCTGTTTCTTGCTTGCTAAGAAACTTTAAAACTTTTTCATCAAATGCCAACTTAATCTAATAAAATGATTATGTAATCTTTTTGATCTTATACTCTTAAAATGATGAATTGCATCAAATAGATTGTCATATATTAAACCAATATTGAATTCTGTGACATTCTCAACTTGATTATGGTATCTAATCTGGACTTATATTTTTAATGATTTCTGAAAATATTTTCCAGAAGGATTTTTTCTATATACTTATTTTGTGGTAATGTTCTTGTCTGATATTGATAAGGAGAAATGCTAGCCTCATAAAATGAGTAAATAAGTTGGTAGTTATACCTTTTTTATCTATTTTCTGAAACATTTTGTATAGAATTAGTATAGATTATTACTTAAATGTTTCCTAAGATTCATTGATGATGCTACTTAAGCCTAAAATGTTGTGTGTGTGTGTGTGCACGCGTGTGTATGTGTGTGCACGTGAAGTCATTTATTTATGAGTTGAATTTTTATAGTGGCTAGAGGGCTTCTGTTTCTATCACCTATTTGATTAATATAGTGATATGTGTCTCTTACTAGTTTTTCCACTTAATCTAATTTGTTGAATTTATTGGCCTAAAGTTGCTCACAATATTCTATGATTATGCTGTTAATATTAGTGCCTTTCTGGTGATGCCCCTTGTTTACTCCTGGTGCTAGTATTATGTATTTTTTCTGTCTCCTTCTTTTGTTGTTGGAAAATTTTCTCTAGCCATTTATTAATTTTATTATTTTCAGAAAAAAAGCTAGTTTAGTTGATTTTTCTTTTTTTTATGTTTCTTTGTTTTTAGTTTAATTTTATTGTTTCTTTATTTTATTTTTTATATTTACTTTGGGTTCTATTTTTATTTTCTTCAAGATGCCGTTGCTTTATAGTGTTATAATTATTGAATGTAGCACTTAATACTGTACATTTCCTTTAAGGATTGAATTAGACACATTTCATAAAGTTTAATTTGTTATGCTTTTATGATCATTCAATTAAATATGTTTCCCAATTTCTAGGTAACATTATTCATTTTCAAGCCATTTTGGTACAGCTGTAGCAGATTTCTGTTATGCTTAATGTATACATGGTGAATCATTTAAAAAGATCTTTAGTTTTCAAATTTTTATACTTTTATGTTTATATATAATCTTTGTAAATAAACACAGTTGAATCATTTTAATCTAAATTCTTAGTCTATGTTTTTAAAAAAGCATTAAAAACCTTTTACAAAAAGGTGGCCAACATGTAGAGAATATTTTGTAAATATTTTGTAAAATTTTGTATTGAATATTTTGTAAACAGAGGTATATTTAACTACAATTTCCCATTTTCCTTATGTTTGGTCACTTTAGGGACATCCTGTAGTTATTAACATGCATAAATTTAAGAGTATTATACTGGTATTTGATTTATCTTTTGTCCTGTGTGTTCATTGTTCCTTCATTATTATTTGGTCTTTTTCTGGAGGTATAGTAAATACATTTTTAGTATTTGATATTATCTCAGTTTATGGCATTTTAGTCAACATTCTTTGTGTTTTGGGGGAGTGTTTTCTTAGATAAACATTAAAAACTTCTATTATGTCATAAAAATGTAAAGCAATGTATTTTCAATTCAGATACTGTTAATTATTATATAAACCATTTTGTTATTATATTTAAGTGGCTAATTGCCTTCAAGAAGACAACTGAAAAAGATAAGTATAGAAATGATAATTTTAAAGGCAGCTAATACAATTTACTTTTTCTGCTATTCTTTATTTCTTCTTACCGATAAAACCAAGGTTCTCTCTGATATCATTTGTCTTTATCCTACAGAAGTTCTTTTAGTGTATTTATAGAAGAGATTTTTTTTTCAAATTTCAATCTCCAAAAATGACTTCATGAGTTGAAATTTTTACTAGTGGAATTGACAAAAGTAAAGAAAAAATTATTTTACTCTTGGAAATGAATATTCTCATACTGCTCTATAGAGCAGAAAATGATGGAACTATACAAACTTGTGTTTTGACAATCAAAGACATCTTAGCCTCTGACTTAAATATTAAAATTCTTGAAATTCACATGAAATTCAGATGTTTACAAATACATATCTATATGACTGCTCACTGCAGTTTTATTTTTAACAGCAAAAAGTAAATGCATATAACCTCAAAGTTATTTAGTAAATGACAGTATACTTATGTGATGTTATAATATTTAGCTATAAAATGTGAATTCAGAATACATTGCTAGAGCTGAAAAAATGATAAAAAGCTGTTATATATAATATCAAATAACTTTATTTTTTTATTAAGTCATATACACATAGATCATGAATACATTTATGTGTATGTGGGGTACAATGTGTTGATTTCTATTATACAATCTTACATGCTTACATCAAACCAATCAACATAGCTTTAAAAATAAATACGTGTTTACCTTTATAGAAAAAAAAGAAACATGTATCATATTTTTATAGTAATGATTTTATTTGGGTACCTTTTTGTGTCTGCCAACTTTTCTACCTTCAATATGAAATCAGACAAAAGTTCTATGGTATTTAGCCAGATTTATCAAGGACAGTAGGAAGTATTAAATATAGAATGGAAAATAACTTAGAACTCCTACTGACCTTCGGAGTCTAGATAATTTTCTAGGAACATGGATGTCTCTCTTGCCTAAGGGCCAGGGTTGAAACTTCCTTCTCTCTTCCCTGTCTAATGAGTTGTGGTAGAAGGATAAAAGTTAAGTTGAGAACGACTTAGAAGACATCTAATATAATCTTGAGTTTTCAAAAAGCCAATTATAAGTGGAAGTGTCATTAAACTTTACAGCACTAATAAAATTCAGGCTTATATCTTTGCAGGTTACCAAAATGTTTGAAGGTGGTATTTTATGTTTTCTGGAATGTGTTATAATTACTTTTATTAGAGAACTGGGAACTGGATATTTTTAGTTTGGTGACCTGAAATGAATTATTTGGGCTTAAGGATAGCTAACCTGCCAGGGAAATGGTAATGAATAGAGGGTGTATTCCATATAACAATTCAATTTCTATTTTTAGCTATGCACACGTGTGTTACCTTAAGAGGAATGTGTTATGTATTTTAAGTTCACATAATACTATGACAAATTGGTCTTTAGATCCTATAACAATAGGATAATTGCAAATTTTGTTCTCTTGGTGAAATAAAAAGTACAGGGGACTTATATTTGGAAGAGAATTGTTAAGGGTAGTTATCTCATCTTAATATATTTTTATATTCTATAATATTAATAGATAGTTACTTAGCACTTGAGGCTGCTCATAGAAAGAAGTATGATAGAATGTACTACTTAATTAATGATATTACTTCTGTTCCTATTAGTAACAAATTAGAAACACATATGTTAGATTTGAAATGGAATATAAAGAAAAACTTAAATATGATACATACATGAGAATATATATTTTATATAAATATATTTTTTCTCTCACTTAACATGACATTGTGACCATTACCTAGGGCAATAAATATTTTTCAAAAACATTATTTTCAATGAATATTAACATTTTCCTAAAGGAGAAGCCTCTTCTTTTTCCATCTCCCAAGGAATTTACTGATGCACTATCTACTCATTGTCCCAAGACAATATAACATTATAAAGCTGCATGAGTTTTAAGAAATAGTTTTCTGAAACTCCCCAAGTGACAGTAATTGTACCATGAGGTCACAAAAAATGTTGAATACCTAAGCCACTGCTTGTTTTGATCTTGAATGTCATATAAATGATTACATTAAATTTTACCTGCTATAAATAAAAACA
The DNA here is from genome assembly GCF_000181295.1 of Otolemur garnettii. Lineage (NCBI taxonomy): Eukaryota > Metazoa > Chordata > Mammalia > Primates > Galagidae > Otolemur > Otolemur garnettii. The sequence continues at coordinate 14,473,393 of NW_003852400.1, read as the reverse complement.
GGTTTAAAAAAGTTGTAACCTATCTCTGGAAGCTAAACCCAGCTTCATTTAGTAATTCTGTACCTCAACCTCCCTTAATCTAAATTTAATTTAGTTTATCACTTATCAGATTTTTGGCTAAGATCCAATTTGGTAAATGTAATTTAGCTTGTCATAAATCTCATGCATCCCAATGAGATTATAGTATTTAATTTGTTGGGAAAAATTAGTATATAAATAACAACAGAACAGTAACCATAAAAATTACCAGAAGTAAATGACCTGATGTCTTGGGACATCAGTTTCTTCATTTGTGAGAAAATTTGGATAATTATTCTGAAATTTTGAGGTAGGTACTTGATAAGATTTAAATTAGTTAATTTAAGTAAAAGCCTATCACATAGCTAGAAAGAGGGCAGTGTTCAAAAGATGTTTGTGTCCTTTCTTTGGAGACAAAACTAGTACCTATTTTTCATTTTATTTAGCTAACCCAGTTGCTTTTAAGAGGAACCATTTGAAACTATCCCAAGCAGATGGCAACATAGCTAGTGGTATTCCTATCTTGGTATTTTAAGTTGAGCAACTTTATTTATTGGAATCATTTAAAAAGGCTAATGTACGGTTTTGTAAATTTCAAATTATTGTTTTGGTAACATATAGATAAGTGCTGTTTTCCCTTCACTATAAAAAAGGATAACCATTTATTTGGCAATATAATCTTAAAATATATTGACTATGACTATTTCTATAAAATTTTATATGAAAGTGTTAAGATGCTTCATATCTTAAATATGTATATGAAAATGCACAAAGTGGATAAAAAAGTCAAGGAAAAACACCCAGGTACTAAAAAATATAAAATTTGTCAGTAACAGGATTGCTAATGAATCAGGGATGTTTATATTTATGAACACACATTTCCCCCACTCTACATATGTTTGAGTTAATTTGCTTTCACGAGTCAGTAAAAAAGGAAGAGAACTGGCTAAATAAATTTGAAAAACAAATTGAAATCTCTAAATGTTACCTGAATTTAATTACTAGTCTTTGCTTTTGCCTCCAGTAAAAGTCTCTTTTATTTCTTAAATTGAAAATGATGAGAGAGTAGAGAAAGAACGGAAGAGAGTGAGAGATACTCTTTTAAAAGACAGAAATTTTCTATTGTTCTTTAAAAAAATCAAACATTATCAAAATTTATATCTATACTAAGTAATAACTGTCACCATTTATTGAGGCATCTTTACTGAGAATGCTGTATCTACATTTTGATGCAGTACTATAATTATCATCTTCATTTGATGAGGTTTTTTAAATAACTTGGCAATTAATGTCTGAGATACTGCTGTATTTTCTCTATTAGTGTTTATTACTTAAATAACAGAGACACACAAACACACTTTGGCAGTTTTTGTTTCCCTACTGTATTACCTACTGTATTTCCCTACTGTATAATTTAAAAAAGAAAATATGGTTAAAATGAAATTTCCATAATCAAACAAATTCTTAGTTTATAAATTAGTATTTGAAATAATTTGTTTTTTCAGACTTCTGAATTAGTGATTGGGTAAAAAAATAATTCTGTTATTTTGGTCAGCGTGACCAATACTGATATCTATTAACAAGGCTGTGTTCTTCCTAAGCTACTGAGTGCTACTTAAATATTACTGGGTAGGTGATACAAACTTTACTTTTGTCATTCTACAATCAGTAAATATTTAGTATGTGGCTTTAAGATGCTCAGGTCAATGCTAGACTAGGAATATGTACCCATAAGGTATATATGTCACTTTTAAGATATTAAAATAAACAATAATTAAACACAGGAAATAGTAAACTGATTTCTAATCACACATATAACAATATGGTACCTATTTTAAATATTCTAGGTATTTAGGCAAGAAAGATGAATTTCTCCTAATCTAGCCATCTGGTCACTTAGGCTGAGAGTAATGGAGATGGGTCATAATAAAGCCACCATTACAAAACAACCCAGTGGGCTCAGCACCTGTGGCTCAAGTGGCTAGGGCGCCAGCCACATACACTTGAGGTGGCGGGTTTGAATCCAGCCCGGCCCGCCAAACAACAGTGATGGCTGCAACCAAAAAAAATAGCCAGGCATTGTGGCAGATGTCTGTGGTCCCAGCTACTTGGGAGGCAGAGGCAAGAGACTGGCTTGAGCCCAGACTAGGAGGTTGCTGTGAGCTGTGATGCCACAGCACTCTACCCAGGAGGACAGCTTGAGGCTCTGTCTCAAAACAAACAAACAAAAAAACAACCCAGTGATTACTTTTTGTGAGATGTAGAAGTTGATTCTATTAAAATATAAAATGAAATTCCTCCAGTAGAGTACATTCTTTTTTCTCTCACTTTATAGTTGTGCAATTATAAAACATTTGCTGGTAATATGACTCAGTCAGAGATAATATTCTTGTGTAGTACCTTACTCTTAGATTCCATTTTATTCCTAATTTTGCTCTCTCTGAATGTCTAAGGCTGTAGACATAATGAATGGGTAACTAATACATATCTGATGCTGATGTAGTGTGTACATAAATCACTTTCTTTCTGATTAGTCAAAAAGTGTTGAATCTTTTTTATTAAATAAAACTTACAGATGATTACAAATATGAGCAGTCTGCACATGTAGGTAACCTTAGGAATCATTGTGAGCTTTAACTTATGTTAGAGGAGATTTAATGTATTATTCAATGGCAGAAAACTTATTGATCACTGAATTTATTTGATACTGGATATTCTTGGAAGTGTGGATGGATTAAGGATACTATGAAGGAGTAACACTCTGATAATGCTGCTAAATGTAGTGATACAATTTTAAATTCTGAAGCCCGTCTTCGGGCTCAGAAAGACATTTTCATCTTAAATATTAACCTACCTATACACAGATCATTCTTCATCTAACAACCAGGACTGAACGTGAAAGCAGTATTCTATAAGTAAATATTTAACTATAATATCATTATGATTGTTGACATTATTATCCTGATAGAGTTATCAGCATATATGTCATTGTCTTGTATCCTAACTCTTATGAGTGGGGTAGTACACACTGGACTATTAAAAATGACTTTAGTCAAGGTAGTCGAATTTTTAAAAAGCCATCTTGTAATAGGCACATGATCAGAAAATACATCATGTGTCTCTCTTTTTTTTTATTGAATGGTAACTATGTACATTAATGCACTTCTAGGGTACAGTGTGGGGTTTTCACACACAATCCAGAACACTTCCATCAAACTGGTTAACATAGCCTTCGTGTCATTTTCTTAGTTATTAATTTAAAACGTTCACATTCTACTCTTGAAAGATTCGCTTGTACCCTTGTAAGATAAACCTCAGAAGTGATCCCTCCAATCCTCCTCCCTCCACCCATTCTCCCCTCCCCTCTCCCTTCCCCCTCCCCATATCCTTAGGCTGTTATTAGGTTATAGCTTTCATATAAAAGGTATAAATTAGTTTCATAGTAGGGGTGTGTACATTGGATACTTTTTCTTCCATTCTTGTGATACTTTGCTAAGAAGAACATTTTCCAGCTCCATCCATGTGAACATGAAGGACGTAAAGTCTCCATCTTTCTTTATGGCTGCATAGTATTCTATGGTGTACATATACCACGGTTTGTTGATCCATTCATGGATTGATGGGCGCTTCAGCTTCTTCCATGACCTGGCAATTATGAATTGGGCTGCAATAAACATTCTGATACAAATATCTTTGTTGTAATGCGATTTTTGGTCATCTGGGATATACCTAATAAAGGAATTGCAGGGTCAAACGGCAGGTCTATTTTTAGTTTTCTAAGTGTTCTCCAGATGTCTTTCCAAAAGGAACGTGTTAGTTTACATTCCCACCAGCAGTGTAGGAGTGTTGCCTTTTCTCCACATCCATGCCAGCATCTCTGGTTTGGGGACTTTGTGATATAGGTTAATCTCACTGGAGTTAGATGATATCTCAAAGTAGTTTTGATTTGCATTTCTCTGATGATTAGGGATGGTGAGCATTTTTTCACATATCTGTAGGCCATGCGCCGATCTTCTTTAGAGAAATTTCTCTTCACATCATGTGTCTCCTAATGAATTGCTTTTGGTTGCTGTGATTAAGTTGTTGATATGGTTTAAACCAAGTAAATCATAATACTTCATGACCTCAAACTAGTACCTTTTCCTAGGAGAATGCTCCAAAAGGACCAGGAATAATTTCTCAGTGTACACCTTTTAATATAAAGATATCTACTTTCTCTCTCTCTCTCTGGCTGAGGCTGTAGAGCATGTGGAAGGAATCTAGATTTTTTCTAAATTATCAGACACATTTTTTGTTCTATAACCATAGTCTTACTTCTATGACATATGGAATTACATTGGTTGAAATATTACAATTCTAATTATAACCAAAAGTGAAACCATAATTTGAATATAATAGAAGATGAATACATACATAAATGCAAACAGAATTGATGTAATAATAGACCATACGATTTTACAGTATTTTATACACTTAAAAAGATTTCCATGTGCATTAATATCTTTAAAATGCAAAATAACTATCAACTGAACAGACCTTGTTAATACCACCTTACAGATGAAGAAATAATTTTAAGACTTACTGAGACTATACAGCTAATTAGTGTCAGAGCCAGCCCTATAGCCTTCCTCTTGATTTCTACTCCAAGGCTTTCTCCCTTACACTGACTTAGTATTCATAAAGTAAACTTTCTAGGTGAATTTTGTCAGTTTAATAATGTCTAAAAATTCTATTTTAAGGCTGGATGGCAAATAGACAGAAGCTGGGTTAAATATAGTTCTTTGTAATATGGCTTAGCTTTAGTCTATCTTAATTATCCCAAATACAGTGAGCTTGCATGAAGTGGGGGGATATAGCAAGTACTAGATAAAGCAAAACTGGTAAGTTCCAGGTCTAATGTGAAATTCTAGAATATATTACTGAAATGACAAATGAAAGTAATTATAAAAGAATGTGAAAATAAAAAATGAATCTGTTTCTTAAAAATAATTAGTAGAATGCTATATCATGGGGATTTCATGGCAGAAATAATCCATTTTTCAGTGAAGCATTTGATATAAGTTTTCTATGAATTCCTCAAGGTTGATTTAAATTTGAGTTAGAATATTATGATCCATATTTATATATTTACAGTTGATGATCAGTGATGATTTGAGCAGACATTTCTAGAGGTGTGTGAAGCATTGCAACCCTTTTTTTCCCTGTTAAAAATTGTTTCATTTGGGGTGCCTGTTCTATTTTAGTGTGTACAAACAAATTGCCATGGAGGGAAATCACACACACACACACACACACCCACCACCACCACCAAGTACATTGGTGACTTCTGGTCCCTAGCTGCTATACATGAAATCTTATGGGATTATCTTGAGTAGGACACTAGAAGGATACCTAGTAATAAACATTAAGAATAATTCATGCCAAAGTTGATATTTCCTAAAATTTTCCATACTTTATAAATATTTAATCATACCTTCATTTCAGAATTTCAGTAGAACATATTGTTAATTAAGACACACAATTTAATACTAGAAAGTGTAGGGAAAACACTTGAAGAAATCGGCCTGGGCAAAAATTTTATGAGGAGGCCCCTCCCACCCCAGGCAATTGAAACAACATCAAAAATACACTATTGGGACCTGATCAAACTAAAGAGCTTCTGCACAGCCAAGAACACAGTAAGTAAAGCAAGCAGACAGCCCTCAGAGTGGGAGAAGATGTTTGCGGGTTATGTCTCTGACAAAGGTTTAATAACCAGAATCCATAGAGAACTCAAACATATTAGCAAGAAGAGAACGAGTGATCCCATCTCAGGGTGGGCAAGGGACTTGAAGAGAAATTTCTCTAAGGAAGATAGGCACATGGCCTACAGATATATGAAAAAATGCTCACCATCCTTAACCATCAGAGGAACACAAATCAAAACTACTTTGAGATACCACCTAACCTGTTATTAGGCTAGAGAGTCTTCTATATCCTTTTGTAGATGGCACGCTAAGTTCTGACTGGTAGGTTTGCAGGATGGTTAATCCTCCCCAGCTGTGCTCCATATATTTAAAGCGTTACCAGTTTAAAAAAGGAATCATTGGCATGATCATTGCTCCAAAAGACGGAGCAAGATGGCAGACTAGAGAAATCTCATTAGAAACCACCTAACTCCAGTAAGATTAGCCCATATCATAAAATCCCAAACCCAGAGATGCTGGCATGGATGTGGAGAAAAGGGAACACTTCTACACTGCTGGTGGGAATGCAAACTAATATGTTCCTTTTGGAAAGACATCTGGAGAACACTTAGAGAACCAAAAATAGACCTGCCATTTGATCCTGCAATTCCTTTATTAAGTATATATCTAGAAGACCAAAAACCACATTACAACAAAAATATTTGTATCAGAATGTTTATTATAGCCCAATTAATAGTTGCCAGGTCATGGAAGAAGCCCAAGTGCCGGTTGACCCACAAATGGATCAATGAACTCTGGTATATGTACACCATGGAATACTAAGCAGGCAAAAAGAAAGATGGAGACTTTACGTCCTTCACGTTTACATGGATAGAGCTGGAAAATGTTCTTCTAAGCAAAGTATCACAAGAATGAAAGAAAAAGTGTCCCATGTACACAGCCCTGTTATGAAACAGGGCTAATTATAGCCTAAGAATATGGGCAGAAAGGGAGTGAGGAGGGATCACTTCTATGGTTTATCTTACAAGGGTACAAGTGAATCATTCTAGGAGTAGAATATAAACGTCTTAACACAGTAGCTAAGAAAATGACATAAAGGCTATGTTAACCAGTTTGATGAAAATATTTCAAATTGTATATGAAAACACCACACTGTACCCCATGATTGCATTAATGTACACAGGTATCATTTAATTAAAAAAAAAGACACACAATTTACTTAGCACAGTTCTGTGGGTTGATAGTTCTTTTCTGATACACAGAAGACATCTATCCATTGTTGTTTTCAAAGTGAGAGGGTGTGTTTAACTCTCTATTTTATATATTTCTGAGGACTTTAAATAATGCTAAGTATGTAATGCTGAGTCTAGACCCTGCAGACATTTACAAAAGATGTATTAGTTTGATATTCTCAGTTTTGTACTTTTTTAGGACAAAAGTATTATATAAAATCTGTGATAGAAAATGTTCAGAAATTATTAAGGTTATCCTTCTTCATTCTGTTAGATAATTTCATCCCTCCTTACATTCGTCCCAGAGGCTTATTTATCCTCTATGTGACACCTTTGCAAAAGAGAAAATCTTATGTATCACATGAGATACAGCAGCACACAAAAGAAGCATGTATGATAAATGGTGTTTTTATGTCTTGGTAATATAAATACCCATTAAGAATTGTATGAAAGAAATATACCTGCTATGTCACTTTTTAATTCCTATAAGAAAGTAAGGGATAATGAATGTTTTCTTAGGAAATGGAAAAATAAAACCCACTCATATGTTTAATCAACAAATTATTTCAAGTTCTCCTTGGAATATGTTTAAAAGTTAAGATCAAGGAAAATATACTTACTGACCTGTTACTAGGCTAGAGAGTCTTCTATATCCTTTTATAGATGGCACACTAAGTTCTGACTAGTAGGTTGGCAGGATGGTTAATCCTCACCAGCTGTGCTCCATATATGTAAAGCGTTACCAGTTTAAAGAAGGAATCATTGGCACGATCATTGCTCCAAAAGATGGAGCAAGATGGCAGACTAGAGAAATCTCATTAGAAACTATTCTTAGCGAGACAGGGGAAAGTTCAGGGACTTCAGCCACCTCTGGCTGGGGGAATCTACACAGAAACATCACTCCTGGAGGCCCAGTGAAGCACTGGGAGACTTCAGGAGCCAACAAGGAGGTCTGGAGCTGAGGAAAACTGACATAGAAAGCAAGTGCTTGGTACTGGGAGAGCAGAGGACTGCGGACAGGGAAGAGCTATCCTGAAGGTTTTGATTTTGGACTGATCCGCTTACTGAAATGGTGAGTAAACCTGAATAGCATCCAGTTACTGGATTTGAATGCCAAGTGGGGTGGTTCCCCATTGGTTTGTCAGCTGGTAGGGCATTCTCATAGTAGGAAGGCCGGGCATGGGGAAGGGTCTGCAGGATCATAGTGCACCACTGGCAGCTTCTGGCACATCTCCTGAGCTCTGCAGCCATCTGTAGGGTGAACTGAGAAGCCTGCACACCTCCTGGGAGAGCTGTTTTATTGTCAGAGGGCACTGTTTGACAGGCCTCCTGTAAAGTCTGGTGAGAGCTTTGGGACCTCAGTCCAACAGGGACTGACTGCTGGCAAAGTGAACAGGCCCAAATCAAGGACAAAGAAGTCGGGAAAACAAGATCTGGTCTCCCTTGCAAGTAGAGAGTGGCTTCCAATCTTCATTATGTACAGTAAATCCAGTGAGTGTTCTCCATCTCCTAACACCACAGCATTACCTGTTGTTTAGATAACATATTGCTATACACACACACACACTGTTTTACATTTTTTGTTTTAAAATTCTTTTTCTTTAGTTTTTCCTTTTCTTATTTTTTCTTTTGTTGTTACTGATGTTGTTTCTCACGTAGTTTTTTTTTTTCTTGGTTGTATTTTTATTATTTTATTTTTACTTCCTTCACTAGCAGTGTCTCCTCCATGTTTGATATAGTTTTTAAGTCCCTTTTATTCTTTATTTTTTATTTCTCTCCTTTTTCTCTTTATAGATAGATATTTTCCTACTTTTCTCATAAATTTCTCAGACAACTACTAATATATCCCTTTTTGAAAATTTTGTTATCTTATATAATTCTATTTTAAATTTTATTTCTATATTTTTATTATTATTTTCTCTTCTCTGAGGACTGAGGGTTACAACATTGGTCTGGCTCAAGGTCTTAGGTGTCCTTCTAGTTTTGGCCTTTGGAAAGAAGGTATTGGTAGGTTCCCACAGCAACATACTGCTGATATCATTCTATATTTGGCAAAGGTGAAATCTCATTTTTGCCCAGGCTGGTAAGGTGCTCCAGACTTCAAGGGTCCTGCCCAGTCCAGCCCCTCAAAATCCTGGAGCTGCTGGTGTCATTAAAGCATCCTATCAAGCATTAATATTTCACCTGTTGCTCTCTGTGTCTCTTACTGTCCTTTTCATTTTCTCTTAAATTATTTCCTTCTACCCCCTTCTTTATTTTTTCTCTCTTACACTTTACCTTTTTCTTTTATTTCTTACTTCTTGCTCTTTACCTTAATGTTCCTTTGGGCCTTATAGCAAAAGGACACTTCAACACCAAAACTCTGTGACAAGGTAATTTAAAGCAAAGGAAGTAGTGAGAAGGTAAAAGTAGGGGAAGAAAGTGAACACGAAGAAAACACACATGAGGAGGAACCAACAGAGAAATTCTGGCAACATGAAAACCCAGAAGAGAGCACCCTCTCCCCCAAGGGATCATTAGGTAGCTACTGCAGAGGATTACAACTGTAAAGATTTAATTGAAAAAACAGGAGTTTAAAATGTGGATGGCAAAAATAATAAAGGGAATTGTTAAGAAAGTGGAAAAACAGAACAAAAAATGGATGAAAGATATAAACAATATAGAAAGGATATAAATAAGATATAAACAATATAGAAAGGATATAAACAAGGAAGGAAAGGATATGGTGGTGCTTAAGATATAAACAATATAGAAATGATATAAACAATTAAGGTATAAACAATATAGAAAGGATATGGCAGAGCTTAAGGACTTAAAGGTGTCAATCAGAGAACTTAAAAATGCAGTAGAAAGTATCAAAACAGATTAGATGATGGAGAAGAAAGAATCCTAGAGCTAGAGGATAAAGCTCTTGAGATAAGCCAGGAAGTTAAAGAGGGAGAAAAGAAGAGAGAGAAAGCACAATATTTTCTTAGAGGATTATGGGACTTCATGAAGTATTCAAACATATAAATGTTAGGGATCCCTGAAGGGGAATAAAAATGTCCCAAGGAAGTGGAATCACTACTGGAGGATATTATAAATAAAAACTCCCCAAGTATCACTAAAGATTTGAAAACACTTCTTTTAGAGGATACCGAACTCTGGGTCATCTCAACAAAAATAGAGCACCTCCAAAACAAATTGTCATGAACCTGCACATAGTAAAGATAAAAGAGAATATTCTGCAAGCAGTAAGGAGTAAGCGCCAACTGACCTACAGGGACAGATTGATCAGAGTGACAGTGGACTTCTTAGATGCAACTTTTCAAGCCAGAATAGAATGATCATCTACCTTTAACCTTCTTAAAGTTTAAAAACAATTGTCAGCTCTGAATTCTGTACCTTGGTAAACTAAGCTTCAAATTAGGTGGAGATAGCAAATCTTTTATTGATATGCAAACATTAAGGAAATTTGCCACAAGACCAGCTCTACAGTTCTTTTCTCCACACTGACCATCACAATGGACCACCAGCAAAGTAAAAACCCAGAAACTAAAGCACAAAGCCTAACTTCCACAATGATGCAAAAGATAAAATTAAACAATACACCTTCACAAAACAAGATGAATAGAACTCCACCACATGTATCAATATTCTCAATAAATTTTAATGGCTTGAATTCCCCACTGAAGAGGCACAGAATGGCTGATTGGATGAAACAGCACAAGCCATCTATATATATAAAATGCACTTAACCTTCAAAGTCAAAATAAGATTCAGAGTATAGGGTTGGAAAACAATATTTTCAGGCAAATGGAAATCAGAAGAAAGGAGGGTTCACAATCTTATTTTCAGATATAAGTAGATTTAAAGGAACTTAAATTAAGAAAGACAAAGATGATCACTTCATGTTGGTCAAGGGAAAAAAATAACAAAAAAAGGACATTTCAATTCTAAGTTTTATGCACCTGACTTAAATTCCCCCAGATTTATATAACAGATCTTGATTGGTCTGAGCAATATGATATCCTATAGTACTATAATAGCCAGGGAATTTAATACCCCTCTGGCAAAACAGGACAGATCCTCTAAACAGAATCTAAACAAAGATACAAAGGACGTAACTGCAACACTAGAACAATTGGACTTTATAGACATATACAGAGCACACCATCCCCAAACTAAGGACTATATGTTCTTCTCACCATTGCATGAATGGTGAATAGACCATATGCTAGGATACAAATCAACAAAATAAAAAGACTTGAAATTATATATTGTATTTTTTCATACCACAAGACAATAAAGATGGATCTCAAATTAAAAAAAAAATTTAACCCCACACAAAGGCATGGAAACTAAACAACCTTTTGCTGAATGACAATTGGATTAAGGAAGAGAAAAAGGAGGAAATTATTAAATTCCACAAACATAACAACAATGAAGCTACGAGTCACTAAAACCTGTGGGATACTGCAAAAGCAGTGTTAAGAGGAAAATTTATCACATTAAATGCCTCCATCCAAGAAACACAAAGGAGCACATCAACAACTTGATGAATCATCATAGACAAATGGAAAGGAAGAACAATCCAATCCGAAACCTAACAGAAGAAAAGTCATAACCAAAATTAAACCATAAATAAATGAAATTGAAAACAAAAGAATCATTGAGAAAATTAATGAAACAAAAAGTTGGTTCTTCTAAGAGATAAATAAAATTAATAAATCTTTGGCCAGATTAACTAGAAATAGAAATGTAAATTCTCTAATAACCTCAATCAGAAACAAAATGGGGCAAATAATGATTGGTACTGCAGAGAAATAAGAGATTATTTCTGACTACTATATAAAACTCTATATGCAGAAATTTGACAATGTGGAGGAAATGGAGTAATATTTGGAATCATACCATCTCCCTAGACTTAATTTGGAAGCAATAGAGCTCTTGAAAAGACCAATATCAAGCACTGAGATTGCAGAAACAATTAAAAACCTTCCAACAACAACAACGACAACAAAGCCCAGGACCAGATGGCTTCACATCAGGATTCTATCACACCTTCAAAGATGAGCTTGTACCTCTACTGCAGAATTTATTCCAAAAAATTGAGTAGGAAACTTCTCTAACATGTTCTACGAAGCAAATATCACCCTGATTCTAAAACCAGGAAAGAACCCAACTAAACAGGAGAACTACAGACAAACTTCACTAATGAATAATCATGCATAAATAATAAAATCTTAGCCAATAGATTACAGCTACATATTAAAAAAATTGTACATCACGATCAAGTAGGCTTCATCCCAGGGATGCAAGGCTGGTTTAACATACACAAATTCATAAATGTAATTCCATAGATCTATAGAAGCAAAAGCAAAGGCCATACAGCTGGGCATTGTGGCAGGTGCCTATAGTCCAGCTACTTGGGAAGCTGAGAGAAGAGAATTACTTGAGCCCAAGAGTTTGAGGTTGCTGTGAGGGCAGCAAGGGAAGCAAAACGAGACTCTGTCTCAGAAAACAAACAAACAAACAAAAATACCACATTGTCCTCTTAATAGATGCAGAAAAAGCACTTGATAAAACTCAGCATCCTAATGAGAACAGTTAAGAGAATAGGTATAAGTGGTACTTATCTTAAACTGATTGAAGCCATCTGCAACAAACCTACAGCTAATGTTATAATGAATGGAATAAAACTGAAAGCTTTTCCACTTAGAACAGGAACTAAATAAAGATGTCTTCTGTCACCACTACAATTCATCATAGTGCTGCAACTTCTAGCCAATGCAATCAGGCAAGAGAAGGATATGAACAGCATTCTAATGGGGGCAGTGGAGGTCAAACTCTTGCTTTTTGCTGATGATATGATCTTAGAGAACCTCAGAGATTCAACCACAAGACTCTTGGAAGCAACCATGAAGTACTGTAATGTCTCGGGGTATAAAATCAATGTTGAAAAATCAGTAGTCTTTGCATAACCAATAATAGGCAAGTCGAGAAACTAATCAAAGATAAAATTCCCTTGATATAGTATCAAAGAAAATGAAATCCCTAGGAAAATAACCTAACAAAAGTGAAGGACCACTATGAGAACTATGAAACCTTAAGAAAAGAAATAGCAGAAGACATTAACAAATGGAAGAACATACCATGCTCTTGATTGGGATGAATTAACCTTGTTAAAATATCTATTCTACTCAAGCAATCTACAGATTCAATGCAATCATCATTAAAATACCAACATCTAAGAGTAGAATATAAATGTCTTAACACAATAACTAAGAAAATAACATAAAGGCTACGTTAACCAGTTTGATGAAAATATTTCAAATTGTATATGAAAACACCACACTGTACCCCATGATTGCATTAGTGTACACAGCTATCATTTAATTAAAAAAAAAAAAGAACACAGACTAAACTAAATCATTAAAAAAAAACTGGAAAAAATAGGTCTTTTTTTTATGGAACCAGAGAAAACACTGCATAGTCAGGACAATTTTTAGTAATAAAAACAGAGCTGGAGTCATAACTCTATCAGACTGTAGGTTATATTACAAGTCCATGGTGATCAAAACAGCATGGTATTGGCACAAACATAGAGACCTAATTAGACATATGGAACAGAATAGAAAACCAAGAGATGAAAGCAGTTTTTAGTTGCCATCTGATCTTTGATAAACTAAACAAAAGGATACACTGAGGAAAAGAATACCTATGCAATAAATGGTGCCAGGAAAGCTGAATAACCACATGTAAAAGACTAACACTGAACCCACATTTTTCACCACTTACAAAAATTGACTCAAGATGGATAAAAGATTTAAATCTAAGGTAGGAAATGATAAAAATCCTAGAAGAAAGTGTGGGAAAAATTCTTAATGAAGTTGGCCTAGGGAAAGATTTTTTGAAGAAGGCAACTTCAGTGGCAATTACAATAATAACAAAAATAAACAAATGAGACTTAAGCTGAAAAGCTTTTGCACAGCTAAGTATACAACAACCAAAGCAAATAGACAACCTTTAGAATGGGAAAGAGATCTGCATGTTATGAATCTCACAAAGGCTTGATAAGGATCTACAAAGAAAATCAAATTAATCAACAACAAAAGAACAAACAATTCCATGTTATTATTGGGCAAGAGACATGAACAGAACGAACCTTCTCTGAGGAAGACAGACAAATGGCTAACAAACATGAAAAATGCTCATTGTTCCTAATCATCAGAAAAATGCAAATCAAAACCACCCTGAGATATCATTTAACCATAGTGAGAATAGCCCACAGAGTTGCAGATGCTGGCACATGTGTGAAGAGAGAGGGAAACTTTTATACTGTTGGTGGATCTGCCTCTTGGAGATCCATTGGAGAAAAACTTAACGTATTCAAGTTGGAGGGAGGAGGAATGAGGGAGAGGGAAAAGGAGGGAGGAATTGGTATCCTCTCTCTTTTGGGTGCATGATACAATTACAAGAGGAACTCTACCTAACATCTTCAAATATTGTGACCTGGTTGTTTGTACCCTCACAATAACCTGAAATTAAAAATAAATAAATAAATAGATCCCCCCCCCCACAAATATATATATGTGCACATATACAGGGTGAACATAAACTTTGTGTGCAATTTAAAATAGTTTAACATAGTAAATTGCACACAAAGTTTATGTTCCACCCTATGTATGTGTATGCTTACTAACTCATCCACTTATGGTGTTGCTCATGTGATAGGGACTGGCCTTATAACTTTTAGTTCTTATTTGCCTCTTCTGTGTTACTAGGAGATAGGATGGTCAGAAATATCATTTTCAAAGGCATTTGGCCCAAGTTAGAGCTGGCAAAACCTTAGGAATACCACATATCCCCATTGGAATTTTTAGCTCTCAGCTTGATTGTGGATTTGTATAATGAGAAAATTTCACAAGTGAGTAAGCAGGTATTTAATTTCCAGTTTTCATGTAATGTGCTTCTTTGTGGGATGTGGATAATTCCCCAAGACATACCTGATTTTAGACAAAATGTTCCTTCAGACAATCCACTTTCTTTTGTTCTAATTCTCTGCTTTCTAAACCACTTTATTAATAATTTGGCAATATCATTTTTAAATTATTCAAAATAAGAAGTAATTTTGTATTCAAGATATCTTGATACTAGGAATGAGGTGCTCTAAAATTAGTATCAACCAACTGTGGCCTATGGGTTGAATCTGGCCTGCTACTTGCTTTTATAGGAACCATGAACTAAGAATAGTTTCATAGTTTTAAATGGCTGAAAAAAATCAAGAGAATCATGTATTGTGACTCATGAAAATAGTTAAAATCATATTTTAGTAAATAGAGAAAATCTTATTTGAATACAGCCATGCCATTCATTTAGATATTGTTTTTATTGCTTTCATGCTATTATGAAATATTGGGGGTAGATGCAAGAAAGACCATCTGATCTTTAAGATATTTGCTATCGAGTCCATTACTGCTTAGTCTTGCTCTAGATTGTAGACATGCTTATTTCAATTTCTTGGAAAAGGGACTGACAGTTACTAATGTGACATCTTTAGAGATAAAGTTGCTGAGAGAATGGGTGAGGATTATAAACTCACTTATGAAGACAGTAGTGGTATCTTCTTTGTTCTGAGATTATATTTAGTTTCATTGGATTATGATAGATGTTACCCTGGAAACCTTTTCATCATCTGAAAAAGTAAAAACCTCTGAAAATTTCAAATTCCAATATTTATGGTTATGAATTTAAGATAATACTTTCTTAAAAATAGCAAGTAAAACAACCATACACATCCCTAATATGTCACATTTAGAAAATCTTATATCTGGTAAATATAAACAGAGGATTTTGCTCTTAAAATCCAGTTTTTCATTTTCCCCAGTGAGGAATAAATATCCAGGAGAAGAAGTCATCTGGCTGGTCACTCTGAGCAAACTCCTGCCATATCAAAGGCGTTGGCCAGAAAATAGCCTTGGATCAAATTCAACCTACAGACATTTTTATTTCTTTTTTAGACTGTACAAAAACATTGAATAGTTGCCAACATATAAAAATCTCACTTCAAACATTGGCTAAGTTTTTAAAAGATAGGACAACGCTGAACACACACTGCCACTTGGAATTATGGACTATAGCTGAGTAGCAGTTGACCTTTCTATAGGAGGTGCAATCTCTCCAATTAATAGTCTTCATCTGTGTGACTTCACTCTTTTTCATTATCTGCCTGGCTTGGGAACTCAGTTTGTGAGCCTTGCATTGGGCCTTCGGAAGCAACTAACTTGATAAGGCAAAGAAGAACGGAAGCCCTATGAAAGCTGAAGAGAATTTTCATTGGCAGACTCCATATAAGCGGTGTAGGATGCTGTCCTACTTTGAAATTAAAGCAGTGAATAAGAAAACAGTACCTGCCTTCAGAACAGAATGAGAATTTCCTATTGATATAATCAAGTGAAGATTAAAGACATTAAGACAAGATTTCAGAATATATAGAAATTAATAAAAAATGAAAATAACATTAATGAGAACTAAGCAATACAGTGAAAGTAGTGCTTAATACACAATTTGTTGTCTTGAAATCTATTAGAAGAGAAAAAGTGAAAATCAATCTACTTAGCATTAAATTAAACGTACTAGAACAATGATAAAAATATCAGTTTAAAAAAATTTAAAATAGGAATTAGAATTCAAAAGAATAGGAATTAATATGTTTGAAAATAGAGAAATAGTAGAATTAAAGATGTTTGAGTGATTGTTACACAATGAATCTAATATGCCTTATTAAATTTATAGGGTCCATTGTGTTTTATATAGTGGATTCCAACCTTTATTTTATTGAATGTTGATGTTATACTTTGAAGTTTTGTCATAATGGGAAGAAATAGAGATACACTAAATTCTTATCCATAGAATCACAAGTATTTTTGCTGCTACAGAATTCCTTCACATCTGTGTCATTATTTAAAACTTTAAGTTTTAAATCAAACTCATTTTATTTGTTTTTGTTTACTTATTTTAAAATGAATAGCTCTGAAATGAGTTGCTTTTTCAATTCAAGTAGACCTAGATAACCTTTTAACATTAAGACACCTTTCTATCTATCTATAGAAGTTAGAAAGTGAGACTTTGATCTCTCTTTGAAAGCCATTTATGGAAATAGGAAGTGATTTATATATACCCAAAAGTTCTTTTACGTACAATCAACTGTATTTTCTGACACCCTGTAGTTTTATTTTTGAGTATTTACTTTGTTTCTGTCTTTACAATGTCATTCATTCATGTTCCTTGTTTATTGCTCTCTCATAAAGTTGAAAGTTGACAGTGCATGAATGTTTTTTAAAATACGAAAGCATATATATCTTAAATTCTAAAATAAGAAAGCATATAGATCCTAAATTCTAAAATAAGAGAGCATATATATCCTATCCTAAGTTTCCCAGAGAAGACAATTTTCTTATTATTAAATTAATCAAATTATATAATTATTGGGATATTTACCAAGACATAATTATATTGGAGAGATTAAAAGTCCAAATAAAAATTATTTATAATTATAACTGAGATTTTTTAACATTTGTTCTATTATAGCAATTACAGTAGGAGTGGTTTAGTACTTACTATGTATATTAAGTTATTTATATTCAATATCTTATTTAATCATTGGAACAACTTTATAATTCCCATTTTATAGATGCATAAACTGAGACTGAGTATTTAAGCTTCTTGCTCAATATCTCTCTACTGGTATATGGCAGAACCAGGATTTGAACCTAGAATCTCTGATTTGTAATCATTATGCTTAATCTTTACTCTTTACTGCCTCTTAGAAAAGCTTATCTAAAACATTTCAAAGTGTATTCCTCCAAACACTACGTCTTTCTCTTATAAACAATATTTAAGTTAAGCTTTATTTTTTATCATTCATTCTTTATATACATGCTATCATTTCACCTGTATCGTATTATCACTTGAATAACTTTCAGTGTACCTTTCTCAAGTCCAAAATAAAAATTTGGTTTTATTGACCCTTTGGTAAATCTGAAACATCTTTTATCATGTGTTACTATACAAAAATCTCACCTGACAATACCCAGTACCCCCTTATTTATTCATGGCTTGGCGAGATACTTCCATGAAATATTAAAAGCACTTTTTATCAAGTGCCAATGACCTATAGTTAGATTTCTCTTTCTTGCCTGAGTATTTCCTTTTATGATACCGCTTTTTATCTGAAGGATTTTTTTTTTTACTATTTGTAACTTTAGAGTCTACTTTTATATAACTCCATTTTAAGAAAACTATGTTCTGAGTTTGTTTTGTCTCTATGAATCTTCTTTTAGCATTTGTTTTCTGGCAGGAGTTAGTGGACATTATTCTCTTCCTTCACCTCAGCTTTATTGTTTTCAAATTGCTAATATTTTTAGCTCTGTCTTCAGAATGTCTTTCATTCTCCCTTTATTTTTATTCTACTTTTTTTCTTACTTACCAGGGCACTTGTTCTGAAATCTTCTTCCCCATTTCCCTTATTATTGCAGGTAGGTTGTTTGGCTGCAGATTTCTTCTGAATGTCTAACTTCCCATTTTTCTCTTTATCCTCTGTTTTCTTTCTCTCTCTCTCTCCTTTTGCCTGGTTACTATTTTTCCTTTGTCTTGCGTGCCACATATCAGTCAGCATTTTCCTCTTTACTGCTATGAAGAGTGTCATCTCTCCTTTTGGATGAGTCAAGAAAAATAAGGAAATAATAGTAGGAAAGCTTCATCCTAACAACCTCATTTTCTATGATCTTATATTCTTCTGTGGTTTTAATGATTATGCCTAATTATTTCAGATAATAAACAATTTAGAATCGATACTAAAACATATGGCAATACATTACCTCCGAATTTAATCAAGCACACATCTGTGTGCCTTAGAGACAAAAAAAAGAAATTACAAATATCCTTCCTAAAGAAAGTCTTTATCTTTTTCTATTACTTATGAGAATACCATGGGCAGAACATGCTTTATTTTGAGATAATGAGATAATATTTTTGTACTTTGCTTTCTTTATCTTTTAGGATTATTCTTGAGAACTTGATGTAGAGAAGGTCTTGCCTGCTAAACATCAAATTCTCTTACAGTATCATTCTTTGGTGTCTTGTTATTTTCATTATTCAAAAATAAACAAGATATAAATTGAGGGTGGGAGACATTTTTATTATGGACATTTTTATTTAAAATTATGTGAAATAAGACTGGCTTTCCACCCATCTGAAGCTTTGTCAAGAATGAACCAGAGGTGCAACTATTTTGTTCTTATGGCCATCAACACTCTTTGCTGTGTGGACCCAGGTACCTTAGTGTTTGTAACTCAAATTTTCATGTTTATTTTATTCCAATCACATGTACAAGGAATAGTGTTGGTGCTCTCCATAATACAGAAAAGATATACGTAAAGTGGAAACATCATCCTCTTTTGAAGAATGACAGGAGTAGATGGGACAGGATATACTGTGCTTATCTAGTTCAGGAGGAATACGAAATAATAAAACTCATAACAGCAATGCTACTACTAATAAAAATGAGCATCTATTAAATACCTACTAATTCCACTTTATATTAAGGTCAAAGAGTAATTACTAATAACAATAATGATAAAAATTAATAAGGATTTAATATCTGCTATTAACCAGATTTTGATGTGCATTTTATTTCTTAATCTTTAGAAATATTCTATCGAGTGTTTATTTTTAAATTGGCTGCAACTGAGGAACTTGTCTACTGCCATATAGCTGATAAATATTTGAAATAAATTTTATATCTATATCTGAGTTTGAAGAACAAATTTTTCAATTCCTCAACAATTGTTCAGTATCCCCTCCTGAGCACTATATGTCAAGCCTTACAAGATGTGTTTGTGCTCTTTCCTTTTCTAAATTTGTGAGGTTCTGATAATCTCAGTTTCATCATATATTTTAATTTTTTAATAACATAAAATGTATGAATTATATGAGAGAGAAATAAAAGGATTATTGCATGTTATGAACAAATTGTCCAAATTCCTTCCTGTCTGGCCCCCTCCTAAGTCTCCCGAAAAATATGGATACACAAATCAAGGCAATCTGCTTCATCTGTTTGACTGTAATTTAATGTTTAATACTTTTCATTGGATTAAAAAGCCTATATTCTGGGATTTTAAATGCTATCAATTCTATTATTTGATTACATTTTAAGTCACCATAATGTGTCAACTGAGAAAGTAATTGCTGTACTATATTGCTAGTGGGAAATAAGGAGTTAGAGAATTTTATAGGAATAGTGTAACAGTCCCATAGAATGTGGAGAAAACAAACAAATCAGGAAGGGATAATCAATTTTCTGCATCATGAAAGTCTATTGTCGTTCTAAGAATAAGCAAGAATTCCTCCCTAGTACTCTGCATGCCGTAGGAACTATGACTCACTTGATAAGCTTTTTGTTCATTCTAAAGTAGTTTTTCCATTGGAGATTTGCCAAAATAATCATAATCTTAAGTTCATTTTCATAAAAGTAATTAAACTTCATCTCTTCTTGTTGATGCAACAAGGCAAGCAATAAGTGGAAAGAAAAGACCACAAACACAAACTTTTAGTTCGACATAATGTAAAATTAGCATCTTTCGCACCAAGGTATATACAGGTGTAGTGCATGGAATATTAATCATGTTTAAACAACAAAATGGAAAAGAAAAAAACTTACCAGACAACTTTTCTATTTCTTACTAGATACCAAGCCACAAGAACATTATTTAAATCACCACAATTATGCTATTTTTAGCTTGTAATTACTTCATATAGATTACCAAAGACACACGAAAGATCTATCCTTTAAATACTTCAGTCAAAGACAAATTGCATCCCCTGGAGATGTTAAGATAGTTCATAGATTCATAATTTTGGCTTATTCAACAGAATAATAAAAGGATATAAACAAACACAGTGTATTTTTTTGAAATGTACATTATATCTGGAAGTCCATCTACTTGAAGAATACACGTTGCTTTTATAGACCAAGTGGAGAAAGAACAAGAAAATATATTTGGATGGTTGATAGTTTTCATCAGGTAATAATTTATTGCTAAGCATTACTACTGTTGCTGTCAATTAGGACTTCACATTCTGATGAATTTGTTGGCATAGACCTTAGTATAGGGACACTAGTGTAGTGGGAAGAGATTAAAGGCACATGGGCTATGCTGTACACAGAGAAATATTCCTTTTTTGGGGGGGGGAGTTTTTGGCTGGGGCTGGGTTTGGACCTGCCACCTCCAGCATATGGGGCTGGCACCCTACTCCTTTGAGCCACAGGCGCCACCCTGAAATATTCCATTCTTTTTTTTGAGACAGAGCCTCAAGCTGTTCCCCTGGGTAGAGTTCAGTGGCATCACAGCTCACAGCAACCTCCAACTCCTGGGCTCAAGTGAGTCTCCTGCCTCAGCCTCCCAAGTAGCTGGGACCACAGGTACCTGCCACAATGTCCGGCTATTTTTTGGTTGCAGCTAGTCAATGTTGTTTGGCGGCCTGGGCTATATTTGAACCCGCCACCTTAGGTGTATATGGCTGGCGCCTTAGCCACTTGAGCCACAGGCACCGAGCCAAATATTCCATTCTTAATCTGCCAATTGCTAACGGTAGTGATCATGTTGTGAATAATTACTTGAAATATACATAGCATATTGGTACAAGTTTTTATGATTTCCTTAATTTAAAGACACTAATAATTCTTCCAAGCAGCTAACATTGTACAAGTTTATGTCAGTTATTTAACTTACTTTCCCTACTAAGAGCTTTTGCAGGCTTAAGTAGAACATTTTAATACTCCTATGATATGTTACTTCTTCTGGAAAGCCTAGAGACAAAGTCAAGAAAATGAAAATGGTTTTTGACTTCAAGGATAGAAAAATATGGTATCTTCATTTTTTTATAAAAACGTAGACTTTACTTTTTAGATTTATTTTAGGTTCACAAAAAATTGAGCAGAAATTATAGATATTGTTCATATTCCCCTCCCCCCATACATACACAGTCTTCCATTATCAATATCCCCACCAGAGTGGGACATTATTGCAATTGATAAAAATATGTTCATACCTCATTATCTCCTTATAGTTTATATTAGGCCTTCGTCTCAGTAGTAATACATTCTAAGAATGTGGATAAATGTATAGTGACACATATCTATGGAGCCTTATCACATAGAGTGCTTTTACAACCCCCAAATCCTCTGTCTGTTCATTCCTTCTCCCCTACAACCCTAGGCAACCACTTATCTTTTCATTATCTCCATAGTGTTGCCTTTTCCAGAATGTAATACATTTGGAATCACGTAATGTGTAGCCTTTTCAGGCTTCTTCCACTTACTGGTACGTATTTGACTTCTCTTCATGGGGTTTCATGGCTTGATAGCTCATTTCTTTCTAGTGGTTAATAATATTTCATTATCTGGATGTACCAGAAGTTTATCTATTTACCTGCTGAAGAACATCTCTGTGGTTTCCAAGTTTTGACAATTATAAATAAAGCAACTATGAACTCATGTGTACAGATTTTCGTGTGGGAATATGTTTTTCACTCCCTTAGGTAAATATCAAGTAGTGCAATTGCTGGATTAAAATGTTTAGTTTTGTAAGAAACTGACAAACTATCTTCCAAAGTGGCAGTACCATTTTGTATTCATACCGGCAATGAATGTGAGTCTTTTTTGTTCCACATTCTTGCTAGTATTTGGTGTTGTCATTGTTCTGAAGTGGACTATTCTGAGTGTGTGATACCTTGTTGTGTTTTAATTTTCATTTCCTTGATGACATACAATATAGAGAATCTTTTCACATGCTTTTTTCCCATTTGCATATATTGTTTCATGAGGTGTTAAGCTCATTGGCCCATTTCAAAATCAGTTTTAAGAGTTCTTTACATATTTGGAGTAATAGTCTTTTATTAGATATGTCTTTTGAAAATATTTTCTCCCAGTCTGTGATTTGTCTTTTCATTCTCTTGAGAATGTCTTTTCACAGAGGAGAAATCGACTATGCTTATTTTAATCGTTAAACTCTAAAAAGGCATAACTTCTCTAATATTTTCTTGGCTACAACCTAAACTTATATTTTATTTCTTCTTACTGGTTCAAATATGTTTTGATGAAAAATATATTATATTTGTTTTGGGTATGGAGAAGGAGGAAGGAGACAGAAAGAGAGAAATGAGAGATTCATTGGAAAATGAGCATAGAGAAATGCATCATAATATTAATATTCTGAATTTGATTATCAGTGATTTAAAACTTTCTTCTTTGCTTTTCTATATTTTTATACATTTTCTACAACAAATGTAATTTTTATAGAGAAAATTAAGTTTTATTTGAGAAAACATAAAAATAATTTAAAGCATCTTTTATTTAAAGATAGGGGAATGAGTTTTTATAGATCATTGCTATTCAGAGAAATATGTGAACCATAAACATAATTTTAAATTCTAGTAGCCATATTAAGCAGATAATTAGAAACAAGTTAAACTGATTTTTGAGGATAAAATTTTACTTTAATGTAATCTCAGTTGTTTATTTTCCTTTTTGTTTCTTGTGTTTTGGTGTCATATTTATTCCCAGATGAATGCCAAGAAGCTTTGTCCTTTATTTTCTTCTAGTAATTTTATGGTTTCAGATCTTGGTATTAAGTCTTTAATTCATTATGAGTTTAGTGTGTGGTAAAGGTGCAATTTCATTCTTCTATCTATGTATAGGCAGTTTTCCCAGCACCATTTATTGAAGAGATAATTCTTGGCACCTTGTTGGAGATAAGGTAATTTATTTCTGAGCCCTCTGTTTTGTTCCATTTCATCTCATTTATATGTCTATTTATGTTAGTGCCATACCATTTTGATTACTGTGGGTTTCTAATATATTTTGAAATTAGGAAATGTTATGTCTTGAGCTTAGTTTTTCTTATTCAAGATGACTTTGTCCATTTAGGGTCCTTTGTGGTTTCATAAGAATTCTATATGGTTTTATTTTTTATTAAATCATGACTGTATATATTAATGCATTTATGGGGTACAATGTGCTGATTTTATATACAATTTGGAATGCTTACATCAAACTGGTTAACATAGCCTTCACCTCTCTTACTTAATTGTTGCATTAAGAAATTACACTCTCCTCATAATAGCTTTGACATGTACCCTTGCATTATGCACAATAGGTGAGGTCCCACTGATTACCCTCCCTCCACCTAACCTCCCCGACCCCCATCCTTCACTTTCCTCTTCCCTCCTTCATTCTGGGCTATAGTTGTATTTTATCATTCATATGAAAGTGTGGGTGATTATATTTTTGTTTTAAAATGGTACTGAGTACATTTTTTTCTATTTCTGTAAAGCCAACAGGATTTTGATAGGATTGCATCAGATCTGCAGATCACCTTAAAACCTTCTTTATAATGAAAGGTTTTCTCAACAGAGTGAAGAGATACTCTATTAAATAAAAGAAAATATTTGGAATTCATATGTATGACAAAGGGTTAATATCCAAAATATATAAGTAACTTCTAAATTTCAAATAACCCAATTAAAAAAAAAGGGCAGGACCTGTATGGACATTTCTCAAAAAAACAAAACAAAACAAAACAAAAAACCACATACAAATGACCAATAGGTATAGGAAAATGTCATCAATACTACTAATTATCAGGGAAATGTAAATCAAAACTGTAATGAGATATTATTTCACACCTGTTAGAATGATTATCATCAAAAAAATAAAGATAACAAGTGTTGGTAAAGAAAACAAGTGTTGGAAAATGTATGGAGAAAAGGAATCTCTACTATACTATTGGCTGGAATGTAACTTCACAGTACATTTATTATAGAAAATTATTTGGAGACTCCTCAAAAAATTAAAACTAGTATAGAAATACCATATGATCAGCAATCACACTTCTGGGTTTATATCCAAAGGAAATGAAATCAGTATCTCAAAGAGATACCTGTATGTCAGCTGCAGCATAATTCACAATAGCCAAGATAAAGAAACAATCTAAGTGTCCACTGATGGATGAATGGAAACAGAAAATGTGGCATGTACATATGTAAGATGGACTATCATTTAGACTTAAAAAATGAGGTTCTACCATTTGCAAGAGCATGAATGATCTGGAAGACATTAAGCTAAATGAAATAAGCCAGACACAGGAAGACAAATGCATAATATCCACTGATACATGGAATCTAAAAAAGTCAAATTCATAAAATCAAAGATTGGAATGGTGGTGGTCAGGAATAAGAGAATGGGTGAAATTAAGAGATGCTGGTCAAAGGGTACAAAGGTTTAGTTATTAAGAGGAATACATTCTAGAGATCTGTTGTACAGAAAGATGAACATAGTTAATTGCTAATGGTATTACTGTATTGTATACTTGAAATTTACTAAGAGATTTAAGTGTTCTCACTATATACCTACACAATCTTAACCATGTGGGGTGATGGATTTGTCAATTATCTTGGTTATAGTAATCATGTCACAATGTAATACATATATCAAAACATCACATTATATATCTTAAGTATATAAAATTTTTATTTGTCAATTTTGCCTCATCGAGACTGAGGAAAATGGCTTGCTTATTCAGTAAGCAAAAACATTTAAAAATATATAAATAAAGTCATTGATGCAACTTTTTTAGTGAATGTAGGACTGTAGGACTATACTTCAAATTCATATGAGATTCAAATGAGATGAACTCATTACATTACATTATAATACCCTAAATATATGCAATTTTTATTTTTCAATATAGCTAAAAAATATAATTTATTTAACGTAATATGACAAACTATTACATTTTAATGTATATCATCAATACAATATTATTAAAGAGATATTTGTATCTCTTGTTTTCTTTGTAATAGGTCTTTGAAATATTATATGAATAGTTCTTTGTATACTTTTACCTATGGCACATCTCAATTGGACAATAAATTTTCCTTGGAACTATGTGATTTGTTTTAGATTTCATAAAACTTATAATTTAAAAGGTATATGCACCTTCCCAAGTTGCTTCAAATGTATTTTAAAATTTTCAAATAAGTAAACCAAGTGCCTATATAAAAATCATTTTTTAAATATTCACATCCATATTAACAATAACCATTAATTTTCTTTAGAATTGATTTAACTTTTAAGGATAATATATTACTATCAAAAATATATGCTCACATTAAAAATTACTATGTGTCAACTGAGTAATATTAACTTCAAAGATTACATACAGAAATTAAAAAGAACCCTCAAATTTATTAATGTCAACAAAACTTTCATCAATTTTTTTCTGTGAATTTGGTAGCCAATTCATACAATGCTGTTAATTACAATGAAAATTTTCTGCAAATCAATTAACATTATAAAAGTGTATCAAAGCATGGTTATTGATTTATACTATGAGAAGTTTTAATTTCAACATAAATTCATGTAACTCTCTAGGTCATAAACCAACTTTCACTTCCTTGGTCATAAACCAACTTTCACTTCCACTCATTCACACAGTGTGATATTGATGAGAAAATGAAATTATACTGTGAACAATTTTTGTTTTCTAGTATAGAATATCTAATGGCCATTATATTTATTTCAAAAATATTGAATTAGAGACAACAGAAAAGTAAATCTTTTTTTTTTACATATGCATGTGTTTATTAGATTTCTACTTTTTGCCTTCACAAAATTAAAAAGGCTTAAAATTTAATACAATAACAATGTTTAAAATAAGGACTAGAAACAAAAACCTCATAAAGTATAAATGAAGATAAAAACATTCAGAAAAGAAATCAGATGATTGCTGCATCAAAATATTAAGCAATAATAATGATAATAATAAAGCAAAGAAAGTAGCATTCACATTGTCAAATAAGAGTATGTCTATTATAGAATGCTTTGACTCTGAGGTTCAGTATGGGGTCACTTCTTATTTTTTTTCCAAAGTCTCAAAAAATAAACAACTAATATTTATAAATAAAAGTAAAAGATAATTACAAAAAAAAGATCATGCCAAATCTTATAGACAATAGAAAAAGAAGAAATACTTAAAAATCATTCTCCTTAATCTAGATACACCTGATATTAAAATTGGAGGGGAAATTACAAACATATTTCACTTATAAATGAGGGTATAATATCTTAAACAACATATTACCAGGTTGAATTAAAAATTAATGTTTAAGTAATGTACTTTGATCAAAACTAAATCCAATTTATGTGAGAATTAGTCACTAATTTCTTTTCTTTTCTTTTCTTTTCTTTTTTCTTCTTTTCCTTTCCATCACCCCTCCCTCCTTCTCTGTCTGATCTCCCCTTCCCCAGTGCCCCACCATGCCATTAGTTGTCATTAATTGTCCTCATATCAAAGTTGAATATATAGGATTCATACTTCTCCATTCCTGTGATGCTTCACTAAGAATAATGTGTTCCACCTCCATCCAGGTTAGTACAAATGATGCAAAATCTCTATTTTTTAATGGCTGAATAATATTCCATGGTATATATATACCACAGCTTGCCAATCCATTCCTGGGTTGAAGGACATTTAGGCTATTTCTACATTTTAGCGATTATAAACTGGGCTGCAATAAACAGCCTAGTACAAGTGTCTTTATAATAAAAGATTTTTTTTCCTTCTGGATAGATGCCCAGTAATGCACTTGCAGGATCAAATAAGAGGTCTAGGTTGAGTTCTTTGAGGTTTCTCCATATTTCCTTCCAAAAAGGTTGTATTAGTTTGCGGTCCCACCAGCAGTGTAAAAGTGTTGCTTTCTCTCCACATCTGTGCCAGCATCTGCAGTTTTAAGATTTTGTGGAAAAGTAAATTTTTTAACAACTCATTCAGAAATCAACCAATGAGCACTGGCAAAAACCCCGAGATCTTTAAATTCCTTATATTCCATATCTATTCATTGCTTGTATGCTGGCAATGATTTATACCATTTGTATACACATACACACACATACACTTCCCTGTGTATCTAGAGGTTTAGAGGTTTTTTTTTAATGGGGTCTACTTTAGAAAATTGAGCACAAATATTTTCAATATTCACCACACTGTGTAATACAGCAATACAGGAAAATTTTACTAAATCTAGATTTGGACCTAATGTAGCTGGAACACCATCTGTTATGACAGAAGTGAACTTTGTCATATTTAGCTATGATTCTTCTTTGGTAGGTATAAAAGATAAAACATATCTATGTCACAGTTTCAGTTTTATAGATTGTAACTTTTTTTTGTTGTTAATTGTACATCCTTTGAGAGAAAACCAACCTAAAATATTTATTGAGTAAATACTATGTCTTATATAGTATATTCATCTAAAGCTAAAGAAAAGTACTAATTATTTTTCAAAGTTTAAAATATTGATTTTCTAACAAAATTGTCTAATAGCTTACTTTGGCATAGTAACTTAGAGCAAGAGGAAGTGAAAGGAAAATTAGGGTAAGGAAACAGATATAAGAAAACACTCATGAAGAAGAATCAGCAGAAAAATCCCAGCAACATGAAATGCCAGTCCAGAGTAACCTCTTCTAGGGATTGCACGGTAGCTACAGCAGAATATTCCTCCAAAAAAGAAATGTTAGAAATGATAGAAGGGGAATTTATTATGAAAATAATAAAGGAAATTGCTGAGAAAGTGAAATAACCAAAGGAATTTCAAAAACAATAACAATAACAATCAAAAAACAATGAAAGAAATTGCCGAGAAAGCGGATAATAACCAAAAGGAAATTCAAAACAATCAAATAAGGGATGAATGATATGAAGAATACAAAAAGGATACAGTAGAGCTGAAGGAACTGAAGCAATCAATTAGGGAACTCAAAGATGTAATAGAAAGTATTAACAACAGATTAGACCATGCTGAAGTAAGAATCTCAGAGGTAGAGGATAAAGCTCTTGAGACAACCCAGATTGTTAAAGTGGCTAAAAAAAAGAGAGAAAGCAGAATGGTCATTGATAGAATTGTGGGACTCTGTGAAGAGTTCAAACATATGAGTTATAGGTATCCCAGAAGGGGAAGAAGAATGCCCCAGAGGATTGGAAGACATTCTAGAGAATGTTATAAATGAAACTTTCCCAAATGTCATTCAAGATTCTGTCATACTCCTTTCAGAGGGATATTTGTGCCCTGGCTGCCTCAACTCAAATAGACCTTCTCCAAGCCATATTGTGATGAATTTATCTAAAGTCAAGATAAAAGAAAAGATATTGCCGGCTGCCAGGAGTAAGTGCCAACTGATTTACAGGGGCAAACCTATCAGGGTGACTGTGGACTTCTCTAATGAAACTTTTCAAGCTAGAAGACAATGGTCATCTATCTTTAACCTACTTAAACACAACAATTTCCAGCCCAGAATTCTATATCCTGCTAAGCTAAGCTTTAAAATTGATGGAGAAATAAAATCTTTTGTTGATATGCAAACACTGAGGAAATTTGCCACAACAAGACCAGCTTTACAGGAAATATTTCAACCTGTCTTACACAATGACCATCACAATGGACCTTCAGAAAAGTAAACACCCATAAATTAAAGGATAGAACCTAGTTTCCACAATGATGCAAAAGACAAAACCAAGGAATGGTTTTTCACAAAATAAGATAAATAGAATGAGACCACACTTGTCAATTATTTCAAGAATTCCCTCTAAGAAGAGGCATAGATTGGCCAATTGGATGAAAAAACCCAAGCCATTTATTTGCTGTCTGCAGGAAACACACCTCATGTCTAAAGACAAATTAAAACTCAGAGTTAAGGGTTGGAAATCAATTTTTCAGGCAAATGGAAGTCAGAAGAAAAGAGGGGTTGCAATCTTATTTTCAAATGCATGTGGATTTAAAGCAACTAAAGTTACAAAAGACAATGATGGTCACTTCATCTTGGTCAAGAGAAAAATACAAGAAGAAGACATTTCAATCGTAAATATGTATGCACCCAATTTAAATGCTCCTAGATTCTTGAAACAGACCTTGCTTAGTCTGAGCATTATGATTTTCTATACTACCATAATAACAGGGGACTTTAACACCCCTCTCTCAGAGCGGGACAGATCCTCCAAACAGAAATTAAACAAGGATATCAGAGATTTAAATGAGACTCTAGAGTAATTGTGCTTGATAGACATATATAGAATACTTCATCCCAAAGCTAAAGAACATAGATTCTTCTCATTGTCCCATGGAACATTCTCCAAAATTGATCATATCCTAGGACACAAAGCAAACCTCAACAGAATCAAAAGAATTGAAATTCTTCCTTGCATCTTTTCAGACCACAAGGCACTAAAAGTGGAACTCAACTCCAGCAGTAACGCTCAACCTCACACAAAGGCATGGAAGTTAAACAACTTTATGCTGAATGATAGTTGGGTGCAGGAAGAAATTAAAAATGAAATCATTAACTTCCTTAAGTATAACAACAATCATGACACAAGCTACCAAACCCTATGGGATACAGCAAAAGCAGTCCTAAGAGGAAAATTTATTGCTTTAGAAACCTACATTCGAAAAACAGAAAGAGAGCGCATCAACAAACTCACAAGCCATCTGATGGAATTGGAATTCTGTTCCATGCATATGCCTCTGTTTTTGTGCCAGTACCATGCTGTTTTGATCACTATCAACTTATAGTATAGTCTGAGATCTGGTAGCATGATTCCTCCTGCTTTGTTTTTACTTCTGAGTAATGTCTTGGCTATTCGAGGTTTTTTCTCATTCCAGATAAAATGAAGTATTATTTTTTCTAGATCTTTAAAGTATGACAGTGGGGCTTTAATAGGGATTGCATTAAAATTATATATTGCTTAGGGTAGTATGGACATTTTAACAATGTTGATTCTTCCCAGCCATGAGCATGGTATGTTTTTCCATTTGTTAACATTTTCAGCTATTTCTTTTCTTAGAGTTTCATAGTTCTCTTTATAGAGATCTTTCACATCCTTTGTTAGGTAAACTCCCAAATATTTCATCTTATTTGGCACTGCTATGAATGGAATAGAGTTCTTGATTGTTTTTTTCAGCCTTACTATTGTTGGTATATTTGAAGGCTACCAATTTATGAGTGTTGATTTTGTAGCCTGAGAAGCTGCTGTATTCCTTGATCACTTCTAAGAATTTTGCAGTAGAATCCCATAGAATCCCTGGTGTTTTCCAGACATGCAATCTTATCATCTTCAAGAGTGAAAGTCTGATCTCCTCTGATCCTATATGGATACCCTTAATTGCCTTTCTTCCCTAATTCCGATGGTTAAAACTTCCATTACAATGTTAAAGAGCAGTGGAGACAATGGGCAATCTTTCCTGATTCCTGATCTGAGTGGAAATGATTTCAATTTAACTCCATTCAATACGATATTGGCTGTGAGTTTGTTGTACATGGCGTCTATCAGTTTAAGAAATGCCCCTTCTATACCAATTTTCTTAAGTGTTCTGATCATAAAAGGATGCTGGATATTATAGAAAAGCTTTTTATGCATCAACTGAGAGAATCATATGGTCTTTGTTTTTTAATTTGTTTATGTGATGAACTATATTTATGGATTTACATATGTTGAACCAGCCTTGGGACTGGAATAAAACCTACTTTGTCGTGGTGTATAATTTTTTGATGCATTGCTGGATTCTGTTTGTTAGGATTTTTTGAATAGTTTTGCATCAATATTCATTAGTGATATTGGTCTATAATTTTCTTTTCTTGTTGGGTCTTTTCCTGGTTTGGGGATCATGTGTTGGGTAGTATTTTGTCTTTTTCTATATTTGGAAAAGGTTAAGTAATATAGGTACTAGTTCCTCTTTAAAGGTTTGGTGGAATTCTGACATGAAGCCATCTGGTCCTGGCTTTTCTTTTTAGGCAGATTTTGTATAGTAGATGCTATTTCAGAACTTGATATAGGCCTGTTCAACATTTCCACTTCTTTCTGGTTAAGTCTTGAAAGGTGGTGTGCTTTCAAGTATTGGTCAATTTCCTTCAGATTTTCATATTTCTGATAATAAAGGAATGATAATAATTTTTATATTTCTGATAATGAATGAATGATAATAAATATTTCTTGTAATATTCATTAAGGATTTTTTGAATTTCTACGGGGTCTGTTATTATATTGTCTTTACCATTTCTTATTGATGAAATTAGAGATTTTCTTCTTTTTTTCCTAATTAGGTTGGTATAAGATTTATCTATTTTATTGACCTTTTCAAAAAACCAACTTTTTGATTTATTGATCTGTTGTATAATCCTTTTGTTTTCAATTTCATTTAATTCTGCTCTAATTTTGGTTATTTCTTTTCTTCTGCTGGGTTTGGAATTGGAATGCTCTTCCTTTTCCAGTTGCTTGAGATGTCTCATCAAGTTGTTAATTTTCTTTCTTTCCATTTTCTTGAGGAAGGCTTGCAGTGCTATAAATTTCCCTCTTGGGAATGCCTTACCAGTATCACAGAGGTTCTGATAATTTGTGTCCTCATTATTGTTTTGTTTCAAAAATTGGGTAATTTTCTTCTTAATCTCGTCTCTGACCCACCTATCATTCACTATAAGGTTATTTAGCTTCCATGTTTTTGTATGAGTCTGTAGATTCCTGTTGTTACTGAGTTCAACTTTTATTCCACGATGGTCCAAGAAGATGGAAGGAATAATTTCTATTCTTTTAAATTTGCTGAGGTTAGACTTATGACCTAAGATGTGCTTGACTTTGGAGTATGTTCTGTGGGCTGATGAGAAAAATGTGTATTCAGTTTTATTAGGATGAAATGTTCTGTAGATATCTGTTAAATCCAAATGTTGGATGGTTAAGTTTAAATCTAAAATTTATTTCCTCAACTTCTTATTGGAGGATCTATCCAACACTGCCAAAGGAGTGTTGAAATCTCTGGCTGGTAGAAATCAAGTTGTTCATGCCTATTAGAGTGTCTCTTATAAATTGAGGTCCATTCTGGTTGGGAGCATAAATATTAATAATTGAAATCTCATCATATTGAGTATTACCCTTAACAAATATAAAGTGACCATCCTTATCCTTGCTTACTTTTGTTGATTTAAAGCTTATTGTGTCTGAAAATGAAATTGCAACATCTGCTTTTTTCTGCTTACCATTTGCCTGGAATATAGATGACCATCTCTTCACCCTGAGTCTATATTTATCTTTTAAGGTAAGATGAGATTCCTGTATGCAACTGATATCTGGCTTGAGTCTTTGTATCCAGTCAGCCAACATGTATCTCTTTAGGAGACAATTTAAGCCATTCACATTAATTGAGAATATTGATAAGCCTGGTAAAATTTTTGGTACCAAGTTTTTTGAAAGTCCAGCGGTCATTTTTAATCCTTTCACCACTATGGAAATTGGAATTTGATCAAAAGTTTCTGAGTGAGTTTACTTTTGTGGTGGAGGATTACACTGGTTATTATGGAGGGTAGGTCTGAGAATATCCTGGAGAGCTAGTTTAGTTATGGGAAATTTCAACATGTGAATGTCATTCAAGTATTTAATTTCTCCATCATACATCAAATTCAGTTTAGCTGGATACAGGATCCTGGGTTGAAAGTTGTTTTGTTTTAGGAGATTAAAAGTCAATGACCACCTTCTTCTAGCTTGAAAGATTTCAGCAGAGAGATCTGCAGTTATTCTAATATTCTTCCCCTTGTAGGTTATGTTTTTCTTACATCTGGCTGCTTTTAGAATTTTCTCTTTCATATTAACTTCAGTTAATGTCTTATTCAGGTTGAGTCATGCTGGGGTTCTGAAACTGTCTGCTATCTGAATTTCAGAAGCTCTTTGCATATCTGGAAAGTTCTTTTGCATAATTTTATGAAGAAGAGCCTCTGTGTTTTGTGAAGCAACTTCATCACCTTCAGGGATTCCTATAAGATGAATATTAGTTTTCTTTGAATAATCCCAGAACTTTCTGAGAAAATGATCCGTTTTTGCTCACCATTTCTCTTCCTCCTTGAGCACTTGGGTGTGTTCAGAAGCTTGTCTTCAATATTAGAGACCCTTTCTTCTGCCCACTCCATTCTGTTAGCAAGGGATTCTACTGTATTTTTTAGATCTTTGAGCAGCTGAAAACAAGACAGAGCGACTTAACCCCACCAAACCAAGGAGGCCCCCAGTTTCTCAGGCTGTAGCACTGTATGGGTCCTTGGCAAAGCTCTAGGAGAAAAGGTAAAGACATCAGTCCCAGCCTTTGGGCAAAGGGCTAGTTATTCACTACTCCTGGAACCCCCAACCCAACTTTTGCTTATCTGCTCATCTAGCCAAATGGTGTAAATTAAGCATGGGGCAGAATCAGTGGAAAAACTATGGTAACATTAATAACCAGAGTAGATCAACTGCCCCAAGGAAGGATATGGGAGATGCAACTGAAGATCCCATCCATAAACAGATGGCTTAGATGTCAGAAATCGGGTTCAGAGTCTGGATAGCCTGAACTAGGCTAGAATCAGAATTTCAAGGAATTATTCAAAAGATGTCTAAAGAATTCAATGATTTCAAAGATAAAATGACCAATGATTTTGACACATTGAGGCTCGAGTTCAGTTTTAACATTTAAATTATATTAATTAAAATTTTTAATTTTGTTAAATTAACAATTCACTTTCACAGTCATACTACATTCCTTTCTACTGTTCATAGCTACACATGGCTAGTAGGTATTTAATTGACAGCATAGTTTATAGACAGTAGCATTTTTCAGAAAAAAGTTTATTCATTTAAATATTGAAGTAAAACACTTTTAGATTGAAATATTTAAATATATTACATAGCATCCATCTTTCTTAAATCTTATTGATGATTTAGATGATTAATTTTTGTTCTGTAGATATCAGTCATAGTACTGTGCATACTTATTGTAGATATAGTGGTTGTATATCCTTTTGTCAAATTATGTTTATAGTGTTTACATGCTTCTTAAGAACACAAGTATTCAAATTTTATGCAACCAAAATTAAGTTGCTATTACCTTAAAATTATCAATCTATTATAGCTACAAGATTCTTTATGTCAACCCTATGGTAACCACAAAGAAAGAAATTACAAAAACTACACAAAGGAGAAAGAAAAAGGAAATAAAGCTTAGCATCACAGAAAACCAACAGATCACAGAGGTAAATAAGAAAAGAGGGAGGAAGAAGCAAGATTTTCAAAATGACCCCAAACTATTAATGAGTAGGAGTAAGTCCTTCTTTATCAATAAAAACTTTGAATGTAAATGAATTGAATACTCTAATTGAAAGACATAGAATGACTGGATAAAAACTCACAACACGACTATATATTAAGAAATTGAAGAGGATGCAAAGAAATGGAAAGATACTCCATGTTCATAGACTAGAAGAATTAATATTGTTAAAGTGGCCACACTACCCAAAGTAATGTACAGATTCAGTGTAATACCTATCAAAATGTCAATAATGTTATTTATTGGAGAAAATACAACGTTCTCTTTAGTAAACTATCATAAAAATGGAAAGGTATCCAATGTATGGAATACTAATATGAAACAAATAGATAAACAACTACACCCCCACATGAGATAAAATCAAATTTAGGTTGCAGGATGGAAAGTAAAGAAGGGAGGAGAGGGGGGTTTGATTTGCTCTCACATAATAGGTACAATGTAAGGGTATACAGCACACCCTCTGTCTAAAGGGCTCAATTACAACTTGAACTTTATCTAACAAATGCAAACAATGTTAGTATTATTTGTACCCTCATATTAATCTGAAATTAAAAAAAAAAAAACTAAAATTCTCATGGAACCACAAAAGATCCTGAATAGCCAAAGCAATCCTAAATAAAAATAACAAAATGAGCGGCATCATACTACCTAACTTCAAAATATACTACAAAGCTATAGTAACAAAAACAGCATGGTACTGGCATAGAAGACAAACACATAGACTAATGGAATATAATAGATAATCCAGAAATAAATTCATACACCTATGGTCTACTGGTTTTAGACAAAGGAACCAAGGACACACACTGGGAAAACAACCTCTTGAATAAACGGTGCTGGGAAAAATTGTATATCTACATGCTGAAGAATAAGACTAGATCTTTACCTCTCACTATATAAAAAAATTAACTATTAACTATTAACTATGAAACTTCTAAAAGGAAACAAAGAGGAGACATTCATGACATTGGACTGGAAAAGGATTTTTATTTACATGTTTTGATCGGATTAAACTAGTATAATCATTATGAAAAACAGGATAGGGATTCCTCAAAAAATTAAAAATAGAACTATCATAGAATCCACCAATCCCAATACTGGGTATATAGCCAAAGGAAATGCAATCAGTGTGTTGAAGAAATATAGCATTTTTCTGTTCTGGCCATATTATTCACAATAGGCAAGATTTGGAGATAGCCTATGTGTCCAACAACAGAAGACTGGATTTTAAAAAATGTAGTATTGATATGCAATGGCGTACTTTAGCTATATAATATAGTAGAATGTAGTCCTGTCACTTGTGATGACATTGGTCAAACAGGAGTGTATCATGTTAAGTGAAATAAGCCAGACACAGAAAGACGAATATTGCGTGATCTTATTCATGAATGGGATAAAATGTGCAATGAAAACAAAAGTGGGATTATAGAAGCAAAGTGTAGAACAGTGGGTACCAGAGACTGGTGGAGACCAAGAGAAGATGGGGAGAGGTTAGTTAGTTTGGTCCATGGGTAGAAACTACAATTTGATAAGAGGAATAAATTCTGATATTCTGTTGCATATCAGTGACTATAGTTAACTGTAAAATAGTGTATTTATAAATCAGCTACATAAGAAGCTTTTGAATGTTCTTACCACAAACATATGATAAATGTACAAGGTGATTGGAATGTACCCTAATTGGACTGGGTTACTATACAACACAGATACTTATTAAAAAACATCAACTGTTACCCTTTAAATGTGAACAGTTACAAAGTGTCAATTAAAAATAAATTAATTTTTGAAGAAGAATATAGGTACTTAATGTGCTTTTAGCATACATTTTCTCATTTGTTAAATAAAGATGATCACACAAATGCAAAGCTCTTAGAACAGTATCTGTCACATGGAAAAATAACCAACGAATTTTAGATATGTTTAAATTACATTGATCATTTTTATTGATTGTTTTTCTTAACACCAAAAACAATTGTCAAAATTCATTTTGAATTTACTGCAATTACTGCTAATAACGTCTTTGCCATTATTTCTCTTTTGTTTCTATTCATTGAACGATGGAAAACAATTTAGTTCTAATAGTGCATTGAATCAAATAACATGGTTCTTAGCGAAGAACTGGGGTTTTCTTTCATGGTCAAAGAAATGTGTTAGAAAGTAGTTGACTTATATATTTTCAAATATCTGATTTTAATGGACAAGTAGTTTTCAGATAGATAAAGTGTGCTGTTATTCTAATATTCAAGTTTAGTTAATGAATAAGATGTTTCCTATTAAGGAATATTCACAGCATCACCTATTTTTCTATTTCTGAAACATCCAAATATAAGGAATGAGTAAATACATACTAATGCATAATATTCACACACTGGATTGCCAAAATGTCCTTCATTTATTTAGCTCTACATTTGTTGACAGAGGGAGATGTGCATGACATATTATTCAGTAGATACATTATTCAGTGAATAGAGCAGATTAAAAATACTGTACATAGTATGATCTAATTTGTAACATAGCTACACTATGTGTAGAAAAATATGAAAGGCTATATACCAAAGTGTCAACAATAATTATTTTTGGATGGTGGGATTAAGGTGGTTTTTCTTATTTCTAATTTTTATACAATTATCATACATTACTTATATAATAAGATAATACATTATCAAAAGAAATATTTACCAAAAAAAAAAAAAACCTTTTGAGAAATTCCATTTGTCTTTCCTTGTCTTCTATAATTTTCTTTAGAATTAGGGTTCTTCCTTAAAAAGATTTAGTTTCCAAAAATATGACTATTTTGAGAATAATAATTTAATTTGCAAGAGAGGACTTTCTTATAAAACTTTAAAAATGCTGGATCAATAATCTGTAAATGGCTGGACAGTTTGGGTTTATAACAGAGATGATTTTTAAAAGGCAAAAAGTTGCTGTCAGTTGGTGCCCTTTCACTTTACTATGACTTTCAGCCAAATATACACTTTCAGTATTATCTGATTGATACTCTTGAATAAATTTAATTTTACAGTCAAGTAGTGAATAAAAGTTGAAGTTTGATGAAAGTCACGAGAGCTTGAAAACTTGGAGAAATATCTTTTAAAAATATCATTTAATAGATAATTCTTTATTTAAATAAAATATTATTAACTGCTCATGTAGTATTATTTCTGGGGTCCTGAGAGAGCTCTCTGCCCCTCAGACTTTAAGTGGTGCTTTAAATTCCATCAGCAGGAAATAAAGCATTTCATTCCAATTTGATTTAAGGCTTTACAATTTCAGACAAAATTTAAACCCAGGAGTAAATGACTGACAGTAGATCCTTTTCTGGTTTTAAGCACAGGAGAGATAGAGGAAGGTGAGACTAAAAGGGACCTTCAAGGCAAGAACTGGTCACAGAAAGAGAGTTTCGTGGGGAGGTGAGAGGATGCTGATGAAAGACTCTACATAGTTCAGATTGGTCCCTGGGTCCTCTTTAACATCTCTTCAAGATTCTTTCAAAAAGAGAAGTTGAGAACACAAATTATACTGTATTTGTTTGGGCATAAAATTTAGGAAATTGCCAATAATTCATTTTCCACAAACAAAATAAAACATTCTTGAGGGTCAGTGTCATTCAGCATGCAGAACAAGGGAAGAACTGCTGGATGTCTTCAGGCCATTCTCCACGTAGTTTTCTGTGTCACTTGCAGAATCAGTTTTTCTGGGGTCCAGTGTGTAAGTGATTTTTGAATAATAATCAGGATAGTGAGATACTGCTCTGCAGTTATAGGATTGGGATGTCCCAGAATGCCAGGCTGATTGCTCATCTGGGAAATAATAGAATACATGTAGTCTCCTGGCCGCTTCTTCTCATGTGACTTTTAAGCACATAACAGAGCTCACAAACACATGATTGGCTGTAGATTATTGAAACTGAGAAATACTCACTAGGAACATTGTCTTAATTCTTGTGGCACATTTATCTTAATACTTGTGGCAGGTGTGTGCCTAAATTTATCCATAAGAGGGCATAGAAATTGTAGAATAGTATAGTTAGAGCTATATGCTATATTATTAGTAATTACTAATAAGTAATAATTACTATAATAATAGTAATTACTAATTAGTAATAGAATTACTATTACTAATAATTCTAGTAATTAAAAAAACACGGAGTCAAAGGAAATGAATTAAAAATTGTTATCTGAAATTATTTTCTAATTAAAACTTGATTGCTGAATTGATACATAACTGGATCACTTGTATCATCTCATGCCATCTCTGACAGGAGGGAGCTCAGGCTTCTCACTGGGGTCTGTTGTACACATCTCAGCCAAAGTGTGAGTGAGCAGATTTTACCACAGGCAGCAGTGAGTGGTGCTGAGGCCGAAAAGCTTACAATCCAAAGCAAAGCCAATCCCTCAGCAAAGCCACCAATACAAAGAGGTATGCAGAATGGACCATGGGGAAAAGTAGAGGAGGCTTGGAACACAGCAGGAAAGGGGTAAGAAAAGGGGGGATATCTTTATTGAAAAAATGTTCTGGGTTTTGGAACCTTGCCAACGATGTATCTATCTTATCATTGACCTGTTACTTTTCTGTGGCCAAGAGCATTGTTGTACCAGCTATTATTTGGTATCAGATAACATCTTTCACATAAGTCACACTGAATTTCTGAATTCTTCTCAATTCTTCTCACCATATTATCACTTTGCCCTCTTACCCCTGTCCTTTGATTGGCTTATTTTCTGTAAGAATTTCTCTTCTCAATTCTTCCAATATGATCCTACCTATTCTTTGAGATTCATCTCTTTGGGAAACCTTTATTGATTCCACAGATATTTATTAACTTTTGTTTATTGACCGCATTGACAGTCACTTCTAGGCAGTATTTGGTGGTGGGAGTTAGATAAGTGGAGGAGGCGATGCTCAAAGTATTCAAGGCAAATGGAACAAAGCATGTGCAGAAAGCTGGAGCCAAGAGTGTTCTTGGCACATTTTGAAACCTGAGCTTTATTTATTATCTATTATTGGAATTTAATTGGTGAAGGCGTGGGGTGAGGTTGATGAGAAGATGAGATTTGGTAAGGTTAACAACGTTCAATAATAGTATTCTATAATTATTTACTGAAGGAAGGATGAACCGTGGAAAACCTTGTTCAGCTACATTATATTATTTGAGGGAAGCTACAGAGCCAGGTAGCACAAAAGTCAGGATTCAAACTCAGTTTGTATCATACTTCAATGCACAAGCTCTGGTCTCCATGGTATTCTACATCTTGATATATTTCTACCCTGGACTGTGGAATAGGCATTAGCCTTGGTAATAGCACTGCTTAAAGAAAAACAGCTCAAAGTGCAGGGGAGGGAAAGATGTGATTATAGGGGCAAAAAGAACAGTTTTTTTCTTTCTTCATTTTCAAAGAGAATGCAGTGAGGGAAGGTAAACTTAGAAATACTGTTTGATGAAACTATACTGAAATGAGAATTTTGAGTAATTACAGTCAAAGAGATGGAGAATATTCTCTATTTTGTGTCAGCATTCCAAATTAAGGAAGTGACCATTCCAGGAGAAATGTGAATAGTGTTAAATAAAGAGGAAAACAAAAGATCAGTAGATCAGGTTAGGTCAGGACAAATATTTCCTTCTAAAAAGGATCAAATCTTAAGCCTCTCATAAACAAAGTTTTACACAGCAAAACTGTAATTTCATTCGAACCTATTCTTGGAAAAACTCAGAACTTTTTATAGGCAAAATGGTTTTCTACTAAAGAAAAATCAGAATTCAAATCTGAAGTATGGATGTAATTTTTGAGAAGCAAATTGAATCCTGCTTAAGTTAATTGCAACATGATTCTTAAACTTCTATTTAGGCCATAATTTTGGACTATTTTTATATTAAAGTTTGGAGCTAAGGGACTTCCTCCATTCATTCCGATCTAGATGAAACCCAACTGAGAGATGCTTTCAAAATACCTGTGTAATACCTGTACAATGCCTCTATTTAATAATGTTAGTTAGATTCTTTTCCTGTAACTTAGAGTCACCAGGAAAGGTAAACAATAACAGCAACATTCCTCAGATGTGGTTAAATATCAGAATCATGTGAATAAATCCTTGAAAAAATCTCAACACTCTCTCCAGCCTAAATGAAGGAGAATCTCAATGGATCATCTTGGAAATCCTTATTTTTGATATATACCCTGGCCTAGGTGTTCTGATGAAGAGTTTGACTGCCAAAGATATGCGTGTATCTTCTCTTTGTTCCTAAGAGAACTGTGCAGAAAGTACAGGAGAGTGAGTTGTAGGTAATAATGTAAAGTAGAAAGAGAATGATCTGCCTTGTGGTGAGGGCATCAGCTAATCCTATAGGTATGATTTAGGGAATTGAGGCAAACACTTTTCACCTAATCTAATCTCAAATGTGATTGAAATCTAGTAGCTAAAGCTTTTACGCTTAATCCACTGATCTTTTAAAATACAAATACATCTCATTTCAGATATTTATGCTTTGTGAGAATAAAGCATTTTGAGAGTTTTTGTGTATGTCATACTGATGTGTGTGTGTGAGAAAGAGAGAGAGAGAAAGAGAGAGGTAAAGATAGGGAGAGGTGAGCTATCAATGAGGAAGAATGAAGGCAAAGATGTTGGAACCATAGTTCCCTGATCCATTTGCTGTATTTCCTTTTGATGGTGCTTAAATATGAAGGTTAAGCCATGGAGCACAGGGCTGGGGGCTTATTTCTGCCCTCTCAAAAATCATGGTTTGCAACATCCCATTTCCATTTTCCAGTCAATAGTTTCTAAAGTTTGTGCTGCAGGAACTATAAAGAATAGACATTTAGAAAGACCATTTATTTAGTGCTCTCCAGGGTGCTGAGAGCTGAATCAGAGAAAATTTATAGCATCAGATGCTCAAGTTTTGATGCTGGTTCTGAAATACAGAGGCTCTTGACATATATTTCCAAAAGGACATTTATATCTTTTTTAAATGTGCATTAAGAGAAGAAAAATATTTGACCAGCATATTATGCCATGTTTTTAAGTGTCTTTTCAAAATCAGATTTATTAAGGTATAATTTACATATTGTAAAATTCATTATAAGTGTGCAATTTGATAAATTTGATAAATGCAATAATTGTGTCACCACCACTACAGTCAAGATATAGAACACTGTCACCACCTCTAAGCACTCACACACCTTGGTCATTAATCCTTCTTTCCTACAGCTAGCACTTGGCAACTGCTAATCTGAATTAAGTTCCTATAGTTTTGCCTATTTCATAATATCAAATAAATGAATCATATGTTATGTAGCTTTTTTCTTTTAAAAAAATTTTTTCTCTATACATATACATGTGTTTATTTGGTTTCTACTTTTTGCCTTCACAAAATTAAAAAGGCTTAAAATTTAATGACAATAAAATGTTTAAGATAAGGGCTAGAAACAAAAACCTTGTAAAGAACAAGTGAAGTTAAACACATTCAGAAAAGAAATCAGATGATTGCTGCAATGAAATATTGAATAATAATAATATGAATAATAATAATGCAAAAAAAGTAACATTCACATTGACAGATAAGAGTATGTCTATCATAGAACGCTTCAACTCTGAGGTTCAGTATGGAGTCATCAGTTAACTTCTTATTTTTTTTTCCAAAGTCTCAAAAACTAGACAACTAATATTTATAAATAAAAATAAAAGATAATTTCAAAAAACAGATCATGCCAAATCTTATAGGCCACAGAAAAAGAAGAAATACTTCAAAGTCATTCTACTTCATCTGGATATACCTGATATTAAAATTGGAAAAAATATATTATTATAAAGGGAAATTACAAACGTATTTCACTTATAAATGAGGATGCAATATCCTAAACAACATATTAACAAGTTAAATTAAAAATTAATGTTTAAGTAATGTACTTTGGTCAAAATTAAATCCAATTTAGGTGAGAATTAGTTACTATTTTCTTTTCTTTTCCCTCACCCCCTCCTTCCCTCTCTCTCTGTCTGCTTACCCCTTCCCCCATGCCCCACCATGACATTAATTGTCATTAATTGTTCTCATATCAAAGTTGAATACATAGGATTCATGCTTCTCCATTCCTGTGATGCTTCACTAAGAATAATATGTTCCACCTCCATCCAGGTTAATACAAATGCTGCAAAATCTCCACTTTTTAAATGGCTGAATAGTATTCCCTGTTATACATATAACATAGCTTGCCAATACATTCCTGGGTTGAGGGGTATTTAGGCTATTTCCACATTTTAGCCATTGTAAATTGAGCTGTGATAAACAGCCTAGTACCAGTGTCTTTATAATAAAAGTTTTGTTTTTCCTTTCTGGATAGATGCCCAGTAATGGGATTGCAGGATCAAATGGGAGGTCTAGGTTGAGTTCTTTGAGGTTTGTCCATACTTCCTTCCAAAATGGTTGTATTAGTTTGCAGTCCTATCAGCAGTGTAAAAGTGTTTCCTTCTCTCCACATCCGCACCAGCATCTGCAGTTTTGAGATTTTGTGATATGGACCATTCTCGCTGGGGTTAGATGATATTTTAGGGTGGTTTTAATTTACATTTCTCTAATAATTAGGGATGATGAGCATTTTTTCATGTGTTTGCTAGCCATTCGTCTGTCTTCTTTAGAGAAGGTTCTGTTCCTCTCTCTTCCCCATTGATGTATGGGATTATTGGTTTTTTTCTTGTGGATTAATTTAAGTTCAACATAGATCCTAGTTGTTAAGCTTTTGTCTGATTTAAAATATGCAAATATCCTTTTCCATTGGATAGATTGTCTATTTGCTTTGGTTATTGTCTCCTTAGCTGTACAGAAGCTTTTCAGTTTAATTAAATCCCATGTCTCTATTTTTGTGCCAGTACCATGCTTTCTTGACCACTATGGCCTTGTAGTACAGCCTAAAATCTGGTATGGTGATACCCCTAGCTTTGTTTTTATTACTAAGAACTGCCTTAGCCCTATGGGTTTTTTTCTGGTTCCATAGAAAATGCAGAATCCTTTTTTCCAAGTCTTGAAAATAGGATGTTGGTATTTTAATAGGGATGGCATTGAATTGGTTGATTGCTCTGGGAAGTATAGACATTTTAACAATGTTGATTCTTCCCAGCCATGAGCA
This sequence comes from Otolemur garnettii, assembly GCF_000181295.1. NCBI lineage: Eukaryota > Metazoa > Chordata > Mammalia > Primates > Galagidae > Otolemur > Otolemur garnettii. The sequence goes on along the minus strand of NW_003852400.1, from coordinate 14,429,128 downwards.
TGGTGCGTTCTTCCATTTGTTAAAGTCTTCTGCTTTTTCCTTTCTTAGGGTTTCATAATTTTCTTTATAGAGGTCCTTCACCTCTTTTGTTAGATATATCCCTAAGTGTTTCATTTTCTTTGGGGCTATGGTGAAGGAAATTATGTCCTTAGTTAACTTCTCATCTTGGCTGTTGTTGGTGTATACAAAGACAACTGACTTGCGGACATTGATTTTATATCCTGAGACATTACTGTATTTTTTGATGACTTCCAAGAGTCTTGCAGTTGAGTCTTTGGGGTTCTCCAGGTATAAGATCATATCATCAGCAAAAAGGGAGAGTTTAACCTTCTCTGCTCTCATTTGGATGCCCTTTATTTTCTTGTCTTGTCTAATTGTTTTGGCTAAAACTTCCAACACAGTGTTGAATAGTAATGCTAACAGAGGACAACCTTGTCTGGTTCCAGTTCTAAGAGGAAAAGCTTTCAATTTTACTCCATCAGTAAAACACTAGCTGTGGGGTTGTCATAGACAGCTTCAATTAGTTTGAGAAATGTACCACCTATGTTTGTACTCCTCAGTGTTCTAATTAGAAAAGGATGCTGGATTTTATCAAATGCTTTTTCTGCATCTTTTGAGAGGATCATATAGTCTTTGGTTTTACTTCTGTTGATATGATGAATAACATTTATGGACTTGCGTATATTAAACCAGCCTTGCATTCCTGGGATGAAACCTACTTCATTCTGATGTATGACTTTTTTGATGATACGCTGTAATCTATTAGCTAAGATTTTATTGAGAATTTTTGCATCTATATTCATTAGTGTAATTGGTCAGAAATTCTCCTTTTTAGTTGGGTCTTTTCCTAGTTTTGGTATCAGGGTGATGTTTGCTTCATAATATGTGTTGAGGAAGATTCTTTCCTCCTCAATCTTTTGGAATAATTTCTGCAGTATAGGAGTAAGCTCCTCGAAGGTTTGATAGAATTCTGGTGTGAAGATATCTGGACCAGGGCATTTTTTTTGTTGGGAGATTTTTTTATTGTTTCTTTGATCTTAGTGCTTGAAATTGGTCTGTTAAGGAGATCTATTTCATCTGGGCTAAGTCTAGGGAGAGAATGTGATTCCAAATATTGATCCAATTCCTTCACATTACCAAATTTTTGGGCATAAGGTTTCTTGTAGTATTCAGAGATGATCTCTGGTATCTCTGTGACATCAGTTGTTATTTCCCCTTTATCATTTCTGATTAAGGTTACTAAAGATTTTACTTTTACTTCTAGTAAGTCTGACCAGGGACTTATCTATTTTATTTATTTTTTCAAAAACCCAACTCCTTTCTTAATTAATTTTCTGAATGATTCTTTTGTTTTCAATTCCATTGATCTCTGATTTAATTTTTGATATTTCTTTTCTTCTGCTGGGTTTATGCTTAGATTGTTCCTCTTTTTTCAATTCCATCAGATGGCTTGTGAGATTGTTGATGTGCTCTCTTTCTGTTTTTTGAATGTAGGCTTCTAAAGCAATAAATTTTCCTATTAGGACTGCTTTTGCTGTATCCTATAGGTTTTGGTAGCTTGTGACATCATTGTTGTTATACTTAAGGAAGTTAATGGTTTCCTTTTTAATTTCTTCCTGCACCCAATTATCATTCAGCATAAAGTTGTTTAACTTCCATGCCTTTGTGTGAGGTTCAGCATTATTGCTGGAGTTGAGTTCCACTTTTAATGCCTTGTGATCTAGGGTCTCATTTAAATCTCTAATATCTTTGTTTAATTTCTCTTACTCCTGGCAGCTTGCAAAATCTTTTCTTTTGTCTTAACTTTAGATAGATTCATCATGATGTGTCTTGGAGAATCTCTATTAGAGTTGAGGTGACCTGGGGTCGATATCCCTCTGAAAGGAGTATGTCATAATATTTGGGAAATTTTCATTTATAATATTCTCTAGAATAGCTTCCATTCCTCTGGGGCATTCTTCTTCCCCTTCTGGGATACCTATAACTCATATTTTGAACATTTCATAAAGTCCCATTATTCTGTCAGTGAACGTTCTGCTTTCTCTCTCTTCTTTTCTGCCTCTTTAACTATCTGAGTTACCTCAAGAGCTTTATCCTCTACCTCTGAGATTCTTTCTTCTGCATGATCTAATCTGTTGTTAGTACTTTCTATCGCATCTTTAAGTTCCGTAGTTGACTGCTTCAGTTCCTTCAGCTCTGCTATAACCTTTCTATATTCTTCATATCATTCATCTCTTATTTGATTCTGTTTTTGGATTTCCTTTTGGTTATTTTCTACTTTCTCAGCAATTTCCCTTATTGTTTTCATCACCTTTATTTTAAATTCCCCTTCTTTCATTTCTAACATTTCTTTATAGGTAGAATCCTCATGCTATAGCTACCTCATGGTCCCTTGAAGGGGTTGTCTTAAAATTTTCTGAGATTTTTATTATTGTCCAATATATGGTCTATATTGGTACATGTGAACATGAAATGAATATGTCTTTTGTTATTGTTGGGAGAAGCATTTCATAAATACTAACTTGGACAAATTGGTTGATAGCAATTTTTAAGACTTTAGATATTTACTCATTTTCCATCTATTTATTACATTAAATATTAATACAGGAGAATTGAAATCTCCAAATACATTTGTGAATTTGTCAATTTATTTTGTATCAGTTTTCATTTTATGTATGTTATTTTATATATCTTATGTTTTTGTTGACTATACACTTAGGATTTGTGTATCTTTTCAGTGAGTTGACTCTTTTAATATTATGTAAGTTACTGTTTTTACCCAGTAATATTTTTTGTTCTGAAATCTACTTTACGCTATTTAAGGTATATCAACTTTCTTTCTTGCATGTTGCAGCTTTCCATCTTTTGTCTTTTAACCTATCTATAGTTTATATTTAAAATAAATTTCTTGTAGGCTCTATGTAGTTAATGTTTTAGGCAAGCAGCATCTGTATATTTAATGTGAATTTCTTGTAGGAAGCATAGAGTCATATCTTTTACATCAGACATGATAACTATATCTTTTAACGGGAAATTTTATACCATTTGCATTTAATATAACTATGTATAATTTGCATTTAAATCACACAGCTTGCTGGTTGTTTTCAATGTATAACTCTTTCTTAATAATTATTTACTTTTTCTCTGCTTTGATTTTAGTGATGTGTATTTTTTAAGAATTTGCATTTTATCTTCATTATTGCTTTAGTAGTTATATTAATTTTTTATTTTGGGGTCTTTTATAGTGTATATCTTTAACTTATTACAGTTCTCTGCAAAATATTATATCATTTCATGTAGTATAGATTTCCACCTCTTCTACTTATCTTTTGTGCTATTGTTGTCATTTCTTATATCCATACATATTTTGTAGAACCCATGATGCATTGTTGTAATTTTTGGCTTTAGACAATTACCTTTTAAAATAATTGAAATAAGAAAAAAATATTTTCCACTTACCTTTTAAAATCTTTTCCAGTGCTTTTTCTTACTTTGTATAAATCCAAATTTCTATCTTTTGCTAGAACTTCCTTTAATATTTCTTGTAGTGTATGTGTACTAGCAATGAATTATTTCTGCCTTGGAAAACAATGTATTTATGTTATTACCATTTTTAATATTTCCACTGACTCCATTTTTTAAATTTATCGAGTATTTACTATGCAGCATGCTCTATGACTGTGTGTGTATATATAGGTATATATGTATATGTGTGTATATACATATACATATATATACATATATATGTATACACACACACACACATATATATAAAATACACAAGACCTGATCCTGTTGTAGAGAAATGATCAGAGAAGGTATTTTTTTTTTGTATTTTTTAGAAAGTAATGTATTAGTTGCAAACTACAGGCTAAATCATAAATATAGTGAATATACATATGTGTCTATAATGAAAGGCATTAATATTTTTGTAGAATCAACCAAAAAATTAGCATGTTCTGTTTTCCAGAGTTAGACTTTCTTAATAAAATCAGATGATTTTTCAACTATATTATGGGTGTTTTTCTGTATATTACAGAAATATAGCACGTACTATTGTATTTCACAGAAGATATACAAATCAGGTCAATTTTGTTTTCCAAAGTTAATAATTCATTTTTAAAAAGGATTGGGCCCTTTAAATGATTTGTTGTTAACCATGGAATTTCTATTCATCAAGAACATGTTTATTACATGTACCACATGATATTTTAATATGATTTAAAACAAACACAAAGCAATGAAACATTATTTTCTTATTCCTCTTTAGTAAAGAAGCTAAGAGAAAAGCAGACTCTTCTCTTTTCTCTAAATGTCATCTACAAAATTCAGAAAGAAGGAGGGGAGAAAGAAAGGGGAGGGGAGAGGATGGGGGGAGAACAGGAGGAGAAAGGGTATTTGGTGAGACCTCACCTATTGTGCACAATGCAATGGTATGTTTCAAAACTACTGAGTATAGTGAAAATGTCTTACCACAACAAATAAGTAAGTGAGATGGTGGCTATGTTAATCAGTTTGATTTAAGCATTCCATGTTGTATATCAAATCAGCACATGGTTCCCCATAATTGTATACAGTTATGATTTAATAAAAGAAACAAAAACAACAAAAAAGCCACAAAATTTGTGATTGCTAAATATTTATTTGTTTTCAACTAATAAACAATTGGCAACCTGATAAATAATACCACAAATCCATTTGAAATTTTAGCTTGCTCTAATAACTATTTTAATTCAGGAACGTAGTAAGGGGAGATGGGGGCTCAGGGAAAGGGGCTCATTCCTTCTCCTAGTACCAGTAGCTCCTCACTCAAGATATTCAATTTTGTAAATCTAATTTAGAGTGGCAGCAAGTAGGAATAGAAGATGCAAACAGCCAGGTGCCATGTAGTTCTGTCTGGCTACTCTTCCCCTGAATAGCAATTCCTTGACATTTGCCAGGTATTAGATTAACTTCATGATCCAACAACACAGTTTGAGTGGAATATCTGTTTCACCTATTTTTTTCTCTTGCATTATATGTGCTTTGATAACAACAAACTCTAGCTTCCAATATTTAGAAATCAGAGCTCAACATCATTTAATGACATCAAGGAAGAGGGTTGTCAAATTGTTACTTAAAATATTTAGAATAGGCAATTCGGTTAAAGTGTGGAGAGTGCTGGTAACATTAAAAACTGGGGAAGGGTTTAGAAGAGTAGAAATTACATTAATAATGAATTCCACTCATACAAGTTTACCAGAGATGATGAAGCTTAGGGGAGAATGTGTTATGAGAGGTGATTTATGCATTTATTGTCATTTATATAATCTACAGCATCCCAACAAGGCACCTTTTTCAAGTCACATTTTATGAGTGGTATCATTTAGGCTTAGAAAACATTTACATATTTTGTTCAAAAATATTATACTAGAAGCAGAATTGAAATTTGTACCCAAATCTGACTCCATACCTCATGCTTCTTATCATTGAAAAGGTCAATTTAATTTATGGAATCAATGCATATTATGCATCCAGAGTGTTGAGTTCAATGATGGGGACTTGGGATGTAAAGATAAGTAAGATGTGTTTCCTACTTTTGCTGATTTATAGCCTCTTGAAAAAAATCTAGCAGGTAAACTGATAGTGTGAGAGAGATTTAAGGTTTATAATGAATGCATCACTTGCTCAGTGATTGCCCAAAGGATGGAGTGATCAGTCCTTCTGGGCTCAAAACAGACCTTATGATTGATGTGATGTTTCAGCAGAGCCCTGGAACTTGAACCTGTGATCAACAGTACAAAAAGCAGATGACAGAGATAAGAAAGGTTATTCCAAGGAAAGAGTGTAGTTTAAGCAAAGACACAAACTTGAGGGTTTTTCAAGGGGTGTCTTACAATAGATTAATTCACTAGAATAGCTTTGGTGCCTTGAGGAAATGAGACACAGGGAGTAAGTAACCTTTGATACTTTGTAAAGTAAAGCTTGGCAGAAACAGAACCAAATGATGCACCCAGTGGGGTGATGTCTCTCTGACATTGTACATACAAGAAGGACCTTTCATTTGAAAAAAAATAATAATAATTTGGGGTAAATGTGAAAACTAGAGAACAGATTATTGAATCTTATCAAAAATTGAAAAATGCTAGTTTGATGGGGGAAAATAATGAGCTTACCTGGAATTAGTGGGCTCTGTGAGGACATTTAGAACCAAACGTTAAGGCTTTAACAAATCACAGCAAGAAAGGTTATACAAACAGATGGCTTGCAATTTCTAAATAAAATGAGAATTCACAAAGTAAAATCTTAAGTGGAGCATAATTTGTGTTGATGAACTTCAGCAAGTAAGTGGTAGTTGAGAAAGAAGAATGAACTGGATTAGGCAACTGCTTAGGATAGACATTCTAAAAGTTGGCTGCAAATTAGAATCACCAGGGCTACTTTAAAAATGCTGAATATCCAGCTTTCATGCCATGAGAGTTAAATGAGAATATCTGGGCATGCTACACAGGCATCAGCATTTTTAAAGATGCTCAGATAATTCCAATTTGTAGCAAGATTTGGAAACCATGGCCTAGGGACAATATCTACTACACTTTACTCCCTCAGGTTAGTTGTATGTAGCAAAACTTGGCCATCAAAAAAAATTATGTGGGAGGGGCCACTTTTCTTTTAAAAACTGCCCATGAATGTTACTGTCTACACCAGGCAGTGGAATACGTGATGGAATTTTAGAATCAGACAATCTTTAAGTCATTTTTTCACCCTCATATTTGCAAAACACCTGTGCTATCTTATCAATCTGTATATATCTTAGAATAAGACATGACTTATGACTCATTATTATGTGCTGAAAATCAGAGATGACAATGCATATCAGGTCCTGTTCACATGGCAACTTTCCCAGAACACTTAAGCCATAAGAAAATATTATTGTGAATTCTCACTTTGTTCTGTGGATTGGTTGGGACAATGACCTTTTTATGAAAGAGGAAAGTGAGTTGCAAACAACTAAAGCTAGAACGTAGGTTTATTGATTTTTCATGCCCAGATAGTATTTATCATTTCTGCATTCAGCCTAAGCTGAATACTCACTCACATGATTAAAGCTGGGTGCTGGAAATACTATTTTTAGGAGTAAAACAGAGCAAGCTGAAAATTTCCCTTTGCAATCAATGAATTTTCCCCAAAGGTGTCATATTTCCAAAGAAACAGCTAGAGATTAAAGTAGGGTTGTGAAGAGACAACACTTAAGTATACACCAAGAAATAAAGATTATTGCTCCTAAGGATAATTCTAAGTATATTAATCCACATACAAACCAAGAATTATTTATTGTATCATCAATATTCATTAGACACGATGGTACAAATGAACAGAAGACAATTTCTTTGTATAATGTGGTTTCAACTTAAATAAAACATCTTCTTGGTGTAATTATGTTTGAAAATACTATTGGTGGGCTAAGGTAGCACTTGCTATAAAATCACCACATATAGTAATAGAGTGTATAATTTTTTGGTAAAGCTAATGGAGAAACTTGATCTACTCCCATCACAGTATGAGAGTAGTCACTTTTCTTTCATAATTTCCATCAATAATATGGGAAAATATGTTAATCTCATGGTCCAGAAGATACACATCAAAGGAGCTGAGAAAGAGGAGACTAATGTGAGAAACTTTAAGACGTTTTTCTTTGTCTAAATGAAAGGAAAATCTCTGGAGGTAAAAAGAGCCCCTTGAACAAAGGACCAATGAAGTCGCAGATAAAAAACCCATTCAGCTTCTAAGCCCCATGTCATAACACACGATGAATGGAAGGGAAAGAACTCTGCACGCCATTTCTCTTTAATAAAGTCCTCCATTAGACTATCATTAACTCTTCCATTAGACTGTGAGGTCCCTGTTAATAGGGCAGTGATTTATTAATCTTTGATTCCTCTGCACAAGTGCAAGGAATGTGCATATAACAAGAATTTGATGACTGTAGAACTTACCTTCAAATGAAAAAGAAGATAAGCATTAGTTAAACTGTTCTTAGTTTCTTCATTTTATTGTAAATTTTTAATTTTCTCTCTTTGTATATTAATTCTGGAGATTGATGACTTTGGGATATGTAGAACAAACTGATGGTTTAAATGCTTTCATTTAATAAAAAAAATTTAAATCACTTTCACCTATCATTTGGATATGACTGTATAAATACATCTTATATTAAATTTAGTGAATAGTATATTGAGAATTCACCATGACATAAGATGGTCTTAAAGATATGAGTGAATGCAGCAACACAAGAAGAAAATATTCTGCTAAAATAAGCCTCTAAAGTACTAATAGCTTAACACCAAGTGAGAAATGAGTCGGCATTTTTTAATTTGCTGATTCACTTTTTTTTAACTTGCCTATTTGAGAACACCTTTAAATGTATGTTTTTAGGTCTATATTTTTCTTTTTTCTAGAAAGTTCAAATTCTAGATCTTAAATAGAAAATCCCAGCACCCACAGTTTTACTAACCTTCCACAGTGGATCACTTGCTGTCTTTTTTGCAGTTGCGGTGGAGAGCCCACTACAGGGATATACATCGTGAATTGTGAAATTACACTAGAAGATTAAAACTTTTAGTGCATTTATTTTAAGGTTGAAAGACTGTGGAACTTCCTTTTACATAGTATCCAATAGGCAATTCCTAAATGTGGACCGAAAATAAAATGTATTCCAGGCATAAAAATAAATATCTCTATGTATGTATTTTCATGGTCTGGGATAGAATGCAACTCATGCCTTTTTGATGAGGCAATAATAATAATAATGTTATTATTTCATTAACCATATAAGGAAAATAATTCATAGTGGGCTATAAGTAACTTAGGTTTTAGAATGAACGATGATTTGATCAGATGATTAGGTACTGATTTTTGTTATTTTCCTTTTACCATTTTAAGTACATCTATGTGACCTCTATCACAATCAAGATACCGAAAATTTCTATTAGTTCCAAAAAGTTCCCTTGTGTCTATTTTCAAGAAATATCCATCCACATCTGGGCCCAGGTAACTACTGAGTGCTTTCGTAATTTTCCAGGAGACCCAAGCCACAAGAAAAAAAAAATTTTTTTGTTTTGCCTGTTGCCTATTCTTGAATTTAATATCAGTAAAACCATACAGTATGAACTCTTGTATCTGGCTTTTCAGGCAGAACAATATTTTGAGATTCATCTGTGGGTGTCTTTAGTGGCTCTTTGTGTGTGTGACGTGCATATTCAATTTTATTGCTGAGTAGTATTTCATTGAATGAGTGTGCCACATTGTGTTCATCCACACACCTGTTGTTTGCCAGTTAGGTTATTTTCAAGTTTTGGATATAATGAAAATCTCCTGTGAACATTTGTGCACAAATATTTGTGTGGACGTATGTAAGGGTTAACAGAAATATTAAACTACATTGTAAGAGGAAGTGCTAGCCTAATTCAACCCCGACGTGAAAAGGCCCGATAAAGAGACCAGTACTGGTAAGAAAACTGGATAGAACTAGCTACATTGTACAAGACTTAGACGGAAATGCAGAGCACAGCGCAGGGCCCCTCCCCTCAGGACAGCATAACCCCTCCACCCTCCCCTCACATTTTAAACCTATCATAGGCCAAAGACTACATTCCTAGCCTTATATAAATTCAGCTTCATGAAGTAACCATGCCCCCTCAACTAACCCTATATAAGATTGTAGCGATCCCTAGTAAACAGCTTCGGCTCAGCCTTCTCCCTATACTGTATGAGTGGTTGTGTGATTGTGTCCACCCTTTCCTTCTCCCTCTCATACACCGATCACGAACTCCTCGACACCGCCCGCCGGTCGAGCAGTGTCAGACGTATGTTTTCATTTCTCCTAATTAACTATCTAGTTGTGAAATAGCAGCATGGTATGGAAGCAAATTAACTCTTTGGGAGACTGCCAAACTGTTTTCAAAAGTGGTTTACCATTTTACATTCTTAGTGGCAAAGCATGAGCAGTCCATTACTCTACATCTTCATCAAAATGTGGTATGAGTCTTTTTTATTTTAACCACTCAAGTGAATCTCATTCAATTTATATTTAATTTGCATTTCTCTGATCTAATGATATTGAGTACCTTTTCATGTACTTACTGGTCATTTATATGTCAACTCTTATAAAATATGCAGGCAGAATAGGGACCAAAGACCCCCTTCTTGGCAGGTGAGGGCACCCCCAGAAAAAAGGGAAAATTAAAAAGTAAGCTGAGTGAGTCAGAACAAAGAAAAGCCAACTAGTTTACCTTTAAGCCAGCCATTGCTAAATTTCTTATCTGAGCAAGTTCCTGGCCTTTCCTGAAACTCTGGCCTATTGGGGATAGGCTTACACAAATACCCCTGCTGAGTCTGTGAACACTCAGAAGAAAATAATGGACATAGAAGAGTCTGTGGCAAGTCCTAGAAAAGATACATCATCTAAGTCATTTCCTACCCACTAAACAGACAAAGCAGATACCCATTATGGAGATTTGAATTTGGCTGGGGCAGAGACCACGGGAACAGCTCAAGCCCTGAGGTATGGGCAGGAGGGCTTATATCCCTTATCACAGAGGAAAATCCTCTGTGGTGGTGATAGGAGGAAAATGCCCCTCTCCCATCAAATCCTCAGAGGAAGTTAACGCCAGTAGTGTTTTAATCCACGGTGAACTAGTGCAGTTTAACGCCACCCTAGGAATCTGTGTGTGTAACTCCAGACAGGAGGCTCCCCCTACACAAGGCTCAAGTTTTGAATTCCTCAAACTTGCTCATATCCTTAAAGTTAATAATAACAATAGGAGCTAATATGCTCACTCAGAGAAACTGCTGGTGTCTTTGTTCCCTTGCTCAACTTACCACTGAGGTAGAGATTTGAATAAAAGCTGAGTGGAACAGACACTCAGGACCACTTGCCAGAGCCCATAAATGGGCGGTGGTCCCCTGAGCTCCTACTTTTCAAAATTCTATTCTATATCTCTTGTCTCTTTCTTTTCTTTTCTTTCTTTTTTGTAGAGACAGAGTCTCACTTTATCACCCTTGGTAGAGTGCCATGGTATCACACAGCTCACAGCAACCTCCAACTCCTGGGCTTAGGCAATTCTCTCCCTGCAGCCTCCCAAGTAGCTGGAACTACAAGTGCCAACCACAACACCCAGATATCTCCTGTCTCTTTCTTTATCATCGTCCCTAACTTTATATTTCTTCAGTTGGTGGTGCCAGTTTCACAGGTCTTAGTGGACCCTGTCCCTGGGTGGGACCCCAATAAAATGTACAAACTTTACCATATTATACTGTGTTGCTTCTCTTAATAATGACGTGGAAAAAGTTTTCAATACATTCTGAGTACAATTTCTTTTCTTAGTATATGTACCAAGAATATTGAAATTTTTCTTGTAGTCTACAGATTGTTTTATGCTTATCTTTTATTTTAATGATATCTTTCAAAGATCATAAAGTTTCAGTTTTGATAACATGTGATTTTTCTATATTTTCTTTGACTGGTTGTGCTATTTCTCTGTTTTAATTCTTTATCTAATGCAGATTTTTCTCTTAGTTTTTTTACAGTTGTGATCTATTTAAACTGAATTTTGTGTATAAATTGTCTATATTGTGCAGTAGGGTCAAAGTTCCTTTTTACACCATAAGAATATTCATTTTTTTCAGGATTATTTATTCAAAACACTATTTGTTTTCCACTGACATCACTTAGAAATTTTGTTGAACACCAATCTATTATATACCCGTGGTTCAATTTTTGGATTCTCTATTGTATCGATCTATTTAACTATCGTCATACCAATACTACACTTTGATTATTATAACTATGTTATTTACATTTCCATTTCTATTGCTTATTTACTATGTAAATATATATTCCATTTTCCATTTACATTAAATTGCCATAAATTTTAAACTCAGCTTGTCACATCTTTAGAATGCTCAGAATTTGATTGGGATTGCATTGAATCTGTATATCTATTTAAGGAGAATCATTATCTAAATACTATAGGGTCTTTTAATATATTTAAATTTTTGGACGCTTTTGTTACTTTATTTTCCTACTGTGTGTTGCTAGCACATTTAAATAAATTTAACTTTTAGATACTGTCTTTGTATCTCATAATCTTGTAAAAATCACTAACTTGTCATAGTAGCATTTTTGTAGATTACTTAGAAGTTTTTAAATACATGATGATGGGAACTGTAACTGATTATAATTTTATATCTGTCTTTCAATCTTCATGTCTTTTATTTTTTATTGCCTTTATTGCACTGGGTAGGACTTTCATTGAAATGCCGAATACAAGTTTTTAGTATGAAAAACCTGTACTTTTTTTGATTATAAGGGTAAAACATTCAATTTTCACCATTAAATTTTTCATAGGCATCCTTTATTATGTTTAAGAAATTTATTTTCCTATAATTGACTTTATGTCTATTCATATTATCTATTATTAAATTGTCTATAGTTCACTTTCTTGGAATATCTTTGTATGTTTTTTTATTTTGAGATAATGCTGGCATCACAAATCAACAAGGGTTACTCTACCCTAATATTTTCTGAGACATTTTTGTATCATTTCTTCCTTAAATATTTGATAGAGTTCACCAGTGAAGTCAGTGAGTATTGTTCTAGCTTCACACAGCAAATGTTGATATTTTGCATTTTCATTATCATTCAGTTCAATAAATTTATTGACTTTCCTCCCTGATTTCTGTTTATAGTTAATGGTATTATTTACAAGTGTGTGCCTTCATTTCCAAATATTTGAGGCTCTTCTAACTTTGTTAGTGATTTCTACTTTAATTCCATTATTGTAAGATTTAATTTATTTTATAATTTTTGACTTGCTTTATGGGTCCCAGAATAATCTGTTGTGATGACTATTCCATGTACAGATAACAACAATATGTATTCTGCTGTGATTTGGTAGAATGGTTTTATCAGTATCAATCAGGTTCAATTGTTGACAGTTTTGTTCAGGTTTTATATAACCTTGATAATTTTATGTCTACCCATACAGTCAATTACTGAAAGTGGAGCACTGAGGTCTTTAACTTATACTTTTGGATTGGTTTATTCTCCTTTCACTTTTTTCAGTTCCTACCTCAAAAATCTTGAAGCTCTTATAAGGAAGATATATATTCAGGATGTAATGTCTTCCTATTAAATTGACCTATTATCATTATGTTTTTATATATCCCATATGATATTCTTGTTCTGAAGTTTACATGTTTCTGTTATTAATGTAATGACTCCAGCTTCCTCATGATTAGGGTTTGTGAGGAATATCGTTTTTCATTTTTAAGATTGTAAACTATGTCTATATTTTTAAAGTAGGTTTCTTTCTTTTTTTTTTTTAGTGTAGGATTCTTATATACAATATACAGTTGGGTATTCATTTTTTAATCCACACTGATAATTTCTCCCTTTTTATTAGAATGTGCAACATTTATATTTAATGTGATAACTGATATGATTGTATTTCAATCTATAAGATTAAAAGTTGTTTTTCATTGGTTTCCTCTGTTCTTTATTCCCTTTTCTCCTTTATTCCTTCCTTATGGATGGACTATATTTTTAGTATTTCATTTTATCTTCATAACTAATTATATAATCTTTAAAAATATTTTAGTGGTTATACTAGTTTGCAACATGAATCTTGAACTTACCACTTCACAGACCATGTAAGAAACTTGTAATAGGATAGTTCAATTTTTCCATGTTGTCTTTGAGCTATTGTCATAGTTTTATTTCCATAATACACTATTAAGTTTTGTCTATTTCTTTGTTTTCTAGAGTCAATTATCTTCTAAGGAACTTAAAAATGAGGACACTTAAACTATACATACTCACATATGTTTTGAATATTCCATTGTTCTTTATTCCTTTGTACACAACAAAATATCCAGCTGACATCAACTTTCTTCTTCCGTGAGAAGAACTTTCTTTAGTATGTGATTCTGTCCATTGATCTCTCTTGGACAAATTTTTAAAATTACCTTGAATATAAAGTAATTTGGATTGTTGTTTGATGAATGAAATTATGTGGGATGCACTAACAAGTATCTGCAATCATTTAGTAGCAGCATGCTAGTATTCCAAATGTTGGGGATGGATGTATATTGTATCCATATATATATGTATGTATGTATATATATGTATATATATGAACTTGGATGTATATATACATGTATATATATGAACTTGGATTTATACCTTGGAACAAACTGAAGACAAGTTATGTTTTATTGTGTTTGTGAATTAGATACCTATTAAATATATGGACTAAAATATAAATTAAAAATTTTCTGGGAAAATAAACTTGTATTACATTTATTTTAAGCTTGTTGAAAAGATTTGAAGAACAGACTTTTAAATGTTATGTATGATGGCTCACATCTGTAATCACAGCACTTTGAGAAGTTAAAGCAGGAGATCGCTTAAGCCCAGGAGTTGGAGAGGACTGCAACGAGCTATTATTGTGCCACTGCACTCTAGCCTGGGAGAGAGACCAGGACTCTGAATGAGAATCTCTGAAATATATATACTAAAGAGAGGTATTCTTTCTTTAGTTGTCTAGTAAAGCCTTAGTAGTTTTTCATAATGCAGATATGGAGTCTGCCTGGTAAAGCTATTGATAGATGAACTAAGTTTACCACTGTGTTTATTTTTTTCTTGTCCTAATTGGTGCTGTTTCCCTTTGGTTTTAACTTAGGAAAAAATCAAAACAGAGGCTTAGTTCTCAGTAGGAATGTATTGATGTGAAATTGCTTATTATATGACTCTCAGGGAATTTGAAGCACTTTCTTATGGGAAGATATAATGTAAGGACTATAAATAGAGAATACTAGAGATTTAGATTTAAAGATGGCTGAAAAACATGTTTAAGGTTCATTGTTTTAGAGACAGAGTCTTGCTCTGTGGCCTAGGCTAGAATGTGGTGGTATCATTGTAGCTGACTGTTAACACTGTAACATTAAATTCCTAGGCTCAAGCAACAGTCCCCTCCTCAGCCTCCTGAGTAGCTAGGACTCTAGAAACATGCCACTATGCCTAGCTAAGTTTTTAATTTTTTTGTGGAGACGGTCTCATTATGTTGCCTAGGCTGGTCTCAAACTTCTGGCCTTAAGCAGTCCTTCTACCTCAGCCTTCCAAATCGCTGGGATACAGGCATGAGCCACTGAGCCTGGCCCAGTTTAAGAATTTGGGGGCTGGTTTATTCATGTGGCAAGTCTAGTTACACACTTACTGTTTCTCTAAACAAGCTCAGTTTATTTTGTTTAGTAAAATCTAACAGTTAATAACAAGTAAAAAAAAAACTGGGCATTTTATATTACATTATTAAATTCTTTCAGTAAACTTTTAATAAATAGATAATATGCTCTTTTAAAGATATGTAAATTGGAAGCCTGGAAGATAAAATGACTTACCTAATAAATGGAAGAACAAGTGTTTAAATTCAGTTCGTTTTGTTCTAGTTATACATGTGCCATCCATAGCCTGCAATAAAAATATATAATTTAATGTTTCATTTAATGTAGGTACTAAAATAGAGGGAGTTGGTGGTGTGGGAAATTGTTGGATAATAGAGTGTAGGACACGGGCTGGAAGCAGGGCAGGTGTAGCTTTAAATGCTGGAATGGTGACTTGGAAAAACATATCCATGTAATTTAGATCAGAAAGGCTGTGGCTATTAACTGCTTAAATGCACAGGACCTTGCAGGCCCATGAAATACTAGTGATCTAGAGGATTGTCTTCTTTTTAAGATTTATCAGGCCTAGAAATTAGACTCTTCCTTTCTACTTTTCCACCTTCCTTGCCCCGTGGCTATTTGGTTAAGAAACGCTGTTGGTCCTTATGTCAAAAGATCTCTGTTTTATGACCACTTCAGTCCCTCCCTTGATTACTGCAATAACTTCTTGGTAGTAATCCCTGCTATGTATCCCATTTTCAAGACAGTAACTTGATAATTTAAGATGGATCCTGTCAATCTTCTGGATTGGGTTGCACTGTTTCAGAGTAAAACCCACACTCCTTATAAGGACCTCTCAAGCACTACAGGCCTGGATTCTCTTCTCTAGCCTCATCTGTTATTCTTCTCATTTATTTTCTTGTTTATTCTGCTCCAGATATACGGACCTGGTGTCTTCCTAGAACATGCTGGTTTTATTTCTGTGTCAGGGACTCTGTGCTGGCTGTTACCTCTGTGTGGCGTGTTCCTTCCCAGGATATCTGTCGGGATAATTACCATGCTACCTCTAAGATTTACTTAAATGTCTCAATTAGGTCAAAGGACCACTGTATTTAAAACCACAATTTATACTGCCACCCTCCCTTATTCTCTGGTTTTTCTTCTTTCCATAGTATATAATACTTTCTGACACACTTACATATTTTCACTGTCTTATCATTTGTCTCTCTATATCCCTTATCACAGAGTGTAACCTCCACAGGGAAGAGATCCTTGTGTCAGTGTTCTCTGTTTTATTCAGGAAATGTTCAGGACACCATATGATAGCTAGTGATATGTACTGAGTAAATGAGCAGGTGTTATAATGGGAGTTATTGGAGTGCGACTATTAGAGTGTAGGATAAAGGCTGGAAACAGCTCAGAGTGGGATGATCGAGCATCACATCCTACAGTGGGTGGCATTATTCCAAAACATATCTATGTAACCTGGAACAGAGAGAGAACTGCAACTGCTTAAGTGTGCAGATCTTCACAGGTCCATGAAATACACGTACTGGTGTCCTAGAGGGTTGCTTTCTTTTTTAGATGATCCGTTATATATTTTGTCTAAAAGAAGTATTAAATTCTTTGTGGTCTTTATTGAATAAGCAGAAGGAAGGAGTGAAATTTTGAAAAATAATCTCCTCATGTTTAGCTTGGATTAGAGCTGACAACACATCTTGTTTTCCAGAGTCTTTACTATTAAAAAGAGGAGGAAGAAGGAGGGGAAAAAAGCTATCTTTATGAGATGCAGGAAAAGTATTTTGTCATTTTAGTACATTTGAGTGATAAGGTTGTAGGAACACAGGCGCTCCCCTGACAACACCATAGATTTTGTAAGGAGAAAAGCACACACAAACAAAAGCAATTTATTCTTCACTATCACAAGATGGATCCCAAGATGCCTTTTTAGAGAATCATCTGGGGTCAAGAAGGTTGAGAATGTGTTCCTGGAGGCAAATTGTATTACTTTATGTTCCTGAGCAACAGCTATTCAACTAAGCGAAACTATCAGTTTGAGAATCAACCAGGAGAAGAGAAGCTGCTGTTTCATTTTCTCATTCAAAATATTCCCTTTTTGAAAAGAAATGTTTAGTGAAAGTATATTAAATTGAAGTAGCTCTAAAATGGTTATCTGAAAACACAGGTCTTAAAACAGCTACAAATATTTTTTACCTTTGCAGAGATGGGTGCCAAATTCATCTTTATTAGTGAAAAAATGGAAAATATCCATTTTCTAATAAAAATATCACCAGCAAAATCTCGTGCAATATTTCATTTTCATTTACCTTTATTATATATCATTTATAAAGCCACTTTCATAATGCATCAGCAACATTTGGATACTTCTTATTCTAATAATTTGTATTTAAATTTGCATACATTAGTAGGAATCCATTTTTTGAAAAATATTTTCTCCTTTATCTGAACCTCTGTTTTTCCTCAATTTAAAATAATTCAGAAGTGAAATGTTCTCATCATTCCATCTTAACTTTAAAGAATTTCCAAGACATTAATTTATAAACTTCTCTCTCTCTCAATCTCATATTGGCTGACTATAAAGCACAGATTTTTTCAACTTCCAGAACTTGAGCTTCCATATGTATTTGTTTCTAAAGTTACTCTTAAAAATGATCTGAAAAGCAGCTATGTTCGTAACAATTTTTCTCCCATTTCACAGCACATAAGCATATTCTTCATCTACCCTGAGTCTTGATCTTGGGTAGGGCTTTAAAATCTAAAGAGCACCAAACTAAGGAAATAGTTTTTAAAATATGTCTTCCTCTCCCATATGCATTTCTGTTAAGTGTGTAACATGGCTTTTAAAAAGAGCGTATTGAAATATTTCAAATATATCTGAATTCAGATATGTATGAAAGGATAAATGAACATTTTCAAATGGCAATTGTGCTTCTTTCATGTAAGGGAAATAAAGTATTTTATCCTAAAGTATATTTCTTTGACATATTTCAGAGAGTGAACAAACATCCCTGCAAAACCTTCTCTTGTTGGGGAGATTCACATTTATAGAGAATCTTCATTGATGCACCAGGCCTTCCCTTGTCTGGATCTAGGAAAGATCTCAATCCTGTGAGTCTGAAGAGTATGAATGAAATATTTACTATCTATTCTCACTGAGAGCCATTACTCATAAGATTTTATTTATGTAGCAAGACCACCTTTACCAGCCAAGCCTCCTCTTTTCTCCCTTCCATCACTCACTTGCTTAGCCACTATAACCTGATTTACCATCATGATCTACTTTTGGCCAAGCTCTGAGCTTGCATTCTTTCAGTAATCTCGAGATGGTATACTATGTTTAAGTTTCTGCAATCCACTGGGGGATTGGGCAAATATTCTGATTCTCCCTGCAAATATATATATATTTTTTTCCTGCAAACATATTAATATATCTGTATGCCTTTTCTTTAATTAATCTACCTTCTGTGAATTGATTTTTTCAACAAAACTTCAAAGGGCAAAGGGGGAGTTTTTCCCTTGGACCTTACACAGCCCTTGACTATTGTCAAAATGTCTAGCTCCAAAGCAAAGCTAATAATGATAAGAAGTAGTGAATGCTAAAAGTGATTCTTTATGTATATTTAAATATAACTAACAATTGTCAACTTTTTTATTTCCTAAAATGTGTCATGGATTAGTGATGCTGACTCTTTCAAATACAGCTAGAATGATTTTGGAATACTGAAATTTCTGATAGAACATAGACAAAATTTTGTGTTATTTCTTCAGAATCAGTGTGGGCTATAAGGAAGCTAAGACATATTTTATTAGTTCTCTACCTTGGGATAAACTTCATTACTTTGATATTTGTAGACATACCTCAGGGAAGTAAATTGAATGCTTTGCTTTCTCACGGTTTCTCTTCCTTCTCAAATGAATGAAGAATGACATTCCTATCATGATGATCTGGGTTTTTTCAAATTAGACTAAGGACTGGGACTATGAATCGAGCATGAAGCTGTAGCTAACCTGAGTGACCACTACACAGCCCTGCCATTTCTTTCTCTGTCTGTTCTGCATATTTTTCATTGTTTCTAAACTTAGAAAAGATAGAGAGTATTACTTACTCACTGTGAATCCTTCAGTATGAAGCTTGCTTCAGTCTCACACTGGGAATGTTGTTTTCTACACCAAATAAGTGAATTCTATAATTCAGACTCCACATATGTTGGTACTTTACTACATCACTATTATAATGTGATTTGGGGTTTGGTTTTATGTTTGAAATCAATAAAGACTACTCAGAGTCTCTATTGATTTCAGAGCATTTGGGGACTTTCAGTCTGGTCTAGCAAATCAATGTCTGATAAAAAGGGGTAAAATAGGGAAAAATCCTCACTGCTAATGGGGAAATACTGTAATACTATGACTCTCTCATAATGGGTCAGTGGTATCATTTTCAGAATCAGCACAGATTATTACTCTGCAATTTGTAGCCCTACCTCAGGGCAGCAAACTGAATGTCCTGCTTTCTTATGATTTCTCTTAGCCCCCAAAACAAGGAAGAATGACATTCAGATTCATCTCATATCTAAATAATTGACTGTGTGACCTTGTTTCCAAAGCTTACAGTTGGGATATCAACTCACAAAATGACAAATCTCATAACAGATTATTAAATATTAATTGTGCAGGTTCAATTATCCAAAATGCATATTCTAGTCCAATAGCTAAACTACATTTATAAACAAGTTTGTCATTTTTATAGTTATGATTTTAATATTTACACTTCTGTAGTGAAGTTTTTATTTTTTTTCAAGCAACTTAGAAATAAAAGGGCTTGTTATTCAGCATAGGTCTGCATCAGATAGCATGCAATGTACTGTAATTATTTTTCAAGCAAATATAAATTCCAGAGAGTGTGTTGAAAAATATCAACATACTCTCTGGAGTGCTGTGGCAGTGGTGAGTGTGAGGGTGACCTAACACAGTGGTTAATGCTGTGCTTACAGAGTGGCATAGCCAGGAATGAACAAAGACAAGCTGAGACTTGGAATCATGAATGTAGGGGTACATCAATTCCAATAATAATTAAAAGGAAAAAGACTCAATCCAAGTTTCTTATGTCATAGAATCATCATCATCATCTAAATTACAATTTTATAAGCATATTATCTCCATAACTTAGACATTTCCAGTTATTTCCATAGCACTGGTGGCATGGTGCTTCATCACACCTTTTGTCAATAGGACTTAAAGATCTTAAAAGGAACTCATTCAAGGAAGAGATATGAAACACAGAAACAATCTTAGCTCTATCTTTAAGCATTGAAGAAAGGTATGGGGAAATATATTGTACCATGTATATCATTCAAATCATTGCTTAAATCATTCCAACACACTGCAACCTGAACATTCAGGAAAAGATATAATAAACAGATAAGAGAAGCATAATATTTCTGAAAGAGAAAAACAAAAAGTTGATACTATTTTATTACTCAAAGTTTAGTGTGTTATTAGTGAGAAGATGATGAGAAAATTTAAAAGGTATTCCCCCATTTGGGGTCACTGTTAAAACCCAGGATGAATAATAATTGCTTGAGCATAAGTCTGAACCAAAATATTCAGGCATGATACATAACAGTAGCTGTGACAGCAGTAGTAGCATTATCTGTAGTATCTAAGCCTTTTAAAAAACTTTACATGTACCAGACTCAGTTCTAAGCTTTTTGGTAAAGCATGTTTTTATGGACAAGCTTCAGATCATTAGAGGGAAAATCGCAGCCTTAAATTGATTGAAGTACTTGGTGACTCCATGTCACTCTAGAGGAATTTAAAGACTCAGCATAATATGTTAAGTAAAGGAAAATGGAAGAATCTTGAGATGGCTTAGAGAACTGTGTTTGTGAGCACATGTGTAACATCCTCTGAGGTCTTGTAAAAATGGTTCTTGGTAGTGATTCTAAAGAGAAAGGTCAGAGATTCCATCCAGGTGAGTGGACATTATTTACCCTTGGGTTGGCAAGACCAAAAGATAAACATTTTATTAAATAAAATGTTAGAAAAATCTTCAGAACTGGAAGCCAACACCTCATTTCATTTGTCTAAAATGTTCAGTTCTCTGTCTTGGAAATGTTACAAGGGTTGAGGATTTCATCTAGGTTGCTCCAGCTTTGTGGCTTCCTACCTCTTTACTTTGTGTCTATTCTTGGTAAAAACAATGTCACTTGTTGTGATAAGGGCAAACAATATTTCATATATATTTTCATTTACATTAAATATTTATTAGTGAATGTCAATTACCAATAATTGCAATTATCATTTCGGCAACTCCCACAGGTCATTGCTCTAGAAGATGTCTGCTATCTTTTGAGGTACCATCTAGATTCTCCCAAAGTATTATTTCAATGTATGATGTAGCTTATATTTAAGACAACGATTCTGAAACTTAAACTCTAATTGGGAATAATCTGACCTACTATTTTCTGGTAGTGTTATAATGCATAAATAAATAGATAAGAACTTACTTTGTATACTCATACATAATACATCATATAGTCAGATGAATGACTGAACTAAACTAAATATCATAAAGTAAACATTAAAAAGCCATATTTCTAGAAATCTCTGAGAAGATGGCTGACTAGAATTACCTGAGCTAATTCTTCCCTGCAGAAATAGACCAAAACAATAGATAAACAATTCCCTTTGGTGCACAGAAGCCCAGGATAGTACCATAGAGAGGGAAATGAGACATTCTCCCTCTGCCACACTGTTTCACCTAACAGGATAAGCTCAGAGTCAGGGGTGTACTTCTTACAGAGAAAAGTTAAGCTAGATATCCCCAGTGGTCCCAATTGCTATCACAAATGCCAGCAATCCTTGCTATAAAATAGTTCCCCAAGTCCTCAGAGGTCTCAAATCCAATTTATAGAGTAGCTGGCAGTTTGTGCCCACCTTGAGCACCCCCCACCCTCATGAACTAAGTTGTTGTGGCTTATTATCATTTCGCAAATGGCTCTTACTGGAGTGTATCTTAGCCTGGAGGCTAGTAGCAATGACTCTCTCCATCCACAAGGCATTGCCACTGTCCCACCATATTCACATGGGTGCCTAGAGTTTAGATCAGACAAAAAACCTGAGACCCCAGTGGAAAAACACACATAGCATTCCTCCCCATGAACCCAGGCAATAAGTGGATTTGAACAGCAAGGAAGGCACTGGTAAGCCAGCCAATTGCCTGACCCATGCACATCCAAGCTGGAAAGCCAGATGGCCTGTCTAAGATACATGCACCCACACTCAGCCTGACAGCCAGTCCCATAGCAACCCTACTCTCCCAGACAGGCAGCTACAGAGCTTTCCAGCCATCCTGGAATGATGAGAGCATCAGTGCATGGCTCAACATCCAGTCTGGCAACAGCCTCATTTCACTGAAGAGGGAGCCACACAGATGCCCCACTAGCTAGGCCCATGTATACCCACTCATATCCAACCCAGGCCTGACAACCAGCCTAGTGACAGCTGCTGCCTCACCAGAGAGCCCAATGGACAGCCTGTAAGCCTTATATGCCTGCATGTGCTTGGCCCAAAATCCAAGCCATTGCCCATCCTCTTAGAAAAACCACCTTAATGCCATCATAAACTGCCATAGTCAAGGCCACTGAAGCAATCACAGACATTGCTGACAGAGCAAACAGGTGAAGGGACTGCATGCAGACTGTGCTACTGAGTCCACCAAACACTCCATGCCCATCTGACATTCTAGGATCTATCTATAGAAAAAATCTGTCTTTGTGAAATTTACATGATCAAATTGGAGAAAGTGACTGTTCCATTAGATATGCAGAATTCAATGTAGGAACACAAGGAACATGCAATAGCAAGGCAATATGACTCTGCCCAAAGGAACAGAATAAGTCTGCAGTAACAGACCCTCTCACCCAAAGTTATTTATGAAGTGCTTTAAAAAAAGATGGAGACTTTACATCTTTTGTATTAAACTGGATGGAAGTGGAACACATTATTTTTAGTAAAGCATCATAAGAATGAAGAAGCAAAAATTCTATGTACTCAATTCTGATATGAGGACAATTGATGACCTAGTACACGATGGGGGTGGAGTGGGGAAAGGGTGGAGCAAAGACAGGGAAGGAGGGTTAGGTGTGGGAGTCACAGAGTGTGACATACCTCTCGGGGATGGGTCACAAATGTAACCTAACAAATGCAATCAATGTAACCTGGTTCTTTTTACCCTCAATGAATCCTCAACTATAAAAAAGAAAAAAAAAAAAGAATCCAAATAAAGGATGGACTTTAGTTAAAAAACAAATTCAAAATAATGATCTTAAGGAAACTCAGCAAGATACAAAAGAAAACAGGAAAATAATTCAGTAAAGCCAGTAAAAAAATTTATGAGTACATGAGAAATTAAAAAAAAGAGATAGATGTCATAAAAAGAACCAAACAGAAGCATTGGAGCTAAATAATTCAATGAATTAAATAAAAAGAATACAACTGAGAACTTCAACAACTGACTGTATCAAGTAGAATAAAGAGTGTTTGAAATAACCCAGTCAGAGGGGAAAAAAAGAAATAAGAATGAAAATGAATGAAGGAAGCCTATGGGATTTATGGAACACTAATCAGTGGACAAAATTTTTTATTACACTGTTAAAGAGGGAGAAGAGGAGAAAGAATAGAAAACATACTTAACAAATAATTTCTGACAGCTTTCCCCCAAATGGGAGAAATACAAACATATAAGTTTAGGAAATTTAATGTCCCCAGTTAGATTTGACCCCAAAATATCCTCTCTGAGGCACATTGTAATCAAACTGTCACATGTTAAAATACAAAGTGAGCATTCTACATTTTGTAAGAGAAAATCATCAACTCTCAGATAAGTGAATCATCCTTATAATATCAGAATTTTCTTCTTCTTTTTTAGCAGAGTCTTCTGCAGGCTTGGAGAGAATAAGATAATATTTCCAAAGTAATGAAAGAAAAGACTATCATCCCAAAATACTATGTTCAGCAAAGCTCTCCTTTGAAAATGAAGAAGAAATAAAGATCTTCCCAGATGAAGAAGAGATGAAAGAATTTGTCACCAGTAGACCAGACTTATAATTGTAAATAAAAGGACAAACATTACTTACTTTCTTTTTTTTTTTTTTTAGAGACTGAGTCTCACTTTCTCACTTTGTCACCCTCTATAGAGTGCTGTGGCATCACAGCTCACAGCAACCTCCAGCTCCTGGGCTTAGGTGATTCTCTTGCCTCAGCCTCCTGAGTAGCTGGGACTACAGGTGCCCTCCACAATGCTCAGCTACCAAAATTACTTTCATGATAACACATGAAAATATAAAACTCACCAATAGAAGTAAATTCATAAATGAAACTTAGAAAACCCAAGGAATTGAATGGTGCTATATGAATCTCTCAGTCTGCTAATATAATAAAATCATAAAGTAAAAATAATCAGAAACAACTGTTATAATTATTGGCTAAGGAACGCACAATGAAGAAAACATTTAAGACCACAAAAATATGAATCTTGGGTGAAGAAGAAAGGAAAAGAGTCTAAGAGTTTTTTATTCAACCACAGTTAAGTTATTATCAGCTCAAAATAGTCCATTATAACTCTAAGACTTTTTTTATGTTAGAGCCATGATAACCACAAAGGAAAAAGTTAGAGCAGATTCACAAACTAGAAAGAGAAAGAAAGCAAACTTAGCACCATGGAAAACCACCAACCACAGAGGAAAACAGCTAGAGTGAAGAATAGAACAAAGGATCTACAAAAGAACTATTGGGAGTGAACAATAACCTTAAATGTGTTAAATTTTCCTATTAACATATATATCATGGGTAAGTGGATTAACAGCTTACAAAAAGACCCAGCTATATGCTACCTCAAAGACCTTTACCTTGCTATTAAAAACAAATATAGAATGAAAGTGAAGGGATGGAAAAAGAAGATATTTCACACAATTGGGAACCTAAAGTGAACATGATTAATCATACCAGATAAAATAGACTTTAAGTCAAAAACTATTAAAAGAGATAAAGAAGTTTTTGTAATAATAAATAGATAAATTTAACAAGAGGATATAATTATAAAGATGTATGCTTCCAAAACAGAAACACCCAGATATACAAAACAAACATTATCAGACCTAAAGGGAGAGACAGGCAGTAACACATTAATAGAATGGGATTTAAACACCCCATTTCAACTATGGACAGATCATCTAGACAACAAACAAACAAACATCAGACTTCAATTACCATAGACAAAATGGTGCTGCTAATGTATATTTTAAAACTTTCCATTCAACAGCTGCAAAATGCATATTGTTTTTAGCTTCATACTGAATGTTTTTAAGGATAGATCATATGTTAGGGCACCAAATAATTCTTGAAAAATTTAAGAGTTTATGAGATCATACCAAATACATTTCCTGACCACATTGGTGTAAAACTAAAACCCAACAACAAGAAAAACTTTGAAAACTTTCTAATAAATGAAAATTAAACAACATGCTCTTAAGTAATTAATGGGTCGAGGAATAAATTTAAAAGCAAATTAAAAATTTCCTTGAGACAAAGAGAAGTGGAAATGCATTGTACCAAAATCTATAGGACATGGGAAAAACAGTTCTAAGAAGAAAGTTTATAACAATAAACCTTACATCAGAAAAAAAGAATGATTTCTAACAAACAACATAAAGATGCACTTTGAGGAGCTCAAAAAATAAGGAAGAATTAAACCCAAATTTTGTAGAATAATAAAGTTCAGTGCAGAAATAAATATAAAGACAAAAATAAATATTGTTTCTCTAAGTTAATAGGAAACTATCTAAAGAAGAAATCAGGAAAAGAATTCCATTTACTATAGCTATAAAAAAATAAGATCCCTAGAAATAAACTAACCATGAAGGAAACTGCAAAATGCTGATAAGAGAAATTGAAGAGGACATAAATGGAAGAAAATCCATGCTCCTGGAATGGAGGAATTAATATTACTAAAATGGCCAGACTACCTAAAGTGATTTGTAGATTTAATGTGCTACCTACCAAAATTTAAATGGCATTTTTAATAGAAAGAAAAAAAAGAATTCTAAAATTTGTGTGGAACCATAAGGATTTCCCAAATAACCAAAATAATTCTAAGCAGTAAAAGAAAAGCAGGAGGGATCATACTACCTGACTGCAAAATACGGAACAGAGCCATTGTATGCTAAACTGCATGATACTGGCATAAAAAAGATACATAGAGAAACAAAAAAGAATAGCAAGTTCAGAATAAAATTTATGTGCCTACAGCCAGCTGATTTTAGACAAAAATGCCAAGAATATACTTTAGGGAAAGGTCAGTCTCTTCAGTGAATGGTGCTTGGGAAATTGGATATCCACAGACAGAAGAATGAAACTAGATACTTGCCTATCACTGAAATCCGCTTAAAATTCAAGACTTAAATGTAATATCCCAAAGTATTAAACCAGTAGAAGAAAGCACATAGAGGAAACACTTCATGATGGTGGTCTGAGCAAAAGATTTTTAAGTTAAGTTCTCAAAACCACAAGCAACAAAAGCAATAGAAGACAAATGAGATTACACCAAACTGAAGACTATTGCACAGTGAAAGACACTAGTAAGAGACTGAAGAGACAGCTACAGAATGGGAGAAAATACTGGCAAACCATATATGCGACAACGGGTCAACATCTGGAGCATGTAGGACCCTGAAACAACTCAACAATGGAAAAACAAATAACCCATTTTAAAAATGAGCAAAAATCCTGGATAGATATTTCTCAAGACGAAACATGCAAATGGCTAACAGGTACATGAAAAAATGATCAACATCACTATCTTCAGGGAAATGTAAATTAAAATCACAGTGAGATATCACCTCAATCCAGTTAAGAGGGTTATTATCAAAAAGACAAAAGAAAAGTGTTGGAGAGAGAGTCAAGAATAGGAAATACTTAGACACTGTTGGTGGGATTGTAAACTAGTGCTGCAATTATGGAAAACAGTGTGAAGGTTCCTCAAAAAATTGAAGTAGAGCTACGATATGGTCCAGTAGTTACCCTACCATATATAAATAAATCCAAGAAAATAAAATCAATATGTTGAAGAAATCTGTCCTCCTACGTTCTCGGTAGTACTATTTACAATTGCTAACATATGGAATCAACATTAAATGTCTCACAACAGATGAATGGATTTTAAATATGTGATATAGATACATAACGGGATACTCTTCAGCCATCAAATACAAAGAAATCCTCTCGTTTATGACACCCTGGATGAACCTGGAGAATATCATGTTGAATGAAATATGCCAGGCACAGAAAGACAGAATACTACATGATCTCACTGATTTGTGGAATCTAAACAAAACAAAGAACTAGCAAAACAAAACAAAACAAAACAAAACAAAAAAAGAATAGTGATTACCAAGGACTACAGAGGGGAAGAGAGAAAGGTATGGAGACAGGTCAGTCAATGACGAAACCACGCAATTAGATAGAAGGAATACATTGTGGTATTCTGTCACACAATGTGCTGACTCTGCTTGTCGTTAAAGTAGTGTATACGTCAAAATAGCTAAAAGAGTGGCTTTTAAATGTTTTCAAAAAAAAATGATAAATGTAAGAGGTGAGAGATAAACTACCTTGACTGGATTGTTTTACATCATAGATATGTATCAAAACATCAAATTTTGCCACCAAAATGTCTGTCATTGCAATGTGTCTATTAAAAATTACATTAAAAAATTAAGAAAAAAATTGATTTTTCAAATAGGGTTACCAGAGATAACAATTTCAATGATGGATAATTCAGCTCTTCTTAGAACAGGGTAGGAGATAGAAAAAGTTTTTACTTTTTTCAGTTCTAATTTTTTTTGGGAAAACCTTGCCAGTTGCATAATTTTCTTCAATAATAAAATCCCTTTTAAGCTATCATGAAGTACTATCATTTATTACAATAAATTATATTTTTAGAAGTAAAAAACTCGGAATTGCATTGTTCTTTCAAGACTTGTTAAGCTTGCATAGAAGGAACAACAATAGATGAAAATATTTTTAGAAATATAATTTTGAGACTCAGACAAATTTTCTTATATAATAAACAACTCTAGGGCTCAATTTGGTCAATTTACTATTCTCATTTGCCTTTTAGACTAAGATAATGATTCTTATAAAAAGTACAGTAAAATGATGGATGAGGATGCTATACTAAATTACAGAGTAAATGAATTAGCCACAATAAAATTATACACTTATATTAAGGTACATCTTAAATGAAAGTTCGGTTTACAAAATCATAACACTAATGACTTTCTTAATTGAAAGATATTTAAGATCATAATGAACACGATGTTTCTTGTCCCCCTAACAAAGAAGAGTTATTTATAATTTTGCAGGGTAGTATATGAATAGTCTCAAAATATTTTCTGCTTATGTTGAAAGACTCCTCAGGAAGTATAACTGTTTGAAGTATCATTAGTTTAATCATTGAGCAAATCAGTTTGCTTTGCTTCCATGTGAACTTTGCCTCAGCCAGAGGCTGCTGGGGGAATCCTCAAAGCCTTTTGCCCTTGTCACTTTCTGTCTTCAACATTCTCTTTTCATGGATTTTCAGGAGGATGGCTCCATTTCCTCATGCATGTCTCCAAATGACACATGTGAAGCTTCTACTAAGTCTTCCATCTAAAAAGTAAAAATTCTCTCTATTTTATTACCTTATCCTAGTGTTCTTCATTTTATTCACTACTACATATTTATTTAGGAAGTAGGTTTTGGGTTCCTACATTGTGGCAGGCGCTGCTGAAGAGGCTGAGGATAACACAGCAGTAAAAGGAGCTAACTCCCTGCTCTCACGGACTTTACATTCTGAAATCCTTTTTAGCTTACAAATACTATAAAAGTGAGCTCCGTGAGAGTCGAGACTGTATTTCTCATTCGCCATCGTATAGCCAGTTTCTAGGATGGTGTAAATTAGTAGATGTTCGACACCCTGTTGTATGAATGAACCCTTATTACAAAATTGTTTAGAAATTTCAATATGCCGCTACCTCACTGGCTTACCAGAATCCAGTGCTGTCTTTTCTTTCTGTAAAATATGCTAAGGATCTTGAAAACGGCATGATTTGACATTGAATTATTCCCTGGGATATCTGGTTACTATGCTTTTATTAGTGGAGTTTATGCAGATCTGATTTTTCTCGAACTTGTTTATGGCAAGAGTAATAGGTTTTTATTTGTGTATAACAACACACACTTATTACCTTACAGTTTCAGTGGGTCAGGCGTTTGGGCACAGCTTAGCTCTACTGTTCTTCCGATTCTCTCACAAGGCTTGTGATTAAGCTTTTAACTAGGGTCGGGTCTTACTTGAAGCCTCAACCAGGAGAGGTCATGCTTCCAAATTCATGGGGTTGTGGTAAGAATTAATTTCCCTGAGTGTCATTGAAATGAGGGCCTCAGTTCCTAGCTGGCTATGGCTGAAGGCCAATGTTAGTTCATCACCACATTTGCTTCTCCAAAATGGCAGCTAGCTCCATCAAAACGTGTAAGCCTAAAAGGCAATGTGTCTCAGAGTGAGACAGAAGTCATCATTTTAGGTATGTTCAAACATACGTGACATCCCAGCCCCTTTGCCATATTCTGTGGATTAGAAGCAGAACACTAGATAGCCCTCGTTTAAGAGAAAGGAAATACACAAGGAATGAATCCCAGAAGACTGGGATCATCCAGGCCATCATAGAGTCTGCCTGCTATAAGAGTTGTTCAGATGCTATTTTAATTGATTGTTTTAATTAATAACGAACAACAGTGATATGAGTAGGAAAAGAGAGTTATTGGGGTAAAACCTGTTCTATGCATTGCAAAGCCACGGTAAAACTGACCTACTAAATAAAACATTTTTTAATTATCTGTGAGCTAGAACACTATATAAAACAATAATAATGTCTAAGTCTGCATATAGGTTTTTAAAAATAAGTGTCTAATTTCTTGTCCTACTTTTAAATATGCAAATCTAATTATAAATTATAACTGATCTATTGTGGATGTGACTTATGCAATGGAAACAATGTAGAAATTTCATCAACTATAGTCATAAAGGGCCTGCCATTGAATCAAAATATAAATAGCCCAAATGTTTTTAATAAATTGAGTTTGGTATAGATTTTAGAGCAAAAAGTTCATGGAATCCACACATTGAACACTAACTGGGAGCAATTATCTGCTGATATGTATGCTGCTCAGAGATTTAAAAAGGACTTACAGTCATTTGTCAATAGTGAAAATTGGATTAGAGAACAACCGCACAAAATTGAAGAAATGGGTCTAAATGAGAATATGTCACATTTGCTTACAAAAATAATGGCATAAGAATTCAGAGCCTGTAGTATCTACAATCGGAAACTCAAAGAATAAATCACAGCAACCACGTGCGGCAATGCAGCTCACATTCAAAATTGCTGTCTAAAAAACAATCGGCAAATCCTAGAACTTCAAAAATGTAAATATTTTATACTTACCAGTTCAGTGCACCTCACAAAAATCAGTGTGGATGGATTCTGAATTTTTTAAAGAAACGTGAAAAAAATAAATGTATGTGCAAAGCCAGATTCTATTGAGAGAACACATTTTCACAACTCAGTGTGCAAAACTTAAAAGAAGTCAGCATAAAGACTTTTTGTCTCCTTAATGGTACATTTTTTTATTCAGCTCATATATAAAAGAATTCTAGACTGTTTTAAGTTGTGATGCAGGCAAACATTTTCCAGTTGGGGAAAAATAGAAGAATACAGATTTTTATAGAATCATTAGGATTTGTTAAATAAAGACTTTTATGATATACCCTTGTTTTGAACTTAATTCCTACTTTAGCTTCTAATAAATATAGTTGAAAATGATCACATGAGAGTGATAATACTGAAAAATAAACTCTGAATTACAAAAATAATTAATATTGCAGAGTAGTAACTGGTTGTGAGTCAATTAGAGATTGTAAAAGTTCACCTGATGACAAAATGTAAGATAGGGCTGTAGTGAATACACTTAAAGATAAAATTATTGTAAACACAGGATTCTCTCTCTCCCCCTCTGCTTCTTTTGTTTGTTTGTTTGCTTGTTTTTTGATGAGGTTAAGGACCGATTAATCACTCAGGGAATATGGAATCTATACTTTCAGGCTGCAGTCCTCAACCTTGGCTCAAGTAAACTCTCTACTTGTATTAAAAAAAAAAAAAAAGGAAGAAAACACAGAATTCTCTTGTTTTAGTAATGTACATACTGAAGACCCAGACTTCACCACAATGTAACTTACCAAGACAGCAAAATTATACTTATACCTCATGTATGGATACAAATAAAAATAAAATAAATAAAACAAGGGTTGTGAAAAAAAAAACATGCAGAATTCTTATATGTATTGACAGAAAAAGCAATTTGGATATAAAGAAGGTATAAAATTGTATCCATAACCGAAAACTGCTCATGCATTACTCAAAAAAAATCATAGATGCAATTATATGTTACATTGACTTATAGCCTAATGAACCAAAAATATTCTAATAAAGTTGGAAACTCTTGAAAAATGTATTTCATCTAAATAACTTAAAGTAATATCATTAAATAAATAAGTTAAAAACTAAGTTAATATCTTAAATGCTTTTTTTTTTTGAGACAGAGTCTCAAGTTGTCACCCTGGGTAGAGTGTTGTTGCGTCACAGCTCACAATAGCTTCCGACTCTTGGGCTTAAATGATTCTCTTCTCTTAGCCTCCCAAGTAGCTGGGACTACAAGCACCTGCCACATTACCCAGCTATTTTTTAGTTGTAGTTGTCATTGTTGTTTGGCAGGCCCACGCTGGATTTGAACCTGCCAGCTCTGGTGTATATGGCTGGCACCCTAGCCGCTTGAGCTACAATCACCAAGCCAATATCTTAAATGCTTTTTGAAATATATTTTTGTTATAAAAATTTATTTTTAATTTTTATGGGCACATAATAGTTGTATGTAGCATACCCTTTTAAACAACAATTTCCATCATGTGAACGAGTCCTATTCCAAATAGTACCAGATATGACAATGTGTACTCATGCAGCTTATAGTCAAACTGGGTAGCGGGCTCAGCTGAAGCCTTAATGGCATTAGCGAAAACAATGCCCATGTGTTTATCCTACTGATGGTGGTTTAGCTGCATAAAATACAAGGTAGAAGGTAACAATATTTTTGATTGGAGGAAGCTCAGGTCTGACACCATAATAGTGGCTAACTAAAATTATAGTGTTAAAGCAGAGAGAAAGGAAAACATATTTTTGAGGTATGTCTATGTAGTAAATGATTTGCAGTGATAGGTTGGAATCTAAATTCACAACAAATTTAAAATACTTAATGTGTGGTATCAAGCACAGAAATGTAAACTCTATTATGAACTTTTACATCATCATGTAAAAGATATTGAAAGGCTGATTGCAGTGTTCACAATTGGTTGCCTCCTGGTCATTTATTCTGCCCTTGTCCTGTGTAGTTAACAAAATCACATCCCTTTTGCAGAGTAGTTGAATAGGAATGAACATGTGACCTACATTGGTCCTGAGTGAAGCTTTTAATTCAAAGTTAGGGAGCCGTTATCTGTCTTCTACAGGTGTGCACCGTAAGGGCAGGACCTGATACTGTTTCAGGAAACTTATTATCATGATTGATACCAGGCTGGAATCAAATACACAGAGATAAGGCTGGCGCAGACAGAACGGAAGAGAAATGGAGTAAAGGGTGTTACAAAGCATACCCAAGACCAATTCTACTTGTGAGCATTTCAGTAACAAGAACCAAAGAGTCATTGTAAAAAGCATCTCCTATTTATTCAAACCCACTCCTAGAAGAAATTGGGGATTTTTCCCCTGCCATATGTGCAACCACTCAAGGAGTGCTTCATGGGAAGTGGCTTCTGTGAACTTGCAAAGGAAGTGAAGGATATGCTAGAAAGGAATGAGCCCCACTTGCTTCAATGTGCAGAGGCCACCACCACTGAACTGAGTTTGTGTCACATCACTGGAAAGAGGGACATGCTAAGGAAATTCGGAGGGTAGCTAACTCTGGATCTGGCCATGACCAGTTCCTATCTAGACTTGTTTGGGGTTCTGAAAAGCATGAAAGACAGAGGAATCTGACAGCAGTTACCAGACAACCCAGAAAGATTTGTCCAGTCTTCAAGTGTGTGGGATGCTCAGATCTTCACCTCTGGGAGACACTGTCAGGAGGTGGAAGTAGGAAACAAGACCGAGGGGAAAGGAAGCATCTGCAAAGACTGGTGAGCAGGAAGGGGAAATCCCAAAGGTATGTAGGGGCCTCTTCTGACCCATAGGATTGAACAACAGAGATGATTAGTCTTTGGGACTCATCACCTTTAAAAGGCAACATGTCAGGGAGCCTGTGAATGAGGCTGGTGTTTTCTAAGACTATAAACCTGGATATATAGTGTTCTACAGTGTGACTCATGAGGCCCTTATGCACAACTTCCCACCAGCCTCTTTCCAAGACACCCTCAGGCCCATTGTCTACACATCCTTGTCTGCCAAACAAAGGGGTAAACATAGATCCTCTGCCCACTGAGAAGCCATGTCTGAGAGACATACCCTTGAGCCGTCCCTGAGGATGAGGTATAAGACTAATGGATAACTATTAATTAAGGTGATTAATGCATTGACAGGATTAACATCAGGTGCTATGAAAGAAATCTACTCCAACAAAGAGTTTCAATTATCTTGAGCACTCAATGAACAGCCAAATTAGACAATCACTGAGCCATGGCTCAAGCATTATAAAGGGTTCCATATAACCAAAAGCATTTGTACCCCCTGAATATTTGGAAATAAAAAATAAAGTAAAATAAAATTTACTATCTGAAAAAAGAACAAAATATGTAAAAAAAAATTTTAAGTTGTACTTTTTGTTATTTGCAAAAAAGTTAACTTTATATACTAAACAAGTCTTCAAGACACTGAGAGAAGCTTAGAGGGTTGAGTCTCAGATCCAGAATTTTCCACAGTGACTTTAAAGATGAGAAGGTAGCAAGGTGTCCTGAACAACAAAGACTGCTTTGCACATGAACACCATCCCCATTGAGCATCTGATAATGATGATGTTGATAGAGCTACATTTCTAGTGATTTTGCTACAATTTAAAGCTGACTGCCTTTTTATAGTTAATGGTTGATTTCTTCTGGAGACATGATGATTTTTTTACTTTAAAATAAACTACTTCTACTTGCCAATGCTATTTTCCTCCCCACCCGGGTCATCATTGGCTAACAATATTAAATATTTATTGGAGTTACACATAACTGGGAATTATTAGTGATTGACCACAGCTATAACCCATAAAATATTCATTATCTATCTTTAAATTATTGATTGATATTACAAATGTACTGGCACCATAATAGAACAGAGTTGAGCATTTTCTCCATTTGACAAGGGTTAAGTAGAAATGCTTCACCCACATTCTTTTCTCCCAATCTAGGAAGCTGATGATATTGGTAAACTATTTATTTTTGTATATACAAGAATGACATTTTGGTAACGTTTTGTTGGATATCAAGAATCCTATGTGAAAGACTGACGGACAGGTAAAATAATGCCAGTACCAACAAATCATAAAATTAGCAGTCAATACTTATGTAATGCTTAACCACTAGCCTTTCCCGTGTCAGCTTACAGACTTTTTATGACATCCTGAAGAAGTTGATACTGTTATTTCCTCTTTACAGACAGGAAGTGAGGCACATATAGTCAAGCCACTGCCCAACATCACAAGGCTTGACGGTAGAAGAGGTGGGATTTGAAGTGAATCCAGGCAGTCCAGCTTCAGAGGCCATGTGTATAACCACTATTGTGAACAACACACTGTACTCATAATCATACGTACCATTAGATGTTGAAGAGTAGACACCTACATATAGTTGGTGTTTCCTTAGAACTGATCCAAGGGAGTTTTGTAATAAAATATAAAACATTCAAACTATAAGTTGGTCCCCATATAAAAAGCATTCCTTGTAAAGGGTGGTAGGAACAACAAGGGTCACCATGTAATAGCACCACATAAAAATATCCTGGGTGGGTGTTGGCTAATATGATAACTGAGGACTATTTCATACGGGGAGACTCTCAGAGGATGTTAATTGCGTGATGACTTCTTAGCACTACTTTTGCAGTTTTAACAAAAATATGGTAGATGATTTTTGTTGTCTAAACACTTGGCATTGTAAACAAATCACAGCAAACTAAGGTTGTGTATTTCATGAAACCTGGAGAAGGAAATTGATATTTTGACTTTCTGGTTAGAGATGCAATAAGCACAAATAAACTGCTATTGCACGTTTAACTTAGACCTGCTGGCCATTTGTGGTATGGCAGTGAATGGAAGTTTCATTTATTTTTATTTTTTGCAGTTTTTTGGCCGGACCTGGGTTTGAACCTGCCACCTCTGGCATATGGGGCTGGCACCCTACCCCTTTGAGCCAGAGGTGCCACCCTCGAATGGAAGTTTTAAAGAAAGTGCCCAAGTCATTTAAAACATTAGAAAAGACAAGGGATGTAAGTTTTGGAACACTAAGACATAGACATCAGTGAAGTTTTCCTTGGTATAGGTATGTTCCAGAATGGGTCTCTGAGGAGTAAAAGTCTGCCAATATGCCAATAAGAAAGCAGATGGGAAGGCATTAAAAAGTACCAATTTGACTTCACAGGAAGCCATCCATCTTCGGATTTTACAAGATCATGTAGCTTCAACTACCAACTTACCTATTTTTAGTAACAGTGAATGAAAGTCTAGGCAAGACTGTGCTTCAAGCCCTGGCCTGCATAACCAGGTGCCTATGACATATCTACACATGATAGCATGAATTTACTCTCTTGGTAAATGATACATTTCAATTTCTATTTAATTTTTAAGGCCTTTACCGGCTCTATAAATTAGAATGAATGTTTTTCTTTTAGATATGCTTATTCATTCTTATAAGTATTTTTCTAGTTTTACACAAATTTTTCCCTAAATATTTTGCTTTCAGTAAAATACTTTCTGTTTAGTATATTAATTACCAATAGATTGACATAACTGTTTTTATTCACTAGTAAAACTTACTGTCTATGCTGATTAGCTCAGCTTTGCAAAATGGAAAAAAAAATTATGAGCCATTTTCAGGAAAAAAAAGGAAGATGAAGCCTGAAATAATCCTTGATGAATCTGCCTCCTGCACGGAACACATCAAATTTGACTCTAACTCTGCATATCCCCAAGTATGGCCTTTTTCTACAAGTTCACCACCTTAGATTAGAATGTCAGCATTTTTTCTCAAGGATTGTGACCATCTCCCAATAAATCCTTCTGCCTCTTGTTTTGCCACCATTCAAACTGTATTTTTCCCAGCCATCAGAGTGATGCTTATATACATCAATCTTATCCTGACAGTCCCTGCATAAAATTCTTTACAGGCTCTTTATGGCTTCTGAACAGAGTCGGTGCTCCTGAGGATAACTCACAGGACCGTGCATGATCTGGCTGTTGTTCAGTGACCACAGTTATCTGTCACCATTCTACACAAGCATCCTTTTCTGAAGTTATCTTCCAGCCAATTCCAAAATACCGAATTCTACCTATGACCACACTTCACTCTCCTTCTTTTCACTGTGAATGTGTGTGTATGTGTGTGTATATCTAATAGTGCATTGAGAATTCTATTGTGATGATTGTATGTTACGGTAAAATTTGCGACTTTGAGTACTTGTGGAGATCTAGGATACATATCCTGTGAAAGCTTTCTTTCTGGTAAGACCATATGCGACGCAATCCTTAGTTTTGTGGATGCCAAACTTTTAGGAATAAATCAACAAAGTAGAGCATGAAAAAAATGAGAAGCCCAAAAAAAGATTAGTATGCCTGTGTTCACAGTAACTGTCAACCAATAATTAAAAGCCTGTTTTATGGATAAAAGTTTAGGCTGAATTTGTGTCTTTCCCTTTTGTATAATTTGCATGAAGTTATTAGGGACAATATGAATGTGGAAAGACATTTTGACTTAACAGATTGGCTTGTGAGGAAGTATAATTTTCAAGTACAGACTCTTACCTAAGAGAGAGGAAGGTGAGACTAACACAATCCCCCCACATCTTTCATCCTAAACATTGTTTTGTTTCTAATTCATTTTTTCTCCTTAAATGCTATAGTTAATTGCTTCAGGGCATTAATCAAGTCTTCCATTTGGGAACATCAATAATCGATTATAAAAAAGTGAATCTTCAGCAACATTTTTGAGAAGCAGTGTCTGTAGACTCTATTCAGTTTTTATTTTCTATGTGTTTGGATTGTGATCTTTTTTCTGTCATCTCACATGACTATTAGTATATATTAAAAGGTAATTAATTAAGGAAGTGAATGAAGTGTCTTCACTACATTTTGTATGTCCTATTGATGGTTTCATTTGTCTTTAAGTAGTATTGATTCTTAAAGTTCAGCATGTCTAAATAAGTCTTTTTTGATAGTTTAGTCATGACCTTGAATTTTAGTGTCTTTAAAAAATAGATCCAGTTACTTGGTCTTGAATTTTCTTCATTTGAAATTACTTTAGCTTTATTTTACACACCTAATTATGTATGCTTTTGGTAATACTATATTTAGTGAAAATTTCATTTCTTTTTTAAATAAGCACTTTAGAAAATAGGAAATAATGCAGAAGTAATTGAAAAATCAGTCAAATATTTCACTCAGAGACACATAGTAACAACCATTAATTTTGGCATGCAGTATTTGTTTACAATCTGTTTTCCTAGGCATATATATTTGCTTTTTAACCTTATTTATAAAATTATCTCACTTATTATAAGTTTTTATTCCATTGTTTTCAATTAACAGATTATGTGACT
Organism: Otolemur garnettii; assembly: GCF_000181295.1. NCBI lineage: Eukaryota > Metazoa > Chordata > Mammalia > Primates > Galagidae > Otolemur > Otolemur garnettii. The sequence continues at coordinate 14,390,978 of NW_003852400.1, read as the reverse complement.
ATCATATGCCGTTAAAATATCTTCCTAAATATGTTTTTATTAATCTACAGTTATTAAGCACGGAATTTTCTGAACAATTAGGTTTTTAAAATTTGTGCATAAATATTTTTTATCCAGAAAAATTGGCAAATGGGCTGCTCAGTAAATACCATTTTAACTGTCTTGAATAGACACAATTAGAGAAAGAAATTTAGGTGAGAAGGCCTCTAAACCATGCAGGATATCTCTCATAAAATGACCAACATCTAATTTGCTCTACTTCATTTACATAAATTTTACTCTTCTCTCTCACCTTTAAAACTCCTTTGTCATTATCCTATACCTCCTTCTTACAAACCAAGTAACTTGATCTATTTTTTAAAGATACTAATTATATTTTGTGATGTTACGCAGACTTTGCTTTAACTGTAAGAATAATGCAGTTGGGCCAGGCATGGTGGCTCATACCTGTAATCCCAGCACTCTGGGAGACCGAGGCAGGCGGATCACCTGAGTTCACAGGTTTGAGACCAGCTTCAGCTAGAGTGAGACCCTATCTCTAAAAGCAGCCAGGCGTTTTGGTGAGAGCCTGTGGTCCCAGCTACTTGGGAGGCTGAGGCAAGAGAATCCCTCGAGCCCAAGATTCTGAGTTCAACGTAAGCTATGAGGCCACTGCACTCTGCCAAGAGGCAACAAAGTAAGACTCTTGTCTCAAAAAAAAAAAAAAAAAAAAAAAAAAAAATAATTCAGTTGGTCTTTGAACCACAGGAAGGATGATGCTGGCCAAGGCTCATGTTCATCACTGAAGGTGCCACTGAAATAGAGCACAGAACCAATGTTTCCTTCCACTAGCCCGTTTCTTCTATTATTCCATAAATAGAGAAATCACTGCTTATTCAAGAATTGCTTCATTCTTATCTGATTTACAGGCTGTGGAAAAAGAAGGGCTGCATACAATTTATTTCATATATGCTAGCAGCTTAGCACATCGCAGGCACTTATCCAATAGCATTTAACAAAATGCAATACTTAAAACTTATTTTTCTTGTAATATGTGATTAAAAAATGAAAGAAAATCATAGAAGTAAAAAAGATTTTTAAAAAGGCTAGGACATGGGTAGGCAAAAACAAAAACTGGTGTGTAGATTGTTTTTGTATCTTCTTGAACATTATTTGTCTGTTGAAAGATGCATAAACCAAATCAATTCAATGAGCACTATTTCTCCTAATGTAAAAATAATCAAAATCACTTCCCCTTTAACTTAAAAATTTAACTATTAGAAAATTATGGGTAGTTTTACACCATTTTTTAAAAAATGAAAGTAGCATATATTTTTAGAAGACCTAATGAATTCTTAAAATGAATCATTTTGGCTTCTGAGGAGTTGGGAAGTAATCTGGTTTCTTAATTAATATAACATTCATTGGGGAAAAAATGTGAAAAGTACAGATAATAAAATCACCTGTACTCTTTACCTTGAAGTAAACATGTTAATATTCTCTTTCATATTTTTGCCCATGTATATATAAATGTCTACATATGCTAATGCAGTTTTTCCAGTAAAACTGGGATTATATCATTTGTATTTCAACTACAATTTTGCACTTCATACATTTCTATTTTATTCTCATGGTTTTTAATCATTACTTAGTCTTCTATATTATATTAAGAATACTATTTATTTGGCATAGTCAGACCAAAATATGCCAGCCTCAAATGATCTATATTTTCATTTTAATTAAAGTATATGATGCCTTCAAGTTTTCGTATTTCAGACAATATATTCAAAAACCATTCAAGATAAATGTTATGACTATCTAACAACAAGTCAAGGTGTATTTTCAGCTCCTTTCTCATCAACATCTGGTGGAGGGGAATATTAAGACATATAAGGGAAATTTTTATTTTGATTTCAACCTTAATCTGAGATAGATTGGTAGAAAGAGTGAAATTTTCAGAAATTTGTGTTCAATGCTAACAGTAGAAATAAGCAAACGAACAAATAAATCCAAACACACATGCATACACACTACTAACCAACAGGTGTGAGCCATTTACACGGCTATATTGGATTAATTTAAGCTATTCAAGTGACAAGCCAATCTAACAATCTAATAGAGTCTAATAGAGTCTAATAGAGTCTTCAGCATGTGTAGAACTCATATCTCTTTCCTGTAAACCAGATATCTCAACCTTAGCTGGCCTTAGAATTACCTAGTCATTGTCTAAAACAGAGAGTATACCAGCTTTGTTTCATAAATTGGTCTGTGGTAGAAGTTGAGCACTGGTATGTTGAAAAAAATACCCTGATGATCCTGTTAATCCAGGAATAAGAAGTATTGCTTAAATGAATGATAAACTGGAAAATTTGATTTAGTCTTTTTAAAATCAGAGTATAAAAAAGGAATAAAATGAAAACAATAAAAAAGGTAAAAAAATTTCATTTTTTATGTTTAGTTAAACAGATATTATTTATGCAACATTGGAAATAAACACAGAACATTTATCTCTGGAAAAGTTGACATTTAACCTATAAGCCTTTAAAAACAATATTACATATTTGTTAATATCTGTTTTTTTATTGATAGCAAACTCTAAAAAATTCAAGGTATTTGCTTTCCATATTGAAAAATAAGTCTATATATTTATACTGGAGATGGAAACCTCCTAGACTCATATATATCCATCTATGCATGCCAAACAAAATATTCAATTGTGTGACATTGTAACAGTATTTCAAAATAATTGTTTTAAAATTTGCATTTTGTTTTTCACAAAAAGATATTCTATTTCAAAATTGTGCACAACAGACAGAGACAATATGAAATAATTAAATACTTCTTTTGGTTAAAATTCCATTAAATTGATCAGCTATTTTTAAATTAGGTTGATTTAAATTAAATCTTTTTTTTTTCCAAAATATTATCAGGATACAAATTAAATCCTTTTTAAAATCAACATAATAAAAGTGTTCTAGGTTGAGTCTAAATCTATCCTGAGAAATACTGGTAAATCCCTCTATAATTAACTTACCTAAAGCAAGTTCAGAATGCAATTTGCTTTCCAGCTTCACTACCCCGGCCAAGAAAAATAGCCCCAAATCTAATTAATCAAATGTTTGCCTATATTTTATGTCAAGCCTTCCACCTAACGTAATTTCCATGTTTTATTTAGTCAATAGCTCTTAAGTATTACTACTCAAAGGAGGCATTAAGGGTATTGCTTAAACATTCCAATTCCTGGGGTACAGCTAAGAATGTGCACATTCTAAGCACATCTCTGTCTATTATGATGTGAATAGTAGTGGATCATACTTTAGAAAATGTCCATCTCCTTGTCTTTATTTCCAGATGTTTTGGGGAAAGAGGTCCTGACGAATACTTCACAGGTGTTCAAAGGAAGGTTGATTTGCTGTTACTCAGTTTATCCCTCTTGCACAGGCTCAGAGCTATCTTTAACAAGGAGGTGGCCATCATCTGTGTCCTGTGATTTTTTTTTTTAGGACAATTCAGCCTTTTTCTTTTTCCCCAAGTGTGTTTGCACTTCTTTCTATTCTTTCTTTATTTATTTCAGATTAAACTGAGGGTAGAAATGATTAGGTTACCTTGTTTGCATTTCTTAGGTAAAATTTAAGTTGTAGTTGAGCCCTTTATCCAGGGGGTGTGCTGTATACACTAACATTGTGCCTATGAAATTAGATCATACCAATTCTCCTCTCTCCTACTTCTTCCTCCACTATCCTCTCCCCACCCCCTCCCACTTGAATTTAATTGTGTTTTCCTCTTGTGTGAGAGTATAGCTATTTATCTATTGGTTTCATATTAATATTGCATACATTGGATACTTCTTGTTTTTCTATTCTTGTGATACTTTACTAAGCATAATGCTCTTCATCTGCATCTTGGTAAATATTATAGATGTAAAGTCTCCATCTTTTCTTTTTGCCATTTTTGGCCAGAGCTGGGTTTGAACCTGCCACCTCTGGTATATGGGGCTGGCGCCCTACTCCTTTGAGCCACAGGCACCCTCCAAGTTTCCATCTTTTTTTTTTTTTGCAATTTTTGGCCAGGGCTGGGTTTGAATCCGCCACCTCTGGCATATAGGTCCGGCACCCTACTCCTTTGCGCCACAGGTGCTGCCCCAAGTCTCCATCTTTTTTATGTCTGAATAGGATTCCATGATATACATATACCACAGTTTATTAATCCACACTTGATTTGATGACTACTTGAGTTGATTCCACATCATGGTGATTGTTAATTCAACTGCGATGAACATTCTAGTGCAAATGCCCTTATGATATAATGATTTTTTTTTTCCTTTTGGGTAGACACCTAGCAATGGCATTGCAGGATCAAATGGAAGGTTTACTTTTAAATTTTTGAGGGTTTTCCATAGTTTTTTCATAGAGGCTGTATTAGTTTGCAATTCACCAGCAGCCCACTAGCAGTGTAAAAGTGTTTCCTTCTCTCCACATCCATGCCAACATCTACAGCTTTGGGTCTTTGTAATATGGGCTGTTCTTACTGGGGTTAGGTGATATCCATACGATCCTCTCAATAGACTGAGAAAAAAACATTTGGCAAAATTCAGTATCCTTTTCAGACAAGAGTGATTAAGAAAATAGGCATAGATGGGACATTACTTAAACTGATGGAGGCTGTCTACAATAAACCCTCAGCCAATATCATACCGAATGAAGTAAAACTGATGTTGACAGAATTTCTCACTAAACTGAATTTTTGGTCTTGGGGCTCAAAGAATGAAACCACAGACCATGCAAATAAATGACAAAATAGAGTTTATTCATGGGGCAAATACTGATAAGCAAAAGAGGGTGAATAGAAGAGGAAGAACAGAATCTTCAGCAGTAGAGGGAGGGAATCCAAATGGGAAGCCCTCGAGTCTTCAGTATAGGGGGGTTAAATCCTGCCTTTCCTTTCTTGTGGGCAGGAGGTCTTGGGGAAGTGTGTCATAATTGGCCAGAGGTCTGTGGGCAGAAAATAATCCTAAAACAATCTGAAAATTAGCAGGAAGAAGTCTTTGCAGTTTTTATCTGAGGCAGAAAATTAAAGTGTGTGCTGCTTAGTAAAGGAAGAACTGTCCAGAACCTTTCCGTTTGCTTTGTTCGTGACCTTACTAGAGGCCAGAAAGTGTGGCCTGGAAAAAGGCAGTGTGTTTGTGCCTAGAGATGGGGAGTAGTCTCATTTCTGAGCTCACATAAGCCTAGACCATGGGGAAGGGGTCAGTAGCTTCGTATATTTCAGTAACAGTCACGCTGAGAATCAAATCAAAGGCATAATGTCTTTCACAGTACCTTTGAAGAAAATTAAAATACCTGGAAGTATATTTATCAAAGGTTATGAAGGATCTCTACAAAGAGAGCTACAGAAACCCTGAGAAAAGAAATAGCAGAAGATGTTAAGAAATGAAAGATCATACCATGGTCTGTGGCTGGGAAGAATCAATGTTGTTAAGATATCCATACTACTCAAGTAATCTACAAATTTAATGTAATCCCCATCTAAGTACCAATGTCATCCTTTGAAGAACTTGAAAAAATAGAACTTCATTTAACATACACCACCCCCCCCCCAAATTCCCAAATAGCTGGTGCAATTCTAAGAAATAAAAGCAAATCTGGAGGCATCATGTTACCAGACTTCAGATTAAACTATAAGTCTACAGTGATCAAAACAGCTTTGTATTTGCATAAAAATAGAGATATAGATCAGAATAGAATAGAGCTAGAGATGAACCTGGTCATGTATCACCATCTGATTGTTGATAAATCAAACCAAAGAGTACACTGGGGAAAAGAATCCCTATTTAATAAATGGTGCTGATAGAACTGGTTAGCCACATGAGAAGACTAAAAGTGGACCCACACCTTTCACTACTTACAAAATTTGACTCTTGCTAGATAAAAGATTTAAATGATAAACATTCTAGAAGCAAGTGTGGGAAAAACTATTAACAACAGAGGCCTGGAGATTTTACGAAGAAGACCTCCTTGGCAATTGTAGCAACACCAAAAATAAATGAATGGAACATGATCAAACTAAAACACTCCTGCACAGCTAAGGCTAGAATAAGTAGAGCATACAAACAACCTTCGGAATGGGAGAAAATATTTGCATGCAATGACTCTAACAAAGGGCTGATAGCTAGAATCTACAGAGACTCACACTAATCAATAGGAAAAGAGCAAACAATCCCATTTATAAGTGGGTAAGAGACATAAACTTCACTGAAGAAGACAGATGAATGGCCAACAAACACATGAAAAAATGCTCATTGTCCCTCATCATCAGAGAAACGTAAGTCAAAACTTGTTTCCATTGTTGAAGTATTATATTTCCAAAATGTAAAGCCTTAAATGTATTTTAGCACTAAAGTTTAAATAAGAAATATCCATTAAAATGCATCCATTTAAATTTGCACTTAGATATAAGTAAATGAAATGTCTTCTGGAAAAGAAGTGGAATGAAAAGAGAAATGTTAGGGCACTGGAGAGGGATACTAAGGAGCAACAGGGCAACAGGAAGAAATGGCTCAGCAAACAAAAGTTTGCAAACATTGAAGAAACTGTGCCAGCCCAACAGATTTGCTCTGTTTTGGTTTAGCATTCTTTCCGTCTCTCTAAGTTCTTTGAGAACATTTTCTTTCTTATATTTCTTTGTATTTTTCTGAACCTTTTTGTGTATGCATGTATGTTTCATATACACAAATCATACAAGTACCTGTTAGATGAATTTAAGTGATAAAGCTTCTGGGTCACTTTAAAGTCCGTTCCTCCCTCTTAGCCCACCTTCTCCTCCTAATGATTTCATTATTGACATCTCACTACCATTTCCTTACTTGGTCTAATGATTTCCCACCTGGTATTTCTGAGTCTTTTTTCTTCTCAAATCTGTTTTCCATATCAAAAACAAAGCATTCCTTGATTGCCTGTAATAGTATTTTCTGAACCGTGTTCCTGTGGACACTTATGTATAGAAAATGGAATTCCATTTGAATTTGCCTATTCAAATAAGTTTGAAAAATGGTATATTTTCTTCGTCATTTTTTTTTTTTTTTTTTTTTTTGGAGTCAGAGTTTTACTTTGGCGCCCTCGGTAGAGTGCAGCCTCCAGCTCTAGGGCTTAGGTGATTCTCTTGCCTCAGCCTCCTAGTAACTGGGACTACAGGTGCCTGCCACAATGCCTGGCTATTTTTTGCTGCAGTTTGGTGGGGGCTTGGTTTGAACCTACCACCCTCGGTATGTGGGGTCAGCACCCTACTCACTGAGCCACAGGTGCTGCCCCTTCATGATTTCTTAGAAGCTTTATATGCAATGTACTTTCCAAAGAGATGTACTGAGAATTCAATCAGCAGTCCATCTTTATGGAACATTTTCCAGCCTTTTTAAAACTATATCATTCTTACTATGTCACACAACCCTTTGAAGAGTGCCTCCCCACACACACTGCCTTGTATCTGGGTTCTTTTCCACCACTTTCCCCCATACATTCCACAAGCAGCAATTCTGAGTTTCTTTTAGTTTTGAGGCTGCTGTTGTCTGGCATTTGTACATGCTCTTTTAGACTGATTGTGCTTCCTGGAATATCACTTGTCTATAGTGATCCCTCCAACCTTTATTCTACTTTTATGCCCTTACATTTTATTTCTTTTAAGAGGCCAATATTTATTATCCAAGTTATATTATCCTTCTCTTTTCACTACATTATCATTAATTACAGTTGCTATATGTCTTCATTAAAGTTCATACCATAATCTGTTTTTTTAGGGATATTTGATTCTTTTTTAGAGTAAGCTTCTTGGTACCAGGAGCTATTCATCTGGTTCTCTAAGAACTAGTTCTCCATATATGCCAAATGAATGAATAAATGTACAAATAAAATTGCAGCTCAACTGATATTTGATTACTGGCTGGAAACCCTGAAATAAAGTCAAGTTGGTTTTCACAACCTCTAAATTCTAATTGCATTCATATTAATAAATTAGCATATAAGAGCATAGTAGGTTTGATTCTGAATTGTGTTGATTCTGACAACTTTTGTCTCCTGAGCAGTGCTGGAATACCCACTATGTTTCTCCTGGACATCTTGTGCTATATTGGTGAGCAGATGTTCTATTTTTAATAAGACCCTGAGGTAGAATACCTGTTTATCAAGAGCTCTTATTTCTATTTTGTGTTTTAGTTTCTTTAAAAGAATCCATCTCAGAATACTTTAAAGCTTATAAGTGATTTTATTTTTATTTAAGAAACATATATCTTATTACTGGGTTTCATATTTTAAGCAATTTAAGAGATATTAACTCATCTAATCCTCACAAAAACTCTACCAGAAAGCTAGTCTTATACTCTTTATACTCTTTATACAACCATATTTCACAAATGAAGAAACACAGGCAAAAGGGGTGAAGTAAATACCTATAGTTTTGTTATTAAGAAATAAGAATAGAATTTGATTTTAAGCAGTCTGGCTCCCAGTCCTTATATTCGTAAACAGTTAGCCATACTATCTTTCATTGCGTTTTATGTTTGCTTAAATGCTGTGTGCAAAAGAGTTTATTTCTTTTGTTTTAGCTAGTTGGTAAAAAGGATATAAATCCATAAAGAAACTTAAAGGTTATTAATACAATAGGATTTATCTCTCTGAATGTAATGATGTAGATTTCTAATGTTAAAAAAGTAAACAGATCTTTTAAATGAAGGGGAGCATTTCAAGTAGGTTATAAAATAACTTTAAAAAATTGACTATAAATGAAATAGGCTTTATCTTAGACTCAGTGAAATCTTAAAGAGATTAAACTAATGCCAGAAACTCTCATGTGAGAAAGATTGACATAGTTGTTGGCCACAGACAATTTCTATGTCTAATAACTCTTTTTAATAATAAAATGATCAAGGCAATAGAGCTTTGATAAGGTAGGGTACAATGGTGATGAGGAAGACTGGTAGAAGGTAAAACAATAGAAGGAGGGGAGGAAATTACAAGGAAGAAGAGGGTTGAATTCTATCTGTTCACTCATCTTATATACTTATTATTTATTAAAATGTTGTGTTAGTCCTTTTGTGTTTCAAATAAAGGAATACCTGAGGCTGGGTAATTTAGAAAGAGGTTCATCTGGCTCATCTACAGGCTGCACAAGAAGCGGGATCTACTTCTGGGGAGAAATTCAGGGTGCTTCCAATCAAAGTGCAAGGTGAAGGGGAGCCCATGTGTGTAGACCACATACATGGTGAGAGAGTGGGGGTGTGGGGAAGAGAGAGAGAGAGGAGGCATTCTTTTCTTTTTCTTTTCAATAACCAGCTCTGTGGGAACTGATAGAACAAGAATCCTCTCATTATGGTGAGGACTACACCAAACCCCAGATACCTCCCATTAGGCTCCATGTCTAACACTGGGTATGAATTTTTTTGATGTTTCCCTTTTTTAAAAATTTCAGATTAACATGAGGTTACATTGTGTTCATTTCTAAGGTAAAGTTTAAGTTATAGTTGAGCCCTTCACCTAGGGGGCGTGCTGAATACCCTCACACTGTGCACAACAGGTAGGAACCCCACCAATCACCCTCCTTCTTCTCCCTTTCCCTTTTCCCTTCTTTCCTTCCCCCTCCCTAGAATATACTTGTGTTTTCCTTTCATGTGGGCGTGTAGTTGTTTATGTATTGGTTTCATATTAGTTTTGAGTATATCAGATCCTTGTTTTTCCATTCTTGAAATACTTTACTAAGAAGAATATATTTCAACTACTTCCAGGTCAACAAAAAAGATGTAAAGTCTCCATTTTTTCTTATGCCTTGAGATAAAATTTTAACATTAGGCTTGACAGGGCCAAAAATATATTCAAACCACTGCAAATATTTTTAAACAGGAGATATTTAACAAATGTTTTTAGAAAGAGTGTTAAAGGCAGGAGAGAATAAATAAAAGTGATATAAGCTAAAGGAGACCTGAAGTGGAGAACGTAAATGTAGATGAGTCAAGAGGTAATAATAAAAGCAGCTGCAATCATAGAACATGAAGTGTCAGCTGGGCATGGTGGTCACCCTGTAATCCTGCACTCTGGGAGGCTGAGGTGGGTGGATTGTATGAGCTCACAGATTTGAGACCAGCCTGAGCCAGAGCCAGACCTCATCTCTAAGAATAGCCAGATGTTGTGGTGGGCGCCTGTAGTTCAGCTACTCGGGAGGCTGAGGCAAGAGAATTGCTTGATCCCAAGAGTTTGAGATTGCTATAAGCTGTGATGCCATGGAACTCTACTAAGGGCCACAAAGTAAGACTCTGTTTCAAAAAAAAAAAAAAAAAAAAGAGTAGCACTAAGTCTCTGTAAAGAACTGCAGATCATCATCTCATTGAATCTCTCCCACTGCTTTACAGGGCAGGATGTTATCATCACCTTGCTAGCGCATGTAAGAGTCAGAGCAATGTCCCTGTGAAGACATTTGGCTTCAGAGTCAGTGCTCTTGACCACCTGTACCCCTTCAGAGGAGGTGCAGGAGTTGGGGAGGCAAAAACATGAGGTTGGAAGTCAAATAATGGCATCGGTTTCAATTTCATTGTTGTGCTAGTTATAAATCACTGCTAGTAAATTGCTCCCAATGTTGGCAGCTTAAAGCAGCAAATGTTTATGACCTCACAAGTTATGTGAGTTAGGACTCCAGGTTTGGTTTGTCAGGTGTGTCAGCTTTAGGGTCCCACATGGAGTTGCTTCAATCAAGCTGTCAGCAAGGACCATAGTCATGTCAGTGCTCAACTGAGGCTCTGGAAACCTCTCCCACATGTACTTCCAAAGGCATTTTGGGCCTTACGCTTTTCAAAGCTTATTCCTGTAGGCCTTGGTAGGCTTCATTCACCACCAAGCTCACCACATGGGTCTTTGCATGGTCTGCTGACCCCAAGGAGAGACAGAGCTACAGTGTGTCAGGAAGAAAACTATCATCCTTTTATGGTTTGAGTGTCTATCTCAAAAGACACAATCCTGGACACTATAATCCTAGGTGTTGAAATCTCAAAAGATCAAATTCCCTAAAGTCTAAAATACTGAAAACCACAATTCTAAATAATTGAAATCCTGAAAATATAATCCTGGGAAAATTAATTTAAAAAATTTCTTTAATAGACATTTATTTACATTAAAAAATGGGATTTATTGTTTAAACATGGGAAAACAAGATAGAATACTTCATTGACCACTTTATACAACCAAATAGACAATAATATGTATATTTTCAAGCATAAGCACTCAGGCATACTAGTCACATGGGTATAACAGTTATGAGAACATGAATGGTATTCATATGGAAATAGGTCTTGAAGCAAATTGTGTAAACACACATCGCTACGGTTGGTAACTGTGTGTGCCAGCTTTATATTTGAAGTCATCTGAAATACTGTGACAGATAAGCCAAGTCTTTTGACTTGATTGACTAAAAACCACAATAAATCACTGATAGAATCAAGTGTGCCTGTCCAAATAAACTTGCTCCGCCCAGGTAGGGTCAGGTTCATGGCCCACCCTGGAAGGGTCATGTCCCTCCTAGGAAATAGGAATGCCACCAATTGCTGCCCTCCCTGACCCTTTAAATTCCCATCCACCATAACCCACATGTGGAATTCCTTTCTTGATTTCACCCCACCTGCATCCAGGTGGAAATAAAGACCACATTATTTCTACAGAATGGGGATTCTATTTTCCTTTGTTTCACACCTTGGAACGATCTTTCTTCCTTGGGTCCAGAACCTTTCAGTCACCACCAAATCTGCAGTAATACAAAGGACCCAGATCTCAAGATGTTTTCTTTCACATCTCTTCATTTATGAGGAAGTTTCAACACTTTTATGTCCACACACAATGCTTATACACTATGTCAGTGTTGTAAGAAGACACTTTCATGGAGTCAAATTTACAATACATGAATAAAACAATATAGAACTTTCTAAAAGTCTTTATGCAATATATACCTCCAGTATCAGAAGTTATGGGAAGATGAAATACATAGTATAGTGAATTGTAAAAAATAATGGTGATAATTCAAAATAGTGGAAAGAAAACTAGAACAAAAAATTCAACTTATGAAAGTGTATTTCAGGGACAGATTATAGACAACTGCAAAGAAGTTGTCCTTAAGTTGGCTGATTTTCATAATCATGAACTATATTTTGAAGGCTTGGATGTCAATAAATAGCTGCTTTTTGGGAAAATATATTCACATTAATTTTCTACATGGTGCTGCCTTTTTGAAATTCTATGAATCCATATACAGTGACATGAATATTCTTTATTAAATATTCCCATTTTCTGTGCCATGCTTCTGTGTTGCTTTAGATATGCAGAAATCTGTTTCACTTACACTTATATACAGATCACACATTTGGCAGAAACGATTACCAGTGATCAGATAGCAACCCTATTTATATAAGTGTCCCCTTAGCCTACTCCTTGCCTAATTATTTCCAACTGGTCAGCAACTTTGGTAGCTTCTTGAGGCAAATGTGGCTGTAATTCATTAAACGTTCCTGGAATTTGATTATCTGGAAGGAATGACAATGCAAATACACAAATGATACAGTTTTAAATTGTCATTTTTGTCATTGCCATATATGTGGCCAATCTACTTATATGGATTTTCCACCCAATGAAAATAAAGGCAATAATAAGATAATAGTCCCATCTAACTTTATACAACTAACATGATGCAACTATCTTACATTCAACCAAAAATGCTAATCCCAAGTAATCCCTTTCCAAGAATTTGGCTTTCATGATTTCAACATTTGGGATTTTAATTTGGGAGGTTATAGACATTAAAAATGTTAAACTTTAGGAATTGTGATTTTTAGGAATTTTGATTTTTCAAGATCTTTTCAGCATTTGGGATTATGTTGTTCAGGATCATGTCTTTTGGGATTATGCTCTGTATTGCTTAATAATCAATCCCTAGAAGTGATATTCCGTCAATTTTGCATATTTTATTTGTTAAAATGAGTTGATAGATGCATCCCACAGTGAAGGGAAAGGAGCAAGAGTACCAGGTGTTGGGGAATACTTGCCTATTACTTCTGTGATGGGTTTGTTAGATGTTGTTTAATTTCCCTGGATCACGTTTCTGATATCTTCAGGATTCTAATACATAGGACTTGGACTTCAAGGTGTTAGTGTATATGAAATCTAACTTAATTACCTTTAAAACTAGAGCATCAGAGAAGTATCAGTCTGGTATTTTCTGTGGTATCATTTTTAAATTTTGTCTTAATGAATGAATGTGAAAATTTTTCCGAGTGTCTCAAGATTAAAAATAACAAGATTCAAAAAAACCCAAACTTTTGTCTGTCTTTTGGTTAGTACAGTGACATCTTACACCAAGTAATTTACTGAAACATTTTTGAAAGAACATTTCTTATAAAATCGAATCAATGCTGGAAACACAGTCGTATTTCATGGAGGCTTATAAAGAAAACATAATGGAATAAAATTATTATTGCTTCATACTGATAGATAACAATGATATCAAATGAATGTTGAAGTAGGATAAATTATATAGTTTGTAATTTGGGTAAAGTGTGAGATCATTCACCCCAAGGGGTCATTAATTAATAACTATTTTTGAGCTCTATGTATAAGACACTGTAATATAAATGAGATCCTTAACTCTTATTGGTTGCAGTTCCTTCCTTCGTATATTTATTTATTCATCAATTTACTTACAGAGAGCCTATTATGTGCACAGTAGTACTTGTTGGAGTAATAGTAGGATATGAAAAAAGATAAAACATTTATCAGTCTGATTACTACTTTCAAGGATCTCATGCTCTTAGCTTGGAGTCTATGTATTTTTTAATAGTTCAATTATAGCTCATTGTTATCAGTGGAAATTTAGTAGACTTGTGCTACATTATCCATTAAACTTCTTTCAATTAATCAGCGTGCTATATTCTGAATACTTTCTACCACCATTCCATCAGAAGATGCCTGTTCATTTTCAGTTCTTAGTTTAGAAATCATTTCTGCTCAGAAGTCTTCTCTGCTACTTCCCATTGAGTATCTAGCCCTTCCTTTGTGCTCTCCTAAACATGTAGATTATTTTCCTCCTATTATTTTGTGCCCATTTTTTTATTTTTATCTTTAATTTTATTATGTTTTATTTTATTTTATTTCAGGTTAATGTGAGAGTACAAACAACTAGGATATAACATTTGCATTTGTGAGGTAGAGTCCCTCTTGTAGTTGTGTCCCATACCCAAAGGGTGTGCCATATACACTTACATTGTGCCTATTAAGTGGGAGCACACCAATCCTCCCCTCTTCCCGCTCCTTCATTCTCCCCTCTTCCCCTTCCTTCATTCTCCCTCCCACAACTGAATAAATTGACTTTTTCTCTTATGTGGGCATATATTAGATTGTCTGCTGGCTTCCTATTAGTATTGAGTATATTGAATATTTGTTTTTCCATTTTTGTGATATTTTACTAAGAGGAATGTGCTTCAACACTATCTAGGTTAATACAAAAGGTGTAAAGTCTCCATCTTTTTTAATGGCTGAATAGTATTTGATGATATATACTGCATATACCACAGTTTCTTAATCCATTCCTGGGTTGATGGGATTTAGTTTGTTTCCATCTCAGCAATTGTAAATTGAGCTGCGATAAGCAACCTAGTGCAAATTTGTATCAAAAGACAATATAATAAAAGTATTTTGTTTCTTCTGGGTAGATGCCTAGTAATGGGATAGTAGGATCAAATGGTAAGTCTAATTTGAGTTCTTTGAGGATTTTCCATACTTTATTCTATAGAGGCTGTATTAGTTTACAGTCCCAACAGTGTAAAAGTGTTTCCCTCTCTCCACATCCATGCCAGCATCTGCAACTTTGGGACTTTGTGATGTGGGCCATTCTCACAGGGGTTACTTGATCTCTCAGGGTTGTTTTCATTTGCATTTCTCGGATGATTAGGAATGATGAACATTTTTTCATATATTTGTTAGCCATTTGTCTCTCTTCCTCAGAGGACATTCTGTTCATGTGTCTTGCTTAGTGAGACATGGGATTGTTTGTTCTTTCTTGGTTGATGAATTTGAGTTCTCTACAGATCCTAGTTATCAAGCCTTTGTCAGATTTGTCACATGCAAATATCTTTTCCCATTCTGAAGGTTGTCTATTTGCTTTAATTGTTGTATTCTTAACTGTGCAGAAGCTTTTCAGCTCAACTAAGTCCCATTTGTTTATTTTTGTGGTTGTTGCAATCGCCACTGAAGTCTTCTTCATAAAATCTTTCCCCAGGCTGACAGCCTCAAGAATTTTTCCCACACTTTCTCCTAGGACTTTTTATAACTTCTTTCCTTAGATTTAAATCTTTTATTCATCTTGAGATCCATCAAAAATACATCAATTTTTGTAAGTAGTGAAAGATGTAGGTCCAGTTTCAGTCCTTTTCATGTGTTTATCCAGTTCTCCCAGCACCAATATTGAATAGTAATTCTTTTCCCCAAGGTATGCTTTTGTTTGGTTTATCAAAGATCAGATAGATATAAGAGACTGCTTTCATTTCTTAGCTTTCTATTCTGTTCCATGTGTCTTTGTCTCCATTTTTGTGCAAAACCATGATGTTTTGTTCACTGTGGACTTGTAATATAACCTAAAATCTGGTAGAGTGATTCCTTTGGCTTTGTATTTATTACTA
Organism: Otolemur garnettii; assembly: GCF_000181295.1. Lineage (NCBI taxonomy): Eukaryota > Metazoa > Chordata > Mammalia > Primates > Galagidae > Otolemur > Otolemur garnettii. Next base: position 14,375,308 of record NW_003852400.1, on the reverse strand, counting down.
AAAGTTGCCTTGGCTATACAGGTTTTTTTCTGATTTCATACAAAATGAAGATCTATTTATTCCAGTTCTTCAAATTATGATGTTGGTATTTGAATGAGTATTGCATTGAATCTATAGATCACTTTGGGTAGTATAGACATTTTAATAGTGTTGATTTTTCCCAGCCAAGAGCATGGTATGCTCTTCCGTTTGACAATGTCTTCTGCTGTTTCTTTTCTTAGGGTTTCATAATTCTCTTTGTAGAGGTCCTTCACCTCTTTTGTTAGGTATATTCCTAGGTAATGAATTTTCTTTGAAGCTACTATGAAGGGAATTGTGTCTTTGATTAGATTCTCAACTTGGCTGTTATTGTTATATACAACCACTACAGAATTGTGGACATTGATTCTATACCCTGAAATATTACTATATTTCCTGATCACTTCCAGGAGTCTTGTTGAATCTTTGGAGTTCTCTAAATATAAGATCATATCATCAGCAAAGAGTGAGAGTTTGACCTTCTCTGTCCCCATGTCAATGCCCTTTACATCCTTCTCTTGCCTGGCTGCACTGGCCAGAACTTCCAGAACGATGTTGAATAGCAGTGTTGATGAAGACATCTTTGTCTGGTTCCAGTTCTAAGTAGGAGTGCTTTCAGTTTTACTCCACTCAATATGATATTAGTTGTGAGTTTATCATAGATGGCTTCAATCAGTTTTAGTAAGGTGCCCCCACGTCTATTTTCTTAAGTGTTCTTCTTAGAACAGGATGCTGAATTTTATCAAATACTTTTTCTGCATTTGTTGAGAGGATTTTATGGTCTTTATTTTTGTTTTTATTGATATGGTTAATTACAATTATGGATTTGTAAAAGTTAAACTAGTCTTGCATCCCTTGGATGAAGCCTGCTTGGTGGTGATATATAATTTTTTTAATGTGTAGCTATAATCTATTAGCCAAGATTTTATTGCACAGTTTTGCATCAATATTTTTTAATGAAATTGGTCTATAGTTCTCCTTTTTAGTTGGGCCATTTCCTGGTTTTAGTATCAGGATGATGTTTACTTCATAGACCATGCTGATGAAGGTTATTTCCTTTTCAATGTTTTGGAATATTTATGGCAGTATAGGTACCAACTTATCTTTGAAGGTTTAATAGATTCTGGTGTGAAGCCCTTCGGTTTAGGACATTTTCGTTGGAAACTTGTCAGTTGTTTCTTTGATCTTAGTGCTTGACATCGGTCTGTTCAAGATATCTATTTCTTCCTGGTTAAGTCTAGGGAGATGGTGTGATTCCAGGTATTGGTCCATTTCTTCCACATTGTCAAATTTCTGGGCATAGAGTTTTTTATAGTAGTCAGAAATAATCTCTTGTCTCTCTGTGGTATCAGTTGTTATTTTGCCTTTATCATTTCTGATTGAAGTTATAGAGATTTTACTTTCTGTTTCTACTTACTCTGGCCAAAGGTTTATCCATTTTGTATGTCTTTTTTGAAGAAGAAAGTTTTTGTTTCATTAATTTTGTGAATGATTTTTTTTGTTTTTAATTTTATTTATTTATGATTTAATTTGTGTTATTTCTATTCTTCTGCTAGGTTTGGAAATGGATTGCTCTTCCTTTCCCATTTTATTAAGATATGCTTTCTTTCTGTTTTTCAGATATAGGCATCTAATGAGATAAATTTCCCTCTTAGGACTACATTGTGTTGAAAGGACTCAGGGTTTGATGTCCCTCTAAAAGGTGTGCTTCTGAATCTTAGAATCATAGTTGGAAATTTTTCATTTATGATATCCTCCACCAGGGCTTCCCTTCCTTTGGGATGTTCTTATTACCCTTCACAGATCCCTATAATTGATATGTTTGGATGCTTCATGAAGTCTTATAATTCTCTGAGTGAATGTTCTGCTTTCTCTCTTGTCTTTACTCCCTCCTTTCTAATTGTCTATGTTAGCTTAATATCTTTATCTTCAAGCTTGAGATTCATTCTTCTTTATGATCTAATCTGTTTTTGATACTTTCTACTGCATCTTTAAGTTCCTTTAATTATTTAAGCACTGCCATATCTTTTCTATATTCTTCATATCTTTTATCCCTTATTTGGTTCATTGTTTTGATATCAGTTTGATTATTTTCCATTTTTCATCAATGGATGAAATAATACCTTTATTATTTTTGCCATCCATATTTGAAATTTCTTTTCTATCATTTCCATTAATTCTTTGTAGGTGAAATCTTCTGCTTTAATTACCTCATGATCCCTAGGAGGGGTTGATCTCTTCTGGTTTTGTGTGCTGCCAGAATTTTTCTGTTCATTCTTCCTCATGTATATTTTCTTCTTGTTGACTTCTTTCCCCTACTTTTTTCTCTTTACCTACTTCACTTTAAATTTCCCTGTTTTTGAACTTAGGTGTTGAAATGGCCTTTGGTTTAAGTCCAAAAGGAAGAGAAGAGTAATGAATGAGAAGGGAGAAAGGACAGAAAAAGATAAAGAAAAAAGAAGAGTAGGGTGTGAAAGGAAAGAATTAAAGAAAGAGGGATAAGAAGGACAGAAAGAAGGAGAATGACAGGTAAAATAGTGGTATTTGGCAGTGTGCTTTGACCCACACCCACAACTGTAAGACTTTGAGGAGCTGGTCTGGGTAGTTCATGTGGTCAGGAGTACTTACCAGTCTGGCCAAATCAAGACTCCACCTCAGTCAAATATAGAAGATAATCAACAGTATGTCACAGTGGGCCCCTACCAATACTGTCTTCCAAAGGCCAAAGCTAGAAGGACACCCTATACTATGAGTTCATGACTTTCTTGAGTCAGAACAATGTCATGACCTCTCAGTCAGACCAATGCCATGACCCTCCTACCCCTCATAGAACAGAAAAATAGATAATAAATATAGATAAAGAAAATTAAAAATATAATTCTATAAGATAAAAAGAGGCATATCTTAATTGTCTTCGAGAAATTTATGTGAGAAAGATGAGAAAAGCAGTAAAATTGAGAGAGAGAGAGAGAAAAACGAGGGAAATAAAAAAGAAAGGAATAATAAAAGGGACTGAAAAACCATAACAAAAATGGAGGAGTCCTTGCTTTTGAAGAAAATAAAAATAAAAAAGTGAAAATGCAACCTAACAAAGAAGACAAAACAACAATAACAACAACAACAAAGAAATACAAAGTATGAAAAAATTGATAATAGGAACAAAAAATGAAAAAAAAAGCATATATATATAGCAATTTATTGTCCAAACACCAGGTAGCACTGTGGTATTAGGAGGCAGAGAACACACACACTAGTTTTGCTGGGTAAGATGGGCACCGGAAGACACTATCTAGTTGCAGAGGAGATTTGTTCCTGTCTTCTTGACTTATTTGCTGTCAGTCAGGGCCTGGTTGCTTTGTCCCTTGAGAACTGGAGTCCTGAAGCTCTCATCAGATTTCTTAGGAGGCATGTCAGTGTTCCCTAAGAACAAAGTGGCCTTACTGGGAATGTGGGGGCCATTGATCTCACCCTGAGGATGGTTGCTTGGCTCAGGAGGCATGCCAGAACAGGCTATGCACTAGGTGAACAGTTTCTCCTACATAGCCTTCCCACAGTGGCAGTGCCCTTTTGTAGCCAAACCAATGGGAGATCCACCCTATCTGATATTCAATCCCGGCCACCAGTTACTGCTCAAGCTCACTCACTCACCCAAGCCCTTCCAAGGCAACTCCAGTGAGTAGTTCAGTCAAAAATCAAAAATCTGCAGGACAGCCCTTTCCTGTTCCTAGTCTTTCATGGAAGGCCAGCCAGTCAGCTTCTGCCCAGGAACTTGCCCTCTGTTCCTGACCTCCTTATTGGCTCCTGGTGTCTCCTACTACTTCACTGTACTGCCAGAATGATGTTTCTGCATAGGCTCCTCCAGTCAGAGCTAGATGGAGTCTTCTCTCCTGTCTCAATGTGAGTGGCTGGTAAGGAGATGTTTCTAGTCTGATGTCTTGCTCCATCCCCTGTGCCCATTCTTTACAACCCGTGAATCCCATTCAAGGGTAAGCTGCATGAGACCAGAGGCATGCTCATCTTGTTATCAATGCATCTCCATCTGTTCATTGTATTTATTTAGTGCTTATCATACACCAGTCACATCTCTAAGCACTGGGAATATAGTGAACAAAGCATAGACTCTATTTTATGGGATTTATGTTTAATGGGGAAAGAAGATAATAGATAAATAAATGTGTACTAACTTTGATAGTATTGAGTACTATGAAGACAAACCAAAAAAGGCAAACGTATAAAGCAAGTGGATTTGAGGGAAGGCAGAGCTCTTTTAGGTAAAACCCACATTGAAGTAGTATGATTTGATCTGAGAACTAGAGGAAGGGAGGGAGGAGCTCAATGGGGGCTAGTGTTACTGGAAGAGGGGATAATGAGTACAAAGGCCCCGAGTTGAGAGTGTGTTTAATGTAGTAAAGCAGCAACAGGGAAGCTGTTGAGGCTTGGAGAGGAGTGGTGGTGGGCAATGGGGGCAGAGAGTATTAAAGGACTAGAGTAGAAAGAATTCCAGTAGTCAGATCACATAAGACTTTCCCTAGCCACTAGCAAACATGATTAGTGCTTCATGAGCATCCACCGAATGATGTTATATTAAGATTGGGAATAAAGGAACAATATTGCCTAATTTTACATTATTAGTACTTTTGGTGAAAAACTTTGCTGCATATTAGAATCACCTAGAGATTGTTTTTAAGACTGATTCTAGGTCATATGGTGGACACATAACATCAGAATCTCTATGTAGCATCTGTATTTTTAAAAGCTCTTCAGGTGATTTCAAACAAGTGTGAGATCACTGACTTAGATTAATATTTATTTAAGTGTGGCCTCCAACAGACAGTACTGGAGATAAGTAGAAATACAAATTCTTGGCTTTATATGTATTGAAACAGAAATTCAAGGGGTGAAACTTCTATTTTAAGAAGTCATTTGGATCATCCATATGTGTGCTAAAATTGAAGGACCTTTGTCTTAAAGGAATGGGCCCATTATGTAGACAAACCAAGTGATACATTTTCTGATGTTAACCATAGAAGGCCATTTGGATTAAGAATTTCCTTTCTCAAAGCCTTTTTTTTGTTTGTTTTTAGCATATCCATTACTTTATTTATTTATTTATTTTTTATTAAATCATAGCTGTCAACATTAATGCAATCATGGGGTACAGTGGTGTTTTAATATACAATTTGAAATATTTTCATCAAACTGATTAACATAACCTTCATGTCATTTTCTTAGTTATTGTGTTAAGATGTTTATATTCTACTTTTAGAAAGATTCACTTGTACCTTTGTAAGATAAACCATAGAGGTGATTCCACCTATCACCCTCCCTCCAAAAGCCTTTGTTTAATAAAATACAGTCAGTAAAAATACAGTATTTCCTATTTTTGAAAAATGCTAAAATTTTCCTCTAGGTAAAATATCAAGCTGTTGTTAGAATTACTTAATGTAAATGTGTTTACTGGAATGTTTTAGGTGATTGAAGATGGGACATGTATAAGAATGTGGTCAGAAAAATTTTATAGAAAAGGATAGAGATGGGATAAAGGCACAATATTCCTGTAGTCTCAAAATCATTGGTGTTTAATATAATTTTAATTTGCAATCATTATTAAATTACTTTAATAAAATGTAAAAGTTGTTAAATTTTAAAATATAAATTTTCCCATATTTTAGGGGGGTACATTTGGAAAGTGTCCTGATACTAAGAATAAAACAATAATTTCAACATTTGCAAGTCTGAAATAAAAACATACATGTAATAATTTAAGGGTGGAAGATTTATCCAGGTACCTTTGTTGTTTTTAAAAAAATCAAAGTCCTGCTGTTTAGGTTTCTAGCTGCCCTTATTCTTCAACAGATTTCCGTATGAAAAAAAATCATAGCCATTTATCCTCCTAGAGAAAGTTAAATTTTCTTTCACAAAACTCTAATATTAATATGTATATTGGAGTTTCTTTTTCCTTTCTTCTTATCTGGGAATAATAATGAATGGAAGAAATCGAATCGTATATACAGCTCAGGGGCGCTGCTGAAAGGCTGAATTTGGCCAATATGCTAATTCTGGTTTTAGTGTTCTTATCAGTGCAGCAGGTTCATTCAGATTTAAAAATGCAGCGTGAAAATCTTTTGTTGTCCTGCTACACCAGTTTTCTCTTATATGGAAAAATCAGGTTTTTAATAAAGGCTTAACCCAATATTGTCGATGAAGTGCGAGCAATATATCTTTGAAGCACTTAAATAATATTAGTATCTTGGCTCAGTACAGAAGAAAAAATAATCTATAAAAGTAAGGATAATACAACTTTAAAAGGAAACTCTCACATGCCATAGAATTTCATGCAGCATGCTGACAAAGGACTCCAGAAATAAGGAGTCCTAGAGATGAAGAAAATGGAAATGCACAAAGTATGTCTTGATATATCCAGTTTGTGTCTTCATATGTTGCTGAAATATTTGACTGATCAAAGTCTTACCGAGATTTGCAACCAAGCATCAAAGTTGTCTGTGGGATTTATAAATGAACAGTTTTCCTCTATGTCATTCATCCAAGCCATGCATTTTCTTAGTTTTCTTTCAAAATGTGTATTTTTTAAAAGATAAATCCACACCCCTGTGGAAGAGGGGAACATTACTTTTGCAATACTATATTGTCCTACCAGAAGTCCTTCTGACAAAACAATGTTTCCTTAAATGGCAATTTTGTCTCATCTACTATTTTTGTATCAGAAGCTAACTTTAGAAAAACTAGAAAGGCTTTTTTTCCCTTCCCATATTTCCTTTCAACCAGCCTACAGCAGTGTTATTTAATATAGCACTACATAGTTGGCAGACTTAACTCTGAAATGTCCAAGAAAGTAGCATAAAACTGTCAAATGTCTTTTCTCCTTTGCAATTTGAGTGTCTTTTTTTTTTTTTTTTTTGAAATTGTATTTCGTTGCTTCCTGGCATTTGTTAGAAACCATCAGTGGCCCAGCAGTATTACTGAATCACAATAGACAAGTGCCAATGCGCCTGTTCCATAATGACTCTACCAAAAGCCAATGCATTATACTACAAAAGCTAACATAAAGGTAATTTATATTTTATAAAAAGTAAAATCATTATGTAGCCGATTGGAACAAGAGTAAATGAACGGGTGAAAGAACCATATTAGAGTGTAATTTGAAATTGCATATCTGTGCTTTCTATAAAGAATCAGACCATACATTCTCAAACATATGGAATGCACAGAATGAAGATAAGACACTTTTATACAGACAAACACTTTTTTTCATTTTTTCTTTCATACACATTGTGGACAAACTGTATCTTGACTTAATGTCTGTCATGCATAGTGAAATACTTCATAATTATTTTTTTATTTTAGCCTGTACTTATCAAAGTCAAGATTCTAGTTGTTATGGGTAAGATCTATAAATATAGAGAAGTGTAGGCACTCAGGATGCCTATTTTCTAGTAAGTAGTAGAGAAAGTAACCAAGTAAGCAAATCAAGAGGATAATAAGAAGTTATGTGGTAAGTAGGACACAACAGGATAATGAATTGCAGATTGATTGGGGGGTGCCACTTTAGAATAATGGCTACATGTGGGACTTCTAAATGACAAGACGTTTGAGGTGAGCCCTAAACAATGAGAATGAACCAGTGAGAGGAAGAATTTACAAAAGAGGGAACATGGACAAAGCCTGTGAGTAGAAAAGGGCTTGGCATGTGCAAGGAGAAGAAAGAAAGCCACAGTGCTGGAGCACAGTGAGCAAGATGGGAAACACTGAGTGATGGTGAAGGGGTGGTAGGAGCCAGCCTCCAAAGTGACTATTTGAGCCAATATTTGAAGGGGCTTAAATATGTTCCTCAGTGATGGAAAGCAAAGACGTGGATGAGAATTTTGTAGAACAGACACACCAAAGATATATTTCCAAAGATACAACAAGATAGACTATTCCCCATTGACATACTGATTTACCTAACTGTTCTTTTTAGATACTTTAAGCATAGCACAAAGATTCTCCTTTGGGATGTTTAAAATATTGCCTTACAACAAAGATTGCTTGACACTAAAGGAAATCTTTATCATAGAATCAGTTGTTTAATAAGGATAGTGACAAAAAGCTTTAAGACCAGATATTTCAACATATGCATATTAAGTTCAGTTTCCTATACCGTGGCAGAGCTGAAATATTGCAGCAGGAAGGAAATAATTTTACACACACGCGTCTTTTCTATATTCGTCACATTGTTAGGAATAGAGGCATCATCGCCTGACACTTCGGCGATTTTGAAAAGTGCTGACAATTTCAACTTCATGGTCACAAGGATACATGCGGCTTCAAGGGAAAGGTGGCCCATTGTCACCAAGTTAATTACTTCAACTTTGAGTTGACAGGATAAAAGAGGAGCAAAATGCGTTGCAATGAAAAATGGGGCAGAGGGTGGAATGTGGGGCCGTCAGCTTTCTGATAAGACACTTATCAGTCTTTCCCAACACAGTTCAGTTCCACTCTATCCTTGACTCTTTGAGAGTTTGTATTATTTATTAAAGATCAGCAAGTTCAAAAGTGTCATTTAAACTTTTGAATGTCATTGAAAACAGCACATGCCTGTGCTAACGCACAGATGCTGGCCAAAGAATACAAAATTTCACTTAGATGGGAGGAATACATTCAGGAAATCTATTGTACAACATCGTGACTATTGTTAATAGAAATACAGAATTTTAGGGTGGCGGCCCCATTTGCCCAAGGTGGCAGGTTCAAACCCAGCCCTGGCCAAAAACTGCAAAAGAAAGAAAAAAAAAGAGAGAGAGAGAGAAAAGAAATACAGAATTTCATATTCTTGAAAAATGCCATAAGAGTGGATGGTAAGTGTTCTCATCATCAGTTTATTGACTAAAGCTCTCTTATTAATACTGTAGTTGCAGGGAGTATTTACTATGTTCAAGTTTATCACGAAGACTGGAAAAACAGAGCATTCATTGTCCATCATGGTTTCTGCCATTTAAAAGGCCCTCAATATGCTCTATTGAAGGTGAAGTCAATATAGAATGTCAGTGGCTTCATCACCTCAAACAAAAAACAGCTCAAGATAGGAAATATTATTAGCAGATTAAAATTTTTTTTAGCAATTTCAAAATAGATGCAAAGATTCACATTGAATATATGTGAATGCATAGTTTATTTTTAATTGTGCTTCTTCTTACTTTGTTATATTATTCTTTATTTGTTCACATATCCTTTCATTAAAATAAGTGCTAAACTAATAATGCTGTGTCTTACTGAGTGCCAGATAAGTAGTCATTTGAGTCTCAGAATTGGAATGCCACCTGCAAGTGGCACAGAAATCTCAGTGTAAGGTCACTGCCTAGCTTATTTGATGAAACTACAACCCAGGGACTCTGGGAAATTTGCTGGACCCTCTATTATTTAGAGTTGGAAAGAAAAAATGAGATTAAGGGAAGTGCATTAAGGGAAAGACATTCACATTGACGAAAAAATTATGGAAGGGTGAAACTGAAGGACAGTTTTAAAGACCTTGCTAACATGCCATGTCTTAATTGACATGAAACTTCTATACAAATAACACAGTGTTTATCTTAATGTTGCACTGACTGAATCTGTTGCTCAAGTTTTACCCCAAAGCATGTATCAGCTGTACCTGGACATCACTGTTTTCCACTGTGTCTAGTGAAGAATATTCCAAATATAGATATCTGAAACATAAACGGTAATACTAGATTAAAAAGACATTATTTTGCTCTTTAGCATGTTTAAAGTTTTTGATTGACTAGTTGATTGGAACTGACCTCCACGTTTTCTTTTTTACAGAGCAGTGGCCCTTTTACCAAAAGCCAAATGCTTCATTTCAACTCATTTCAATAAATACTGAGAGAAGCACTTACTAGAATCTATGTAGACTAAAAAGATAAGGGCAACACAAACTCTGTTCTCTAAGATCTTATGATCTAGTTGGGCTGAAAAACCAAAAGGAGATGTTATAATATTTGGTGAGTGGGAGAAATGGTATTTAGCTGATGGGGTATCCAGCAATGCCTAAAGGGAACACCCAATTTTTTTTTTTTTTGAGACAGAGCCTCAAGCTGTCCCCCTGGGTAGAGTGCTGTGGCACTACAGCTCACAGTAACCTCCAACTCCTGGGCTCCAGCGAGTCTCCTGCCTCTGCCTCCCAAGTAGCTGGGACCACAGGCGCCCACCACAATGCCCAGCTACTTTTTGGTTGCAGCCATCATTGTTGTTTGGCGGGTCCAGGCTGGGGATTCGAACCCGCCACCTTAGGTGTACGTGGCTGGCGCCCTAGCCGGTTGAGCTATAGGCGCCAAGCCGGAACATCCAAATTTAAGGTACACCTAGAAAGAGAGTAAGTGTTTCAAAGTCAAAACAAGGGTGAGAGAAGCATCCAAAAATGAAGGCCAAAGTGACTTAGTAAACACAAGATTTATTTAAGAAATTCCAAGTGGTTCTGTTTTGGAGGACATGATGTAATAAAATATAGAGTTTCATACTTATTTGAAAATCTGAAGAATTCCACAGATGGGTTTTACTTAAAAATTTTTTTTTTTTATTTCAAGGTATTTGCGGACTCAGGAAGTCTATAGTACAGATAGCCTCATATTCGTTGTCTCAATCTTCTCCCAGTACTGATATGAATGTCAAAATCAGAAAATTAACATTATTGTTAGCTAAAATGCAGACATTATATATTTTTCACAATTTTTAAATAACCTGCATTCCTCTGTGTGTGTGTGTGTGCATGTGCATGTAGTATTTCACTTTTTGTGTGTGTGTGTGTTTTCACTTTTTAACCCAAGGAATTACATGCAGTGGCACCTCGATAGCGGACCGCCTCCTTCAGTTGATGTAATGTTCATAGACTGGACGCACCACTGAACTGTAAGTATCAGTACAGTAGGCCTAGGTCCTTAGGTTAAGCTCCTCTGTATGTTGACCAGTTCATTACAGTCCCTTGGGTGGTCAACTTCCAGAGGTTCTACTGTAATTGAAAGTGGACTTTAAGATTATTTGGCAACAGTACATGGGCAAGATTGGTGGCAGGAAGAACAAATCAAAAATTATTGCAGTAGAGCAGAAGAGGAATAATGATTGCCCAGACCCAGCACAGTGTTAGATAGAGGGAAAGTACTTAGTGAGTGAGGAAGGGTTTAATTTTGCAAACTGCATTTATTCAAATGTAAGAGAAAAAAGACTATTTCTTTTCATTTTGAGAATGTGTGTACACTGGCAGGAGTTAGAATTAGAACCCAGAACCCAGAGAAGCTCTCAGTTCAGGGCTTTGGACTATAAACTACAAAGGCCCAGTGTAAGGATATTACAGAAACAAGACAATTCTGAATCTGAATGAAGTAAAAGGTATATAAGTCACAGAAAGATCAGACTGAGAATCCCAGGGCATAAATCGGTAATTCGAGTACTATTGTGAGAAAAGAGAACAGGCATGTGCTTCTCGCCCTAACTGCAAATAGACAGGTTATCATTGTTTCCACCTTGGCTCACTAATAGCTCGTTGAAATTTCACGAAAATCTGCTTTGGAAAATCTGCTTATTAAAATCCAATAAACTGGGACAAAGTTCAGCAATGATTTCCTATTACTTTTCAAATAAAAGTAAATGCTAAGAAAATTGTGTCAAGCTCTTTTATTCAATATAAGGATTGGATAACTTTATTTCCCCTTTGCCTCAAAATCTCTTATAAAGGTCAATATTTTCTGGGGAGACAAATTGGGAGTTGCAGAACTTAGATATGTCATTTGTTGAATGAGGGATTATGACTAAGGATTTAAACATTTTCAAAAACTTGATAACCTCATCAGTAATATAAGAGTGGGGTCAAAGGACCCTTTCCTTTCTAACACCTTGAAAAAAATCTCATTGATCCCCATATGCCTTTATACCACTGTTTGTGTTTTCTAATATAGTGACTGAAACACAAGAAATATTCAGTTCATGTTTTTTCAATGAATCATTTGTAGAAGCTTAAGTACAAAAAAACTTCTTTTAAGGATTGTAATTAGTTTTTAGATCTTAATACAGTAAAATCGTTTTAGATCTTAATACAGTAAAAAAGACTTCAGCATGAAGTCTTTGAAACGTTGCCTTTTTGTCTTTTTTCTGCATTTTAAAAATATGTAAGTCACCTAGTCTCTTTTAGATTCAGTGTTTTTATTTGTAAATATGGGAACTGAGTTTCTAAAGTACTTCTTTAAAATACAAGAACTAGGCTTCTAAAATCTATCTTTAAAAATGAATGGTAATAATTAGTGAAAACATTATATGCATTTTCCGTAGCAGCACTTCACATTAAATTACTCTTCATTCCTTAATTTCTTATACAAGTTGCAAATGTGCTTTAAAAATTTATAAAATAATGCATTTAAATTAAATTTGCATAGGCATTGAATCATATTACTTTATACTAAATATAAATTTAATGAATTAAATTTAAGAGCTAACATTTTGTGAATGTAACTGATAAACATTGAGGTCTCATTATTGTACCCATTTGACAGATGAGAAATCAAAAACCATAAAAATTAAATAACCTACCCAAGGTCAAACATCCAATAAAGGATGCCATCAGGATTTGATAGCATCCTCAGAGTAGCTGGGCTCCAGAGCTTGGTGGTTAACCAATATTCTATGCTGTGTGTCACTTCCAAGACCAAAAAAAAAAAAAAAAAGCCATGAGCCATAGTTTTTTGAGCCTGGCAAAAAGGACAATATATGAACAATTGCTCACTAAATTATAATAGATTGAACTCTAAAATTATATGAACATAATCTCTAATTACTGTCCCCAGAATCTCTGTCATGTGCTTTAAACATAGTTTGTGTGTGAGGACAGCTCAGCTATGAAATGGTAATCAGCAGTCTCTTTTCAATAAATACGTAGTTTTCCAAACACTATATAATCCACGTCTTCTTGCTACTTATGAAGATGGACTTCTGCTGAGAAGTTGAGAAAAATGTAATATTTGTCAGTCTTCTAGGAAGTATGGACATAATTTTCATGATTTTTTGGTATGAACAAACTATTTTCAGAACATAGGTACAAAAAATTGACAGATCAAATTCCATTTATGCTGAGTCATTATCGTTTGTGTAAACAGGTCAGTCCTCAGATATTCCTATGCACGGTGACTTTAGGGGAGACTTTGGGATACTACGTATTTAATTAAATACTTTTCAAACCTAATTTGACAATTGTTGAATATTTCATGGACCTTTGGAATATTTATTCAGTAGTCTCCAAATGGAGCTAGACATTAGAATCACCCAGTGAGTTTTTGATAAGATTGCTCTTATCTGTGCCAAGAGCAATCAAATCTGTGTCTGGAGGAGTTGCGAAGGCCTGCAGTAGCAGAAAGCCATAATGGCTCACCAAGACGTCCATGTCCTAACTCCTGAAACCTGAGAACATGGCACATGGCAAGGGGAATTAAGGTTACTAATCAGCTCTTAAAATAGAGAGGTTATTTTGAGATATCTAAGTGGGCCCAATGGGATGACACAAGTCTTTAAATGTGATAGAGGGAAGGAAGCAGAAAAAAATAGTGTCAGAGTGATGCATGTGAGAAAGACTCGACCAGCTGTTGTTGGCTTGAAGATGGACGAAAAGAGATGAGCAGTTAAGGAGTGCAGGAGGCATCTGGAAACCACAAAGGGAAAGAAAATGAATTCTCCCCTGAGCTTCTAGAAAGGAGCACAGCCCTGCCGACATCTTGATATTAGTCCAGGGAGATGCATGCGTATTGGACTTTTGACACCCAGAACTGTAAAATAATAAGGATGTGTTGTTTTAAGCTCCTAGGTCTATGGCAATTTGTCATAGTAGCAACAGGAAATGAGCAACAGGATCTAAGCATCAGTTATTTTTAAGCATTATGAGGTGCTTCTGATGCACCACTGAGAACCACTGGTTTTGATAAGTAGCTGCTCATTGGAATCTCTGAAGAAGCTTTTCATAAAACTCTAATATCTGGCACCAAGCACCAGGATGTTTTCAGAATATTAGCTTATTTAGGGCAGTGTCTGTGGCTCAAAGAAGTAGGGCACCAGCCCCATATACCCGAGGTGGCAAGTTCAAACTCAGCCCTGGCAAAAAAAAAACAAAAAACAAAAACTGCCCAAAATAGTAACTTATTTAATACCCATAACAACTTCATAAAATAGAAATAATTATCAGAAGCACAAACTTTTTAAAGGAAGCTGTCCAATGTGGCCCAGCCCCAGCTACGCAGGGGGAGGCTACAAACCCACACAGGCTGCTCATACGACCCACCACCATGTTGACCTAAACTTTGTGGATAGCCTATTTAGTCCTATTTTTAAACATCATCATTACAATTATTGTAAATCACAGGTAAAGTAGGAAATAACAATGAAAAGAACCAGTAGAAATAAAAAACACTAATGATAGTAAACTTATATTTAGGCGATTGATTCTTAGGGCTAAGAACAAAAAATATAAAATCCTTCCATGTTCAAAAATCATGAATATCTGAGGTTTTTTAAAGTAGAGTGACTGTTACTAAATGCAGCAATGTTTAGTGTTATTAGGAATATTGTTGCACTTGAGAAGAATTAAATTAATCTTAATAACTTTGATAAACATGAAAAATTCATTTTTTATATACTTCATTTATGAGGGGAGGTATATGTTTCCTAATACTAATATAAGTAAAAAAAAAATAATGCTGAGAGAGAATCATTAGTTGTCTATGTATTCAACAGGTGGTCCATGAATTTTCAGAACAATTGAATACAATATGTTACGTGGTGTACATGTTATATACCATATGGGAAGCCTGCCTGTTTGCATATTGGGCCTATTCACTTTTCTTTCCTCAAAGGCCATTCTAAACCAACTAAAATGTCAACACACTTTGACATTTTGGTGACATACTTAGAAGAGGCACAAGACACCAAAACAAATCTATAAAATCCAGTGGAAGATTTATTTATAAAACATTTAAATTTTAAGAGTTAGAAAGGCAAAGGCAAATGGCAAAACCAACTCCCTTGTGTTCAAGTACTGCCATTTCTATTCATCCACATCAAAGGCTATAATTCTTGTATATGTTAAATCTTTCAAATTTCTAGCCTTCCATTCCTCTGGGTGTTGTGATGAAGAGTATAAACCATGAAACCACAGAAGTGGTTTCAAAATTTGTAAGCTCAGAAGGCAGTAGAAAGAACACAGCAAGATAAAAACAAGAGTCTTATAAACTAACTGTGAAAACAGCATTTCATCACTTTTGCCTTTTTCTACTTATTAGAAACGAATTACTAGGCTCATCCCACACTCAAGGGGAGGTGACACATGATGGTATAAAGTCAGGAGGTAGGGATGACTGAGGGTCATCTTAAAAGCCATCTTATCACATGGACCTTTCCCAACTCCCTAAATATATCCTAGGCTTGGCTCCCTTTGAGTTATTGTCTGAGGAATTCCTTCTATTCATAAATCTTCTCTCAAACCCAGCTTAAACTTCAAGGCACAACTCAATTAAGATCTCCTTCTGTGAATTTTTCTGTGTTAGATAGGAACTTCCCAATGCCTAAATTCCCAAATCATTTGGCATGCATCTTATGTCACAAACCATCTCCTGCTTTTTTGTCTGAGGATTCATAGCCTTCAGACCTATTCATTGATCAGGACCTGAAAGACAATTGGGTTATATGCCTATTTGTATTCTCCCACTGGGTGAAAGATAAAACAGGCTACAAAATGAGCAATTTGTACATAGTTATTGAGTTGAGGTAGTTTTGCAACCAAATGTTAAAATCAACTGTATTATGATCTCCTTTCTGCTAAAGGGCTTACTTGAAGCCACCACGAATTAATCAGTAATTCCAGTTCTGAAAAAGTCTTGTTTCAAGGATTCCTGCTAGTTTTCTATTTTTTTTTTCTTTTTAAAGGACATTTGTGGTCTGCTCTTCTAATGACTTGATTTATCAAGAGAGTGAACCTGCAGAAAATAATGGAATCATTTGACCTCAACAGTAAGGTCCCAGATTTTCTGGCGCCTGTGCACAATAAGTGCACACTTTTGTTCCAAGAGTTTTTCTGTGGCCACATAGTTCCAGTTACTAAAGTGTTCTAGAGCTTACTTTTAAGGCAATTTTTCCCTTGAGGATAAAGTTTTAATGAGAAATCTCTCCTTTATATTAACTTATTTTAAAAGGTCCTATGCAGTAAGGATTCCATTAAAAAAAAATTCTATTAGATGGGTGATTACTTTCCTGCTATACCCTGTTTGTGTGTAAATAGACCTATCCTCCCAAGAAATCACTTAGATGATAGCCTAGGTATAAACAGTGTCTGAGGACCTATAAAATTATATAGGCATAGTAGAACCTGAGGCAAAAATTTTATTTCTTTGGGGTATTTATTTTTATAAAGTTGGGCCCAACATTCTTAGATTATAAAATTAGTAGAAATTAAATGGAAAATTCATTCATTTCAGTTCAAAATATTTCAAAGATTCCCTTAGCCTTTATCTAGGAACACTTACACAGTTGATAATCTGTTGAAACTGGTCCCAAGGGGTTTTGGTTTAGGCAAAATCTCCATTCAGTTCTCTTTACTAAACTTAATCCAAAAAAGGCTTAGGGAGAGCATTTCTCAGGGCCACTTACTATTAAGTCCTCTGCAAAGCCCTTCTCTCACCCATCCCCCACTTCACTGTCTACTTGTCATGGCCATTTATTCTGCAGAGAATCTCAGAGTTCTGGATGGAACTTTTCTTTTCCTCAAGGCTTTCTCCCATCAGTATTTTCTATATTGGAAGTGGCCAGTGCTCAAAGTTAAATTTCTGGCTGAGTAAATAGGACTTAGTCCATTTGTTCAATGGTCCATGGGCTTTGAAACATCATGGGGTTTGGTTCAGTGTTCTGAATGCCAAGTCACAGGAAACAGATAGTTCACTGCATTTTATGCCTCCATGGGATGGAGGCAGGAATTGTAAATTCATGGAAAAACAAAAGTGGAAAATACTGGGATATATGGTTTGACTCAAGGTCTCACCGATAGTTTTCCTTATATGAATAGGCAATTCATTATTTTTTCATTCCCTTGACAAAACATTTTTGAGCATTACTATGACTTTGCAGTGAACAGCAACAACAAAAAAGTCCCAGCTCCCATGGATCTCATATTCAGCCAGGAAATGGATAATCAATTAATAATAGACTTACATTATGCCAGCTGGCTATAAATGCCAAGAAAAAAATATTTTAAAGCTACGGAGAGTAACAGTTTTTTTTTGGGGGGGGGGTATGTACAATTATAGATAAGACAGCATTTGAATGGTGATCTGAAGAAATTGATAGAGTGAGTTTACATGAATATTTGAGCAGAAGGAAGTTCTAAAGGGAGCTAGAAGATAGGTTGGGGTGTGTGTGGATTATATTGGGACTGGTAGACCATTGTCAGGACTTTGATTATATCTAAATAAGATAATAAACCATCAGATGTTTGTAAGCAAAGATGTAATCTGTCCTATGTTTTAAAACAGCAGTTCTCAACCTGTGGGTTGTGACCCCTTTGTAACAATGAAAATACATCTCGGCATTAGGAAGGTTGAGAGCCACTGTTTTAAAAGGATCAGTATGCCTGTCATAGGGAGGATAGACTTCCACAGAGCAGGGATGGACATAGAGTGTTCGAGGTGAGGTGCCAACAATGACCCTCACTCCACAATTGGAATGATGAAGTTGCCATTAATCTGGATGATAAGATTATGGGGTAAGAAAGCTGTGGGGAGAATTGGAGGTTCAGTTGTGCACATATTAGTGATGAGAAATATTACTAAAGAAAGTGGAGATGATACGAGTCTAAAGTTCTGGGAAGAGGTTCAGACTGAAGAAATAAATATGGGCATCCTCATCTTTCAGACAATGTCTAGAGACAAGGGACTGGTTGAAATCAGTAAGAAGAAAGTATATAAATGGAAAGGAAGTCTGAAGCCTGCGCTCTGGGGCATGCTAACATTCAGAGATAGGTCGTTATGGGGGCCCCCTGAAATAGGAGAAAGGAGACCGTGTAAAGACTTGAGAGATTTACTGAAATCCTAACATATACGAGGCACTGTGATAGGTCTGGGATTCAATGATGAAGAAAATAGTTTCTGCCCTTGAGGATTTCACAGTTTACTGGAGCTTTAATGCAGTTATATTTATAGAGAGTTCTATAGTCTGTGCTTTAGGCTCAGGGAAGACAAAAACTCTGTCTCTGCCTTTGGATATCAAAAATGCTTCACTGAAGAGGTGACATTGGAGTTGGCAGAAAAACATGACGTTGTTTTCTACATAGACCAGGGAGTGAAGGGCATTCCAGGTGCAATACATACCATATACAAAGATGTAGAATTGGAAAACAGGCCGTGCTGGTGTGTAAGAAGGGTAAGGAGGCAGCACTGTCACAAGATAACCCCAGATGCAGAGTCATAGTGAACTGGCATCGTCACCTAATGGTCGTCTAACTACTATGGGTATCTTCTTTGCCCTTTGTGTTTATTATGTACCATCCTTATGCAACATACCTTAAAATACATCATGAATTTACTGGCAGGTCCCATAAAGTCAGTATTATTAACCCCCTTATAGCCAGGGAAACAGATACACAGGCTGAATAATTACCTCCAAGTTTTCTAGGTAGTAAGTAGAGTGGAGCCTGGTGTGTGAGGATAATGAAGAAAGCCAGGATTCAAAACAAGGTTGTTTGACTCTGACAGTAGACAAGAAGATGTGATGGGTATTTACTAACATGAAGGTCCAAGGCAGAGCAGTTAGAGTGGGTTTGTGGAGAAGGGAATGGATTTGGTGAAGTAGAGAGAAGCCCATGGGATTTCAGTTGAGGAATTGTTGGAGAAAACCTTTCCTAGCATAAATAGTCTGGCTAGATAGTGATTTCATTCACTGAAAAAAAGTGAAAGGAGTAATGAAGGATGTGGCATAAGATTAAACCATCCTTGGTGGCTTAAGATGACTTATATATATCAATTGGATCAGCTGAGTCCTTTGCCTATTAGCACCATAAAATATGGTTTCTAGATTCCTGGAATTTTAATTAAGACCATAAAATATAAGATATTTTTACCTTCAATTTATTTACAAAGGAAACGGCTCAAACCTGGGAATTTATTTATAACTTGGAAATACGTGTATCTCAGCATAGTTTTTAAAAGCAGTCTCTCCTCTCACCCCTGGAAAACAAAAGCTGTACCCCAAGGGAATTCTCTCCTATTAAAAAAAGGCACAAAAATTTAAATTCTGGGGATTAGCAGAATGCAAGGAAAGATAAGCCTTTAGCGATAAGGCAATCAAAATAATTAGAATAAAAAAGTAATTTAGAATTTCTGATGCTTGAAGTCTAAAATCTTTGTCTAAAGTTGAAGTTTTAGTGGTCAGACCTCTCTCCTGAGTTCCAGACCTAACTGTCTCTTGGAAACCTCTATGTAAATGGGCTCTAGGAACATTGAATGTCCCAGAGGCACTGAAAACTCAGTAAGTCAAAAACTGACCTCAGTACAGGTTCTGTCAGATCCCTCTCTCCCATCTTTCTGAAAAGCCAAGTCTTGGTGAAAGGTGTAGACGTGTAGGCAATCAAACAGTTAAATGATTCCATGACTCCTCCATTTCACTCCTTTTTTGTTCACATCCAATCAGCTAGCAAGTCCAGGCTTCCGTTTTCCTGGCCCATGCTCATCTTTCCTAGTATATCTAAACCAGGATGACCCCTTCTTCTCAATAGCCACTTCAGAGTGATTGTAACATGAATTATCCATGAGCAGGATATAAAGTCTCCCTGATGTGTGTGCAATGGTTCTGTACATTTATTTTTTGTACTTTACTCAGAGGTGGTGTCACTAGAGATAAGTAGGTGGCCAGGACCTCCCTTCTGTCCTCTTTATAAGCTTCTTTCTGGGAAGAAGTTAAGGTGATCTTTAAAGCTAGTTAGAGAAAAATGGAGAGAAGGCTCTGGATACTTTCATAATACTTCTAGGGCTAGGCTATACAGTTTCGGAGAGATTTAGTGACACATATAAAACAGTGACCCATTGAGATACGTATTTTGGCTTCTTCTGTTTAATTGATTCTTGTTATTAACAGTCATATTGTTTTCTCACTACAGTTGTAAAGTGTTGGTCTATTAATCAAAGGGGTTGAAAGGAGAGTGAGAGAGAGAAGAGAGGGAGGAAAGGAGGAGAGAAGCCTCTGAGCTTGGGGTTTGGAGAGATAAATAGTTTGTCACAAACGGTTGAAATTCCCGAGACAGCAATGTTTGAGACAGGAGGAGGTGACATATTCTGAGATTTTTGAGAATTGCCCTTTGAATCAAAGAAGTATCCCTGGAATGACAATGTCCATGGTGAGTGTTGTGTGGGTCTCCGAAGAAACTGTGTTGAGAACACAGGGATCATTCAGGGATCTTCGAAAAGCCCTCAAGGCTTGACCTGGAATTGACTGGAGGAATGTGGAGCTAGCTGTCCTGTCACTGTTCCACCCCCCAGGCCTGGGCAAAGACCTGTGTGTGAGTCCAGTGACCAACAAGAAGGGGATGAGAATGAGCAGAGTTTCATTTTTGTAAGCCATATAAGCTTTAGTGTTCTTATCTGGCCAACAGTGGGAAGTGAGACTTAAAAATGGATTAATATTAGATGTGTTAACCATGAAGACTGGCTGCTAGAATCTGGTTGTGATCTTCCTGAAAATAATAAAAAAAGCAAAGTTTTTGACATTCTTAATGTTGTGAAGCAATTCACACTTATACAGGAAAAAATTCATAATGATCAATAGTTCAGCTGAAATTAGACATCTAGAAAAATAAATGGCTCATTTTAAATGTTGATGAGGTATTTAAAAACATGAGCTCTTGAGATTGTGGTAGCAATAAGTTATTTTATAGCCCGAGGAATAGTGAATTCAAACTTTTTGATGCTAGAAAGCGATTAACCCTGGATATTGTCCAAAAGTCATAGTGGATTCTTACCCATTTTACTTCATTTATGCACCTCCATCAATCAGTACCCTCAGAGCCGATGAACTGGTATGGACTCCTTACTTTATGCTCATGGATAGAAATTCCAAGGGCAATTTCTTAAGTTCTCTTTCCATTAGGAATTAATAGAATAGAAAATCAACAACTAGCTTTCCCTCATCTTGAAATGAGGCTACCTTTTCGGTTCAGTTACGTAAGTACAGATTTAAGTGCCTACTGTGTGTATTCAGTATCTTGGTAGGGATAGGGTAATCTCATGAGATTGAAATGTCCGGTTTTATAATCGGTGGTCAATTATTCACCAGATGAGTGTCTTCCAGAAAGTCACTTAATTTCACTTCCTACATTTAAGTTGTTATAAGAGTGATGCTTACTTCACAATGATACAGCAAAGTGATATCTGGAAAAGTATCTAGGATGTTGTTGTTATCATGTGCAAGACTTTCTGCTCTGTTTTCAAAGTATAATTTTCCTCATTTGTTCAGTCTATAACCTAAGGCAAGATTATCATCCCACCAGTCCCTAAAAATCTGTGATTTTTTTCCAAAAGAAGAGAATGTCAAACATCATGAAAGAGGCATTTCTGAGAACAATTTATTCAGGATAGGCTTTTCAGTAAAAATGCAATTAAGGCTAACCTATTGCATATGGGATCTATAATGATAATTTAGAGAAAATAAAGAATAGTTGTTAATGGGGATTTTAGATAGTAAATAATTCATTTAAAATCACAAAACAGATCAAAAGTAAAGATATAATGGAATAGGGTTATAGTGTACCTTCATAAAGTTGAGGATATTATCTTTATTTATATTTTCTCAAAGAGATTTGACAAATCATTTTGAATTAAAAGAACTCTCAATTTTGAACTTATTTTTCTGAACCAGTGGTTCTCATTCAACATCACCTGTAGGGCTTGTTAAAAAACAAAGCTCTGGGCCCCACTTCCAGAATTTCTGATTCAATAGGTTCTAGAGTGGGGCCTGAAAATTTACATTTCTATTATAACAAGCTCTCCGGTGATGCTGATTGCTGTTCTGAGAACCATATACTGAGAACAAATTGTTCTCACATTTTAGGAACCAATCACACTTTGAGAGCCAATAACCAGTTCATTCACTGGTCTAAAATGAGATAAGTTGGCACCACCTGGAAAGCTTTTAAAAAATACAGATTCCAGGATTTACCCTCAGAGATTCTGCTTCTGCAGGTCTTGCCTAGGGCCAAGCATCTGTGTATTTTAAAAGCTCCAAGGACATATTAACAGCCAAACTTGGAAACTAGTTTTCTACGTAGAGCTAAAATCTTGTTGTATTTATACATACTCAGTCACATAGGCTTTTCCTAGGATTAAAATTTAGAATAAACCTAACAATAAAATATAATAAAACATCTTCCTGATGCAAAGGAAGAAAACAATAAATAGAGCTAGTTTTTATTTAGGGAAATAGTGGTTTACTTGATTTCCATTAAACTTAAGACAACCTGACATTTTAATTTAAAATATATTTCCTTCCCAAGGATGATGACATTGTTTTGAGTTTTATATATCCTTAAAAGCAAGTGGAAGCCCAAATGCTAAGATTTCACATATAAGTTGTAATATACATGGTACTTGATAATAATTCATATGCTTCTGTTATTTTTCTTTTAAAACTCATTAAACCAAATTGTCACAGAAGATATTTTGTTTATTTTAAATTTATCAAAGTTATCTGCAAAGTAGTCATCTAAGACATGAGAAATGAGGCAGGTGAACCCTTCCATGGAACATTTTGATGATGGATTGCACTCAGTCACTTGCTGAGCGCCATACTTAATCATGTACCATGGCCTTCTAAACCTCTGCGTTTATACTTCCCCGTATCAAATATCTCATCTACATGCAAAGGTGATTTTGTTTTATCACCAATAGTTTTGTAAACTCCATGTGGAAACCTTCATCAGCAAACTTTATCCTCTATAGTATGTCTATCTTTGGACAGTAAAAATTCCAAGCCAGGATTTAACTGTGAGTTCAGTAGATAATGAAAAAAAAAAAAATCTAAGCTGGCTCTTCCATAACTATTTCAGTTATGTAATATGGAAATGAGTAAATGTTTATTTTGGTCAATATAGCAAGCAGGTGTGGATCGCAGATAGGCCAGGTCGAGCTAAATTAAGTACAGTGTGGCATTGGTACATAATTGCTTTCCTGACCACCATGAGAATTTTTATTGCACATTATGAGATTAAAGGTTTTGCACAAATTGCAGACTTGGAATCTTATTTTCCAAATAAAATGTACATCCTTTGTTGTTATACACTTCATTTCACCCATTTGGGCAGGTTGAAGCTTGAAATGCTGTTTACAATTTCTTTAGATATTCCTGTATGTATAGTCAAGCTTTAAAATATCCAGCACTAGTCAAGATTCTGTTTCTTGTACCAGCAAGGTTCTAAATTTGTCATATATTTAACATGAATGTTAATCATGTGAAAACACTAGGGAATCAGGTTTAGGAAGCATTGGAAGGCCACACCTGTCAAGTAGTATGTTTTAAATACATGTTTGCTTCATTTTTATATATCAATAATTGTGATAAATTAGGAATTAAGGTTTAATTAGCACAACCTTCCAAAGGGTAACATACATCAACACATGCGTCACATACTTATGGGCCAAAGGCACAGTGTTAGATGCTGAGGCAATCCAAAGATGGAAAGGTACAATTCTTGCATTCAAAGAACTTGCTTTCTGGAGGGTAAGACAGGGACTCACAAGGAAAATTCTGATGGGACAAATGCCTTGGGCCAAAAAGACCAGAATTTAGTTCAGGCTCCATGGGGGCATAATTCTCAAGTTAAAGGATATAAGAATGTTCAGTGTAGCCAAGTTGGATGAGGGAATTATGCACCGGAAGAAGAGGCTCCTAAGCCAATACGGTGCATTTGAATAACAGCAAGATGTTCTTTATGGAGAGATGTGGTAAGTGGGACAGTGGACAGAGAGACACTAGGATGCCGAGGCCCTCACTTATTTTGTATGTTGAAATAGGAGTATTTATCTTGATTTCAGTTAAAACATGGATTATTTCTCTATTCACAGTGAAAAGCTTTTTGCCGAACTTTCTTAGCTCCACCTTTTGCTTTGCACAAGCGGACAAAATCCACGCAAATGTAAATGCTGCCAGTCACGTGCGAGAAAGCAACCACCAGGTGGCAGAACTGTACCACATTCGGTCAGGGCCAGAAGGCTGGTCTCTCACCTGATGGTAAATTTGTCCCACTCCGTCGGAACATGCCAGCTGTAGACTGGTACTAGGAGTCTAGGTTTATCCAGAAGCTTTGTTGGAGACTGAACAGCAAACTAAAAGGAGCTCTTTGACTGCTAGCAACCTGCATTCAGCCCTGCCCTCATTCACTCATCCCAGTGAACACAGGTTATTGGATGAATGCAGCGTGGAAATATATCTTAAATTGTTTCTTTGATTAAACATGTAATCAAGGCTCATACATTTACAGATACACACCATGTTTTTCATATAATTAGCTCATAACCAAATTTAGCAGTGTCCAAAAATAAAATATCAATTTATTTAATTTTTTTTAAGTAAAATTTTCCTGCTGTCAACATCCATCACCGCGTGGTCTGTCAATGCAGCAGGAACCGTGGGGTCTAATGATATTCAGTTAGTGAACTCTTGTAATTGATTTGTTTTTCTAAGCTACCCACTGGGTTGTCACGGTGTGTTTTTAGTCTCAGTATATACTATATTTGATTGCTTTGTTGCTCGTGTTCTGATTTTAAAGAGCATACAAAATTCAAGAATTCTGTAATATTCTCAGATTCCCCAATTTAGAACGAAGAAGTGCTCAAACAGGTTGATAATACTCAATATTTCAAAGTTTCTCTTCAATATAATACAAACGTGTGTTTAAATTCAGGCATGCCCTATGGGTTAGTTATGGAAGATCTGCATAGAATGTCAAAAGACTCTCTTTTAGTTAATGGTGCTTTGATTAGCTTCATTCCTTCATTAAACCCCTTAATGAAATTATTAGTTTGATTAATTGTGCCTAAGCATGTTCCTTTGGTGATATACTTATTATCTTAGCCTGGTTTTATATTAACTGCTCAATGAGGAGGTAATTAATACCCTTATACTCTGAAGAGATAATTAACATCCTGTTGCCCCAGGTAATATTCAAAGTTGTTTCAGATCTAAAATATAGGATTCTTTTATAGGCATTCCCAGCACAGGAATAGGAATAGGGAATGATAGCTTATTTTCCCTGTGTGTACAGGCATGCAGATATGAGACTTTTAAATATTCCTAAGTGAAAAATGAACTAATGTGTTAATATTTTAATTTTTGATGTTCATTTGTTGACCATTAATTTTGTACAAAACCGTGTTCTAGTGAGAATGTTATGTGTGGATAGACTCAGATTCTCTCCAAAGTCAGTTGATCTGTAGAAACTACTCGAAGTGCACACGCACATGGAGGCCACCCATTTCAAGTGTAATAATCCCACGTCCTTATGATCTACAAGCAACGTGAAGTAGAATGAATCATTCAAATTTAAAACTGTTTATGTATAAACTTATTTTAATTCTGTTCTTTGCCTACTATAGAGATTTTATTTTTTAGGGACTTGTTATTTTGGTTGAAAATACACAATTAGATTTATGAATCTAAGAGAAAGCTTAGATCACTCTCCTTTCAAGAAAAAGCTTCTCAGGGGATTACCAAGCTATGGGCAGGCACGTTCTCTACAACCCTAGTCCTCTCTTCTCTTCTTCCCTCTCCTGTCCTTTTCTTTTCTTTCTCTCTTTTGGTATTTGCTTTCTTTAATCAAGACAAAAAAAAAAAAAAACTGCAATGGGAAAATTATGTTTCCCAAACTCCCCTCCATCTTATTTAGTGAAAAATAGATATAACATACTGAAAGCATTATAACATATTAACAAACTAGGTATATAAGAATTACGTTAGTTAGTGTTATAAGAAAAAGAAATAATTTTATTTTTTCTCAGAAAGTACAAGCTTCTGAGGGTTTTGATAGGCTCAAATTTTAGGCTTTTGAGTAAAACTAAAGTCTACATGATTTTAAATATGATGTTGACTTCTAGTTGAGTAAGAAATCTTATTTTTAACTTCATTTCTCATATATCAAATAAATTGACCTTTGGCTATCTTAAGGAAGATAGATATGTATTTGTACACATACCTAACTGACATTAAAATAAAGTGAAATGCTATGCAAAGTCCCTTGCATCAGCCTTGCTTCTAATTTCTCCATATTGCTTTAGGATAAAAGAAAGCTATATGGTACATATTTATGTAGCATAAAACCCAACTCATTTGTGAATACACTTCAGTTGTTTTGCTGTCACAATTCTGGAAGGAAATCTTTGAATGTTAGCTTGCTAAGTTGTGTAAATTATTCTATATCCAGCATTCTTGGTCATGACATCCCAGTTTCATATCCTTCTACTTAAAGACAAGTTCACATATAATGTATTCATCTGGGGAGACCCTTACCCAATTTTCAGATGGTTCCAGTAAATGCAAGTCTTATTTTGTCCAGCTCCCACTCAATAGCACACGCCACCTTTCATTGTCACTGTAGTCTAGCAATAGATTTAGGCTCAAAGGGTAAATCCAGAGTGTGAGATAGGAAAATATTTGTAAATACTACTATTTTCAGGGTGGGGAGGGCTTACAGATTTGTCTATATTTGTCTGTTCTGTGTATACATGTATGATTTCGGGAAGATTTATATATTTTTTAAGACTTTTTTTTTTTTTTTTTTTTGCAGTTTTTGGCCAGGGCTGGGTTTGAACCCGCCACCTTTGGCATATGGGGCCAGTGCCGTAGTCCTTTGAGCCACAGGCGCTGCCCTAAGACTTTTTAATATATGAAATATTTATCTTACTAAAATATAGATGGATTAGTGTCATGAACTCAGTTACCTAGTTTTGAAAAATATCAACTCAGGCCTCATCTATCTCCTAATGCCCAGATAATTTTATGACAAATCTCAGATAATTTACCATGTTACCTGTAAATGTTTTAGTATGTGTCTTTAAACATGTCTTTAACATAGCTATAATATGATTAATATAACTAAAAATTGGTAAGAAATAATATTAGATGTATAGTCATTGTTCAAAATTTTCTGATTGTCTCATGAATACTTTTTAAAGTTTATTTGTCCAAGTCAGGTATCAAAGCACTCTACACATTCAATCGGTTAGATTTCTTAAATATTTTAATCTTAAAAATATATTTAATTTCATTTTGTAAAGTGATACATGCAATTTTATGTATTTATCATATATAACATAATGTTTTAAAGTATATATACATTGAAGAATGACTAAATGTATCTAATGAGGACATATATTACCTCACAAAGTTATTTTTATAGTGAAAACACTTTATGTCCACTTTCTTAGCATTTTTTCAAGAGTACAATGTATCTTGACTTGTTGAATAAACCTGTAAATATGTCTTTTGAAGTTCTTTTTTTTTTTTTTGAGACGGAGCCTCAAGCTATCCCCCTGGGTAGAGTGCCATGGCATCACACTCACAGCAACCTTCAACTCCTAGGCTCAAGCGAGTCTCCTGCCTCAGCCTCCCAAGCAGCTGGGACCACAGGCACCCGCCACAACGCCTGGCCATTTTTTGGTTGCAGCCATCATTGTTGTTTGACGGGCCGGGCTGGGAATTCGAACCCGCCACCTTAGGTGTATGTGGCTGGCGCCTTAGCCACCCCAGCCACAGGCGCTGAGCCATCTTTTGAAGTTCTTATAGCTGCATTTTACCAATCGACATACCTCTTGAGTAATTAAATGTGTTTTTCTGTCCCTAGTATTTCTCATAAATTGATAGATAGAGCCAGAAGCTTAACCAGAATGTGGGAATATTTTGGGCCAGTGTACTTCATATGTGATACCATTTTCTTGCCAGCACATAATGCCTGTTCAAACCATTCTGTGTAATTTTAACAGTCATTAATGATCATGGATAGGGCTATTATGTTTTTGGTGTTGTAAAATGGAGCTATTTTAATTCTATCATTCCTTTTTTATTTATTAACTAGAATATATTTATAAAGAGAAAACTTGCTTCATATTTCTCACTATATAGTTACACCAACAAATAAATAAATGCTCAATAGATTTTATTTTTGTTGACTACTTTTAAAAATGGCATCTTGCAATGTTGTTCAGTCCTCCAATGGTTATTATGAGTTCATGTATTTAAACATAAGTGGTGTTTCAATCCACTGTAGTTTTTAATCTTTAATGATACTCAATTCGTCTACTCTTGCACAATGAGAGCTCTTTATTTAGGCTCTCGGATTGGGCCATTTGTCATTACTCTGATAGGTATTGCTAGCCTCTTGCTTTTTTGCTATGACAAATGTTTCCAGGGAAATTTTACCCATTTCCTGTCTTAGACTGTGACTCAGTCTTGCCTTCAAGAAGACCAATTGCTTTGTGTGGGGAATAGGATTTGGAAATCATTAAAGATCACAATCACAATCTAAATACTAAGGGCCATTGTTACTATTGATCATTGTTTCTAGCAGAGAGCTTAGAATTTTTTTTTTTAATTTTGGAAAGACTACAACTATGAATTTATATTAATAATTCCACTTCAGTTTGGCCTACCAAGTTTTAATTTACCTCAACAGTCCCACAACTCCATATTCAATTCATAAAACACTGTATTTTAAATATATTAACATAATTTCTCAATTTCTTTATCTCACAGTATAAGAATAAAAACACATTGTAATTAAAAATATAGTTAGTGAAAACAGTTTAAGAAGTTTTTAGAACACCTTGTCTTTTTTTGTCTTTGTGCATAGTCCAATTGGGATGTATGAAATTACTTTGTTTTAAAGTTACTTGAAATACTCTCTTTGTGTTACTTGAAATACTCCCATCAGCTTAATGCATAGTTAGATTTGTTCACTTCATTGCAAAAAAAGCTTTTTGAGATCACTTTTAAATTTATTTTTGTTTTATAATTATGTAAAATACCTATACAATTCCAAAATAAGATCCATAAAACAATGTATACTATAGAGAATTCTAGCTTTTGTTACTGTTTACTGTATCCTAGTTCTTCTACTTTCAGCTAAAAATATGATTTAAGCTTAAATATAATCAAATATGTACATACTTTTGTATCCCTCTTTCTTGGAGACCAAATTTTTTCATGTTTATTTGTCATGTAAAATATATATCTTTAAGATCAATCATCTTACAGATATTTTTTACGGCTGCCTAGTACTCTCCCCCAAGGACAAACAACGGTATCTTTAATTAGTCTCCATGGTTGGGCATTTGCTGTATGAAGACGCTGGTTGATCACTAGAAGTAGAATTGCTGAATGAAAGGCTAAATGTTTGCATAATTTTGTTAGACGTTGCCTTGCCAGATTTCTTACCATAAGGACTAAACTGCTCTGCAACCTTACTAGTAGTGTTATATGAGTATACCTATTACCCAACTTTGCTAACAAAGAATAATTTCAAAAACTTTGGTATTTCCTGACCATGTGTCTGTAGGCCGTGCACCTGTCTTCTTCAGAGAAGCTTCTGTTCATGTCTCTTGCCCATAATGAAATGAGATCATTGGTTCTTTTCTTATTAATAAGTTTGAGTTCTCATGGATTCTGGCTATTAGATCTTTGTCAGAAATATAACCTGCAAAAATCCTCTCCCATTCTGAGGGCTGTCACTGCTTTACTTACTGTGTTCTTGGCAGTGCAGAAGCTTTTTTGTTTGATTGGATCTCAGTAATGTATTTTTGATGTTGCTTCGATTGCCTGGCGGGTCCTCCTTATAAAATATTCTCCCAGGCCAATTTTTTCAAGTGTTTCTTCTGCACTCTCTCAAAGAATTTTTATAGTTTAGTCTTAAGTTCTTGAACCAGTGAGAGTCAATTTTTGTTACAGGAGAAAGGTTCAACAAGTTGCCAGCCAATTCACCCAGCACCATTTGTTAAATAGAGAATCTTTCCCCAATTTATATTTTTGATAGGCTTATTGAAGATCAAATGACAATAAGTACTTGGGTTCATCTCTTGGTTCTTAATTCTGTTCCATGCATCTACCTCTCTATTTTTGTGCCAGTACCATGCTGTTTTGATCACTATAGGTTTATAGTATAGTCTGTAGTCTGATACTGTGATTACTCCTGATTTGTTTTTATTTCTGAGTAATGTCTGGGTTATTCAGAGTTTTTTCTGCTTCCACATAAAATAAAGTACTAATTTTTCCAGATCTTTAAAGTATGACAGAGGTGCTTTAATTGGGATTGCATTAAATCTGTAGATTGCTTTGGGCAGTATAGACATTTTAACAATGTCAATTTTTCCCAGCCATGAGCATGGTATATTTTTCCACTTGTTATCATATTCAGCTATTTATTTTTTCAGAGTTTCATAGTTTCTTTATAGGAGATCTTTCATGTCCTTTGTTAGATATACTCTCAGATATTTCATCTTCCTTGGCACTATTGTAAAGGGATTAGAGTCATTGATTGTTTTTTCAGCTTGACTATTGTTGCTATATATAAAGGCAACAGATTTATGAGTATTGATTTTGTAACCTGAGATACTGCTGTATTCCTTGATCATTTCTAGGAGTTTTGTAGTTGAGTCCCTGGGGTTTTCCAGATATATAATCATATCATCTACAAAGAGTGACAGTTTGATCTCCTCTGATCCTATTTGGATACACTTGATTGCCTTCTCTTGCCCAATTGTGATAGCTAAGACTTCCATTACAGTGTTAAAAAGCAGTGAGACAATGGGCAACTTTGCCTGGTTCTTGATCTGAGTGGAAATTATTTCAATTTAACTTCATTCAATATGATATTGGCTGTGGGTTGACTATAGATGGCCTCTATCAGTTTAAGAAATGTTCCTTCTGTACTTATTTTATTAAGAGTTCTGATCAAGAAAGGATGCTGGATATTATCAAAAGCTTTTTATGTACCAATTGAGAGAATCATATGGTTTTTGTTTTTTATTTTGTTTATGTGATGTATTATATTTATAGATTTATGTATATGGAACCATCCTTGGGACCCTGAGATGAAATCCACCTGGTCATAGTGTATAATTTGTTTTATGTGTTGCTGGATTCTGTTTGCTAGGATCTTACTGAATATTTTTGCATCAATACTCATTAGAGATATTGGTCTATAATTTTCTTTTCTTGTTGGGTCTTTTACTGGTTTGGTAATCAGGGTGATATTTGTTTCATAGAATGTGTTGAGAAGTATTCCTTCTTTTTCTACTTTTTGGAAAATGTTAAGTAATATAGGTACTAGTTCCTCTTTGAAGGTTTGGTAGAATTCTGATGTGATGCTATCTGGTCCCAGGTTTTTCTTCTGGGGGAGATTTTGTATAGTTGATGCTATTTCAGAACTTGATATAGGCTTATTCAACATTTCCACTTCTTTCTGGCTAAGTCTAGGACGGTAGTGTGCTTCCAAGTATTGGTCTATTTCCTTCAGATTTTCATACTTCTGAGAATAGAGGTTTTTGTAATACTCATTAAGAATATTTTGAATTTCTGAGGAGTTCATTATTATTTGGCCTTTATCATTTCTGATTGATGAAATTAGGGATTTTACTCTTTTATCTTTGGTTAGGTTAGCCAAAGTTTTATCTATTTTCCATTTTATTGACCTTTTCAAAAAACCAACTTTTTGATTTATTGTTTTGTTGTATAATTTTTTTTTATTTTCAATTTCATTTAATTCTGCTCTAATTTTAGTTATTTCTTTTCTTCTTCTGTGTTTGGGGTTGGAATAGTCTTCCTTTTCCAGTTGCTTGAGATGTCCCATTAAATCATTGACTTCCTCTCTTTCCATTCATTTGAGAAAGGCATGCAATGCTATAAATGTCCCTCTTATGACTGCCTTTGTGGTGTCCCTGAGGTTCTGGTAATTCATGTCTTCATTATTGCTTTGTTCCAAAAATTTGGCAATTTCCTTCTTAATCCCATCTATGACCCAGCTATCATTTAGGATGAGGTTATTTAATTTCCACGATTTTGTATGCGTAGGCAAATTCCTGTTGTTACCGAGTTCAGCTTTTATTCCATGATGGTCCGAGAAGATGCAAGGGATAATTTCTGTTCTTTTAAATTTGCAGAGGTTAGACTTGTGACCTAAGATGTGATCAATTTTGGAGGATGTTCCATGGGCCTATGAGAAGAATGTGTGTTCAGTTTTGTTAGGATAAAATTTTCTGTAGATATCTGTTAAATTCAATTGTTGAATGCTTAAGTTTAAGTCTAAAACTTCTTTGCTTAGTTTCTTATTGGAGGATCTATCCAACACTACCAAAGGATAGTTAAAATCTACAACTATTATGGTGCTGGAGAAAATAAAATTGCTCATGTTTGTTAGAATCTCTCTTATAAATTGAGGCGCATTCTGGTTGGGTGCACACATGTTAATAATTGAAATGTCATCATGTTGAGTGTTGTTCTTAACAAATATGAAGTGACCATCCTTATCTTTCCTTACTTTTGTTGGTTTAAAGCCTATTATATCTGTGAATAAAATTGCCACACCTGCTTTTGTCTGATTTATAGATGACCATTCCTTCACCCTGAGTCTATATTTATCTTTTAAGGTACGACGAGATTCTTGTATGCAACAGATAACTGGCCTGAGTTTTAGTATCCAGTCAGTCAACCTGTGCCTCTTTAGAGGACAATTTAAGCCATTCACATTAATTGAGAGTATTGATAGGCCTGGTAGTATTTTGTGTATCTTGCTTTTCAAAAGTCCAGTGGACATTTTTAATACTTTCACAACTGTGGAATTTGAAGTTTGATCAAAAGTTTCTGAGTGAGTTTATTTTGGTGGTAGAGCATTGTGCTGGTTATTGTGGAGGATGGGTCTGAGAATATCCTGAAGAGCTGGTTTAGTTATGGCAAATTTCTTTAACATATGAATGTCATTAAATATTTAATTTCTCCATCATAAATGAAACTCAGTTTAGCTGGATACAGGATCCTGGGTTGATATTTTGTTTTAGGAAGTTAAAGGTCAATGACCATCCTCTTCTAGCTTGAAAAGTTTCAGTAGAGAGATCTGTAGTCATTCTACTATTCTTCCACTGATAAGTTATGGTTTTTTTTACATCTGGCTGCTTGCAGAATTTTCTCCTTCATATTTCTTTGGTGAAGTTAATTACAATGTGCTTCGGGGATGTTTTATTTGGATTGAGTTGTGCTGGGGTTCAGAAAGTGTCTGCTATCTGGATTTCAGAATCTCTTGCCATGTTTGGGAAGTTCTCCTCTATTATCTCGTGAAGTAGAGCACCTGGGCCTTTTGAAGCAACCCTATCTCCTTTAGGAATTCCTATAAGGTAAATGTTTGCTTTTTTGGAATGGTCCCACTATTCTCTCAGAGAATAGTCTGTTTTTGCTCTCCACTTCTCTTCCTCTTCGAGCATTTGGGAGTGTTCAAAAGCTTTGTCTTCAATGTCAGAGATCCTTTCTTCTGCCTGCTCCATTCTGTTACTGAGGGATTCTACTGTATTTCTCAGATCTTTGAGGGCTGCAAGTTCATGCCTCAATGTGTCAAAATCTTTGGTTATTTTGTCTTTGAATTCTTTTTTTTTGGTCTTTGAATTCTTGAGACAACTTTTGAACTACTCCTTAAATTTCTAATTCCATCTTTATCTCCATTCTGTTGATCTTATTTGCCATCCAAATTCTGAACTCAATTTCTGACATCTCAGCCATTTGTTTATGAATGGGATCATCTGGTGTGTCTGTTTTGTCATTTCTTGGGGAGTTGATCTACTTTGATTATTCATATTGCCAGAGTTTTTCTGCTGATTCTGCCCCATGATTATTTTTCACCATTTGGCTAGATGGGCAGGTGAAATTGGATTAGGGGCTCATGTAGTTGTGGTTAACCAGCCCTTTGCCAAGGATCTAGGACTGGTGACTGTAGCTTTTTCCCTATAGCTTTGCAAAGGACCCATACAGTATTACAGTCTGAGGCTCTGGCGACCTGCTTAGTGTGGTTGGGTTAGGTGGCTCTGTCTTGTATTCAGCTGGTCTTTGTCTGATCCTAGTGGATTAGTGACGCTGGGTTGAAGTCTCAGCTGAAATTTGCTTTCTTGGAGTTGCAGCTTGCCTCAGCAGAGGTAATGTGTAGTTATTACTCTTTTCTCTCAGCTTGGCTCCCTGTCTTCAGCTTTATTGGGTACTTTCTGGTTATTATCCTTCCCTCTGGATGGGAGCTTCTGTAGAAATCTGGCTGCAGTCAGCCATCTTGGTCCCCTCGTGTTTGCTAATTCTAAATGTTCTGTTATGTGAAGGACAAAATACCTTATTAGCTTAAGCCACTGTTCATTGAATTTTATATGCCATTGAATGGCAAATAATTTATATTTCTAAATTACATAGGCCTTTCCTCCACCACATTTTATACAGATGCTAAGAAAATGAAGATGAAGATGCTAAATAGCTCTGTTCACTATGTTCTACCTTTATTTTTAATTAATGACCCAGTTCTATAATCCAGGTGTTTTGACTCTCAAAGCCCAACTAGGTTTTCCAATATATGAAATAGTCTACAGAAGACAAACTGGGGACACAAATGTATTTCTTCAACCATACAAGTTTAGAAAAGCTGAAAGAAGCAATATTAGAGTTTAACACTATGAATGCTAGACTCTTAACATTTAAAGGATTTCCTTGTATGTTTAGAGTGGTGAATTTGTAGTAGAAAATACTCAAAATAGTGAAAAATACTAAAAATTCAAAGATGTATCTTTTTGAGAAGAAACTACATTGAAATAGCTAAAGAAAAAAACTGGAATTTTCTTGATACAAAAATAAGATAAATGTTTGAGGTGGTGATATAATCATCATACATTACATACATGTATCAAAATATCACATGTATCCCCAAACATAGAAAGGGGTCATGGTATTACTAAGTTAGCATTTCATTGTATGAAAAATTATTGTAATTTGTTTTGTCCACGCATGTATTGATGGACATGTGATTGTTTACAATTTTGAGGAATTATGAGTAATAATTTAATTGTTACAAATAGTCACATGCAGATCTTAGTAGGGACATATGTTTTCGTCTTAGGTAAATGTCTATGAGTGTGATTCTTAAATAATCTGATAATGGTTTGACATTGCCAAATTCTGTTCCAAAGTGGCAGGAAAAATTTATATACCATGAGCAATGTTATTCTACAATGTCATTAATGCATAGAATTGTCAGTTTTAAAAGTTTTAGCCATCTAATTAATATTTTGTGAAATTTACTGAGTTATAAAAGCTCTGAACTTACTCCTGCAGCTCTGTCTTTCAAGAGTAGATTCCTTTTTGGTGTGTGCCTGATTTTCTACCATTCTTCATAAGCTCTTCCCCAAGCATGAATAATTTAGCTGTCGGCTAGGGATCTGGGCCAAGTTTCATTACTTCAGTTCTCTTGTTGCCAGGATTTCTTCTTTAAATTTCTAACTGTCCTGCCGGTCTGTCACCTTGAGCTGGTTAGGTTGAGAATTTTCATATCCCCTTTTACTACCACTGTAGCTGTGGTGATTGAAGACCTCTAATTTTGTTCTTTCCCTTGTGCAATGGCATGTACCTTTATACATTACCCCCAGTTCTGTAAACCTATGTTAATTTTTCCTTAGTCTAGTTGCAGTTTGTTAAGAGTACTTTCTTCTCTAGCTTCATGTTTTAAAAGTTTTAGTGTCTTTAGTTTTCTTTTTTCTATTTTCTTTTAGATTTAATAATTGAATCTTTCAGAAGATTTGCATTACTACATCATTTTACCACCTTTACTGGAAATTTCCTCAGTTTCCAGCATCTTAATTCTACTCATTGTTGTCTTCTAAACTTTCTCAGAATCCAGGCACTGATTACTTCTAAAAATTATAAGTTAGCTCTTAGTTTTTATCCTTAGTCCTGTATTTACAAATGCAGTATTTTCCAGAGGGTTTGCTCTTCATGGAACAGGAATGGTCTAAGATATTGGTTACATGTTCCAAGAAAAGTTCCATAGTTGTGTTGAAAAGCAGTGTTAAGAAGCTGTTAACTAATAATGAATGCACTTGGAATAAAACATTACTTTTAAATCTAGTCCAAGTTTTGGGGGCCATCCAGTTTAAAAAGAAATAGCAAAGCAAAAATGTTTACTTTCTTAGGACAAAGACAGTCTAAAGGAAAAGTTAGAATTTAGGCAAAAATAAGCCATAGTACTTGACTATTACCCTTTTTCTTCTTCACCCTAGACACCCAGGGAGTGTTGTTCTCTTATTCTCTGTCCTCACTGAAACCCATATTGATGTCTGACTTGCCTCCGAACATTTTTTTCCTTTTAATTTCCAAGTTATTTACCTCATCATGCTTAGATGAGAATTCCAATTCCCCAATGCAGTTCTCTGCTAAATGTTTAGGAGGCAAAATTTTTAACATTCTTGGAGGCAGTTTTATTTTTAAAAGGAGATATTTAATATCACATACAAATTTCTAATTGAGAACATTCTGATGATATAACAGACTATATTAAATTGTTCAGTTTACACTGGGGCTAAGGGCAAATTTGTAGGCAGTCCTGGGATAGAAATATCTACTAACAGTGGCTCTCATGGAGTGTTTCTAATTTTTGCTTCTTTTCACCTGTTTTCATTTTAAAATCTAGAGGTTTATGGAGAGCTCCCTACCATTGCATGTTTGACTTAATGACTTAATATTTTGATGTAGTAGCCCATGGCAGTGCCTCTGGGAACTCACGGGTGGTGGATGGCAGGTCAGAGCAAAGGCAGTGTGACTTTTTGTTTGTTTGTTTTTTTGCTTGCAGATGAACTTCTCTCTGGAACTTTCCTATTTGCTATCCCCCTCGCCCTTTTTTTTTTCCTTGTAGTTTTTGGCCAGGGCTAGGTTTGAACCTGCCACCTCTGGTATATGGGGCTGGCCACAGGTGCCGCCCGCTATGTGCTATTTTGTTGCTCTTCTTACTTTCCACATCTCTCTTTCCAAGCTATTTAGCTAACAAATTTCTCCTCGCTGATAGTAAAAGAATGTTATTCTTTGTATTTTTATTGATCATGCCTCAACATTTCTGGAGAAAGGGTCACTTTCAAAGTTGAGTTTGTTACTTAAAAATTTTACATTCACTATTGCAATGTGAAGTTAAAGTGATTAAAAAAAAAGGTGTATGCTCAACTATGTTCTTTCGTCTATGATCACTAACATTTGCCTTAATAATTAAATCTTTCCAAAGTTTTGCATTACACATCATTTCACCACCTTTACTGGAAATTTCCTCAGTTTCCAGGATCTTAATTCTAACATCACTGTCTTATTAATCACTTTTTCACTTAAGACAGCTTCTAGATCATCATGTTTTATCACTGTGACGCACCATTTCTAATGATCCAGTTAGCACATTTTTTCAGCTTCATTTTCTTCTCTGAGGTCTTATGGAATCTTAGCTTGTTTTTTTCAGAGAAACCATTCTGGATTCTCATGCTATCCTCAGGGGTCCAGTTTCTCTTTTTCCTAGTTATCCACTTGAAGCAGTTGGTGACCATCACCTACTTTGTTACATAGGGATTGAATACGTCGTCAAAAACATGGCAATTTTACTGGCTTCACATAAGTCCCAACTCCCCATCCTGAAGAAGGAGATAACCAATCATCTCTTGTCACATATGATGCAACACAACAACACCACATATTTCAGAAGTACTAAGTGATTTTCAAAGCAATTTCACATACTGTTAACAGCATGTGTCAGGCATTGTTTTATACACTTAATATGTATTGCTCATTTAATCGCTTGAATAATGAAGTGGCTACTGTAATTATTCCTCTTTTATACAATCAAAACCCAAGCAAGAGAATTTAAGTGAATCAATCTAGTCCACAAAACTATTAGTTAACAGAGTAAGATTCAAACCCATTTGTCCATAAAGCTTGACCGTTTATCCTTACACTACATGATATATGTGAAGATTTTGCCCTGGAAAAACTACCCAATGAAATGCTAATATTAACATTATTTGAACATGAAGAAGTGGCTACAAAGCTGGTTAAGTTGTTACTCCCTGTCACTTGACTATAATGATCATTTAGAAAAACCTGTTATGACTAGGAATTTGTGTTTCTTCTCTATTCCCTGATTATCTTATGTGAAATAAGAGAGACAACAACATCAAACTGAGGTTATCTCAGTTTAAGCCTTGGAAGCAACAGCATTTGAAGAGTATGTAAAAAAAATTAGAAACATCACAAATATATTTATTGACCAAATTCCCCCAGCAAACAGTGTTTCCCAAATGTTACAGCAAGTGTTTAAAAAACTGCTAGTAGCAATTATTGGTTAAAAAACAAACAAACAAAATAACCCACAAACAAACAAACAAACAAACAAAGAATACTGTGTAGCACTATGCACTGTGTAGTTGCCTGATTGGACTAAATATATTTGACTATTTGAGAGCCATGGCCTGATAAATCAAGCCTGTGGGACATCAACTTCACTGCCATCCCGTTGGAAAGTGATTAGCCCAGAAATTTTACCTTAGAAAATCTTCATTAATTAAGGATGTTCTCCCAGTGTAATTGTGTCCATTCTGTGGAGGGAGAGCATGTTAAGTCTTACTCATTATTCAGGTTCTAGTGGAAATAGTTAATTCAATCCAACTGCTGGCTAGCTGAGAGTGAGTCGGGATGAGGAGCAGAGGGAGAGGCAGTGCCTACATTGAAAAGACATGGTTTTTAAGGTCTAAGAAACACCAGGACCTGAATCCAGATCTGTCGGTTAAGAACTAGGTAACAAGAAACAGATTATAAACCTCAGTTTTCTTGTTTGTGAAATAGGTCTGACGACACAGGAATTTATTCTGATGATTTCAGAAGATGGCATATGTAAAATAACTAGCTTATAGTTATAGTATCTCCTATAACATTAGTTCCATTTTCACCTACTACTTCTCTGGAAGTTGTATCTTGGAGGGTACATAGGGCACTTCTGGCCCCAGGAGTTTGGGTTGAAGAAAAAGGGGGAATGGAAAAGACAAACAAAAGAAGAAGGTATTTTTGGTTACAAGAGAGAGGTCAATGAGAAGATTAAGGTTCTGTTTGTGATTGAACCAAATATTCTCTGTTTATCTCCTATCAGTCTATCATCTATTACTTTTAAAAACAGATCTGCATATAGCAGAGAACAAAACAAATAAAAAAGTGAACAGCAACCCTAGAAGTTTTTTGATTGCTTGGCATTAACTCAACCTTTTTGCACCAAGGACTGGTTTCATGGAAGACAGTTTCTCCAGGGATGGGGAGGGGGTCATGGACATTAGATTCTCTTAAGGAGCATGCAACATAGAGCTTTCTCATGCACAGATTACAGTAGTTTTCAAGCTCCTATGATAATATAATGGCACCACTGATGCTGATGTGACAGATTCAGGAGCTCAGGTGGTAATGGGAGATATAGGGAGTGGCTGTAAATACAGATTCAGCTTCAATTGCTGGCCTGGTACTCACCTCCTGCCATGTGGCCCAGTTCCTAACAGACTATCAGTCTGTGGCCCCCAGGTTGGGGAACACATTTTAGAGAAAGGAAAATGGGAACAATAAAGGTTGCCACATTGTAAATGTGTCAAATCATCTTTCAAGTCTCATTAGTCCCTTTATTTTATGCCCAACACTTCCAGGTTTTTCTTATATATTATTTCATTTTCTAGAGATAAGATTAATCAGTCATTAATTAGTATCGTAATTCTTCTAGGCATATTATTTATTATTATTGACCTGGAGCAGAGAAGTTAAGCTAATAGGAATGGCAATGCTAATAATCCACAGCCAGGACCCTGGAGGTAATGAGAAGGCAGAGGATCAGGACCTTCTTGTGAAATCACCTTCAACTAAAGCAGTAGTCATTTCCACCTGGGTGTGCTTTGTGACTGACATAGAACAGCTGACTTAATTGCTGCCTCCTTTTCTAGCTTTCCTCCCCTCTTTGGTTCCTTCATTTCTTCTTCCCTCTAGGAAGGTGAGCAACTGGGTAGAAATGCTATGGACTTTCCAGAGGCTTTCTTGAAGGTAAAGCTTATGGTTACATTTGGGAATTTCATATTGAATCAACACACATG
Organism: Otolemur garnettii; assembly: GCF_000181295.1. Classification (NCBI taxonomy): domain Eukaryota; kingdom Metazoa; phylum Chordata; class Mammalia; order Primates; family Galagidae; genus Otolemur; species Otolemur garnettii. The sequence goes on along the minus strand of NW_003852400.1, from coordinate 14,335,088 downwards.
ATATCCTAAATCCTGTTTCGTTCATTTGTGGCTTTAAGATGTTTATTACCTCACTTTTCTAGATGGTAGACTTACAGTGGTTTCTGATGCTAACTCTTTAAACTGAAGAACTCCTCTAAGATAAATTCCATACACAAACGAGCATTTTACATCCTTAGCCCCTTCCAAGGAGGCCCAATTGAGGTTTTATTGATACTAATGTTTTCCTCCTTTTACATGCTGTTGCAAATAGTGCTGTTATGAAGATAATTACTATAGTAAATTTGCTCTATTTTAAGATAATGTTAAGTATTGGAGTAGAAACCCTCCCAAATAGTGTCAATGCTAGAAAATGATGTCCCCATATGTGTCAAAAGCAGATGCTATATGTCTTATTCTTTAGAGAGAGGAGTCACCTTAAATATATTAAAAAATGAACATGGAATAATTTGCTGGTGTGACAAAGTGATAAATTTGTGCATATTTTTCTTTTCATTATTATAATGACTCAAATGATTTTGGGAGGAGGAGTAAAATAAGCTTACCAATGCAACTGAAATGTACATATTTAAAAATTTTCAACAGAAAATTGGCAAACTTATGTGAAAATAACCAACTGTTATTTTATATGTTACTCATTCAACATCTCCCATGTTCCTGGTATGAATAAAGCAGGTGAGGGTCCCTGTCCCCATCAAACTTACTTCATTAGAGGAGTTAACAAATACATAAATAACATCACTGTAGATAAGGTTCAAAACTATGAAGAAAATAAAGTATAATTTCTCCAGGAAGAGGGATACTATTTAAAATTGGGTAGATAGAAAAGTCTTCTCTGAGAAGCAAAAATTATGAAATCATATGACTGAAAAGTATTACAAAGAACTGTATTTAACTATGCAAAATACATTGGTATATTGTGATAATAACTTGTCTAAATGATTTAAGTAATTATTTTGACTTTATATTGATCTATGAAGATAATACATCATATTGGCCTATTTTTAATGTATTATTCTGGAATGTGGCACTAATCTCTAAATTCATAAAAAGCTGTGCAGTATTTTTCTGCCTCCCTCTATGAAATTCTAAGATTTTTCTCAAACTCAACTATAAATGGTTGGGAAATACCATTTTGGGTGCCAAATTATTTGCCTTCTAGGGTATCCACATATCATGGTTAGGTATTAATTGGGTATAAAAATGTAAAAGGAAGTGAGAAGCTCAGAACTTGGTTTTTCCATAACATTGTCAAATAGATTCTACATCTAGGATGATTTTCTGACCAATATTCTCCCTTCTTTCTTCCTTCCCTTTTCCTTTCCTTTCCTTCTACCAGGTGATAATGTTTCCCCCCCATTGTTCTGCATTCTCCATTTAGTTTTCTTGATTCAATGTCTAATAAAATGATTTCTTGATCTTTATTATTTTCTCCTTAGTTGTTCCAGCCATTAAAGTACTCATCCTAAAAGAGCTGGCTGGTCTCTATTCATGTTAATTATTGCAAGAACTAGATTATAATTTTCATAAAAGATAAAAGATTATAGTTGTGATATTTGCAAGGAAAATTTAGCACAAAATGAGAAAAGATAATGAAGTAGGACTTTCTCATTCAGGTTAAATTCTCCTGAGGCTTATTAGCATCAATAGTAATGGTGTGTTTTCTTGATGTGGACGCTTACTCACCAATCTAGATGGAGGCTACTGATGCGTTTCACACAGGCCTCCGGGGAGCTATGCACATGAGCTTCCTCAGCCTGCCAACTAGTAATTGGTCAAATGGTTCCCATGAGTCCAAAACTGTATAGTCTGTTTCTGGGGCTTAGTAACAAAGGTAAATTAAAATGATGATTGCACGAGTAAAGGAAAAATCAAACTTTTAAAGGGCCTTAAAAACTATGACTTAAAACATCAGAAGCAGGCTGTTTCGTCATGTTTGAAGTGTCTTTATTTTAGTCAGAGCATCCATGGAAAGTTATTTTCCTTGTGTATTTTTATCCTAATGTCAGAAAAATAATGTGTTTTTCTACTATAGGTCAGTGAGTTAAACAGGAAAAGAACTTGTTATCAGAATGTTTGGCTAGTGGATTGTGGAAATCCTTTGAACATTCACATATCATGTGGATTCTTTATTATTTTTCAATTTTTTAAAATGTATTTCCATTTGTTTATTTCAGGTTAATTTGAGGGTACAAACAACTAGGTCACAATGTATGCATCTATTAGAGGCCCTCTTATAATTGTATCCCACCCCAAGATGTGTGCTGTACACCTTAACATTGTACATATTATGTGGGAGCGCCATCCCTTTCCTGCTCCCCTTCATCCTGTCCCTCATTCTCCTTCTCCTTCACTTTGAATTGAGTTTTTCTCTTACGTGGCCATGTATTAGATCATCTACTGGCTTCACATTGGTATTGAGTATATTGGATATTTGCTTCTCCATTCTTATACTTTACTAAGAAGAGTGTGTTTCAAATCCATCCAGGATAATACAAAAGATATAAAGTCTTCATCTTTTTAAATAGCTGAATAGTGTATATATACCTCAGTTTATTAATCCATTCCTGGGTTGGTGGGGATTTAGTTTGTTTCCACACTTTGGCAATTATAAATTGAGCTGTGATAAATAATCTGGTGCAAATGTCTTTATGATAAAAATACTGTTTCATTTAGATAGACACCTAGTAATGGGATTGCAGGAGTAAATAGAAGGTCTAATTTCAGTTATCTGAGGAATCTCCATCCTTCAATAAGTTTGTATTAGTTTGCAGTCCCTTCTCTCCACTTCCACGCCAGCATCTATAGCTTTGAGACTTTGTGGCATGGGCTATTTTCACTGGGGTTAGGTCATATCTCATGTTTTGACTTGCATTTTTCTGATGATCAAGGGTGATGAGTATTATTTCAAATGTTTGTTAGCCATTGACCTCTCAGAGAATGTTCTGTTCGTGTCTCTTTCCCAGTGGTAGATGGGATTGTTTGCTGTTTTTTTTTTTTTTTATTAATTTGAGTTCTCTGTGGATTCTAGTTATCAATTTGTCAGTTTCATACCATACAAATATCTCTTCCCATTCTGATGGTTGTCTTTTTGCTTTTTTTGTTGTGTCCTTAGCTGTGCAGAAGCTTTTCAACTTAAGTTCCATTTGTTTATTTTTGTTGTTAAAATTCCTGCTGAAGACTTCTTCATAAATCTTTCTCCAGTCTGATATAGTCAAGCATTTCCCCCACACTTTCTTCTAAGATTTTTATCATTTCATGCCTTAGACTTGAATCTTTTATCCACCTTGAGTCAATTTTTGTAAGTGGTGAAAGGTATAGGTCCAGTTTAGGTCTTTTACATGTGGTTATCCAATTCTCCTATCACCATTTGTTGCATAGGGATTGTTTCCCCATTATATGCTTTTGTTTGGTTTCTCAAAGATCAGATGACTATAAGAGAATGGTTTTGTCTCTTAGTTTTCTATTCTGTTCCATTTGTCTATAGCTCTATTTTTGTGACACTATCATGCTGTACGTATCACTGTGGACTTGTAATATAACCTAAAGTCTGGGAGAGTGATGCCTCTGGCTTTATTATTATTACTAAAAATTTTGGCTATACTGGGCTTTTTCTGGTTCCATACAAAATTAAGAACTATTTTTTCCAGTTCCTCAAAGTATGATGTTGGTATTTTAATGGGGATTGTATTGAATATGTAGATTGCTTTAGGTAGTATGACATTTTAACAATGTTGATTCTTCCCAGCGGAGAGAATGGTATGTTATTCCATTTGATAATGTCTCCTGCTATTTCCTTTCTTAGATTTCATAATTTTTGTAGAGATCATTTACCTCTTTTGCTAGGTATATTCCTAGGTATTTCATTTGCTTTGAAGATACTGTGAAGGGAATTGTGTCCTTGATTTGCTTCTTAAAGTGGCCATTATTGGTGTATGCAAAGGCTACTGATTTGGGGACATTGATTTTTATACCCTGAGACATTACTGTATTTCTTGATCACTTCCAGCAGTCTTGTGGTAGAGTCTCTGGGGTTTTCTAAGTATAAGATCATATCACCAGCAAAGAGTGAGAGGTTGACTTCCTCTAGCCCCCTTTGGATGCCTTTTATATTCATCTCTTATCTTATTGCATTGGCTTTAACTTCCAGAACAATGAATAGTATAACGTAGTGGAATAACTTTCACTACTATGGATAGTAGTAGCAATAGAGGATATTCTCGTCTTGTTCCATTTATAAGTGGAAAAGTTTTCAGTTTTACTCCATTCAATATGATAGTAACTATGGGTTTGTCATAGATGGCTTCAATCAGTTTAAGAAATGTGGCACCTATGCCTATATTCTTGTTAGAAAAGGTTGCTGAATTTTATGAATTTTATGAAATGCTTTTTCTGCATCCTTTAAGAGGATCATATGGTCTTTGTTTTTTCTTCTTTTTATATGGTTAATTATAATTATGAAACTGAGTATGTTAAACAAGGCTTGCATACCTGAGATGAAGCCTACTTGATTGTGATGTATAATTTTTTGAATGTGTAGATGCGATCTATTAGCTAAGATTTTCTTGAGTATTTTGTATCATTATTCACTAGCAAAACTGGTATGTAGTTCTCCTTTTTAGTTGACTCCTTTATTGGCTTTGGAATCAGGGTGATGTTTGCTTCATAGAACATGTTAGGGAAGATTCTTTCCTTCTCAATCAGTTCTGCCATATAGGTCTAAGCTTATCTTTGAAGGTTTGATAGAATTCTGGTGTGAATACAATGTGGTACATTGCTATTTTTTAATGGAAGCTTTTATTCTATTTTCCATCTCAGTACTTTATATTGGTCTATTCCAGGTATCTATTTTCTCATGGTTAAGTCTAGGGGAATGGTAGGATTCCAGGTATTGGTCCATTTCCTCCATTGTCAAATTTCTGGGCATAGAGTTTTTTGTTAGTAGTTCCAGATAATTTCTTGCATCCATGTTTATTGCCTTAGGGTCTGAAAAGATACATGGTGTAATTTTAATTGTTTTGATTTTGTTGAGGTTTGATTTGTGTCCTAGGATATGATCTACTTTGGAGAATGTTCCATGGGCTCACAAGAAAAATGTCTATTCCTTAGCACTGAGATGGTATGATTTGTCTATCAAGCTTAATTATTCCAGGGTTGCAATTAAGTCCAATGTATCTTTGTTTACTTTCTGTTTAGAAGATCTCTCTAGTTTTATCAGAGAGATGTTAAAGTTCCCAGCTCCTATGGTGTTATGGGATATCAGAATGCTCAGATCAATCATAATTATGAAAGTATACTCTTTCATAAATCTTGGAGCATTTAATTTGGGTGCTTATGAAATGTCCTCATGTATTCATGGAACAGTATGAAGTGATCATCTTTGTCTTTCTTGACCTTCATTGCTTTAAATCCATTTGTGTCTGAAAAGATTGTGACTCCTCCTTTTCTTCTGATTTCCATTTGCATAAAGTATTGTTTCCCAACCCTTTATCCTTTGTTTTGTTCTTTGAGGCTAGGTGTGTTTCCTGGAGACAGTATATGGGTGGTGTGTGCTTTTTTTATCCAATCAGCTGGCCTGTGACTCTTCATGGTGAATTCAATCCATTAAAATGTATTAAGACTATTGATAGGAGTGGTGGAATTCTATTCATCTTATTTTGTGAAAGTCTGTTGTGTAGTTTTATCCTTTGTGCCATTGCAAAAGCTATGTTTTGTTGTTTTCTGGGTATTTAACTTGCTGGTGGTCTATTGTGATGGCCAGTGTGAAGACTAGGTCCAAGTATTTCCTGCAGAGCTGGTCTTGTGATAAATTCCCACAATGCCTGCATATCAGAAAAAGATTTGATTTCTCCATTGATATTGAAGCTTAGCTTAGCAGGAAACAGAATTCTGGGCTGAAAATTATTTTGTTTAAGAAGATTAAAGGTAGATGACCATTTTTTTTCTGGCTTGGGAAGTTTCAACTGAGAAATCTTTTGTCACCCTAATGGATCTGCTGCTATAGGTCAGTTGGTGCTTATACCTAGCTGCACAATTTTCTTCTTGACTTTGGATAGGTTCTTTACAATGTGTCTTGGAGATTTTCTGTTTGAGCTGAGATGACTCAATGTTTGATGTCCCTCTGATAGGAGCATGTTAGAATCTTTAGTGATAGTTGGGAAATTTTAATTCATTTTAATTCATGATATCCTCTAGTAGAGCTTCCATTCCTTTGGGATATTCTTCTTCCCCTTCAGGGATCCCTATAATTCAGGTGTTTGAATGCTTTGTAAAGTACCACAATTCTGAATGAATATTCTGCCTTTTCTATCTCCTTTTTTCTCTCTTTAACTGCCTGTGTTAGCTCAAGAGCTTTATCTTCTTTGAGATTCTTTATTCTCCATCTCCATGGTCTTATCTGTTATTGATCCATTTTACTGCATATTTATTGACTCCTCAATTGCTTAAGCTCCACCATGTCCTTTCTATATTCTTCATATCTTCCCTTATTTGGTTCTGTTTTGGATTTCCTTTTATTTTGTGCTTTCTCAGCAATTTCCTTCATTGTTTTACCACCCACATTTTAAATATCTGATCTATCATTTCCATTAATTCTTTATAGATGGATCCTTGCATGATCCCTTGGGAGGGTTGCTCTATTCTGTTTTTTCATATTGTCAGGATCTTTCTTCTAGTTCCTCCTCATTAGTGTTTTCTTCTTGTCCACTTCCTTCTCCTACTTTTTCCTTTCACTTCCTCTTTCTCTTTAAATTACTCTGTCTCTGTTCTTAGATGTTGACATGTCTTTTTGGGTATAAGGCCAAAAGTAAGAGAAACGTGGAGAGGGAGAAGAGGAAGAAAAAAGAGAAATGATAATGAAAAGGGTTATGTAAAAGGAGAGATTGATGCAAAAAAGAGAACAACAGAAAGATAGACATTGGAATAACATGTGATGTTCAATAGGGTTTTTTGATCTACATTGGCAATTCCCAGTCTCTGGGGGGCTGGGTTGTCTGGGTCTCCCAAGGTCAGGAACTCCTTACCAACCTGATCAAAAACACCCCCATCTCCACCAAATAGAAAAAAGAAAAACAATAAAGCAGTATCTTGTAGTGAGTACCTACTAATTGCTTCTTTCTGAAGGCAAAGCTAGAAGGACATCCTGAACTAAAGGGTCAATGTCTCTTTGAGCCAGGCCAATGCTATGGCCCCCCAAGCCTAGGCCTCATATTGAGGCTTTGTCTCATAAACAGAATGCAAATTGACAAAGAATAAAACAGTTCAGAAAAAATAATAGAAATACATAAAACTGAAAACAAAATTGTGTAAAATGTAAAAGAAAGTGCTATATCTTAGTAGTTGTTTGAGAAATTTACATGGGAAAGATAGAAAAGTAGAAAAATGTTTACAAAAGGAGAGGGGGGAGAAATAGAAAGGAAAAAAAGAATAAAAGGGTAGATTGTAGCAAAAATGAGGTCCTCATATTAAAGCAAGTAAAAGGGGAAAAGTACATCAAAACAAAACATTTAGACAATAACCCTAATAAATTAGAAAAAGAAGAATAAAAGGAGCAGAAAAACTGTAGCAAAAATAGTGGTATTACTGTTGAAGAAAGAAACAATGAAAAATTAAAGATATAAAAACAGAATGAACAAACAAAAAATCTTGGAGAAAAATTGGGTGGGCTTCAGATATAGACAATAATATTCCTCCTAGGCTGTTCTTCCACATGATGGCACCCTACCAACCCCAGAACAAGAGTTTCATTCAGCCCCTGGCTCAATCTCAGGGTACTGTTTAAGGTTGCTTACTTGCCCAAGCTCTCCCAAGGTAGCTTCAGGAAGTACACAGGTCCAAAAAAGAAAAAAACAAATAAAAAACCTACTAGACTGGCCTTCTGTATCTGAAACCCACTACTGAACCAGCCAGCCTCTGCTAACACATAAACACTCACTTTCTGCGCCAGTTCTCCAATACTTCTGAACTCTTTATTGGCTCCTGGAGTCTCTCTGCCTCCTTGCTACCCTGAAGCAATGCCTCTGGGCAGGGCACTCCAGCCACAGGTGGCTGGAGTCCTTTCTCCTTGATTTCACCACCATCACTGCAAATGATATGTCTCCGTCACCTGTCATCTTGCTTCACCCCTCCTATCATATGGATTCTTGATGTTGTTAACACATACACATCTTTTAAACAATATATGTAAAAGCATTGCCAGGGCAACAGACTATATCTGGCTCTTTGCATGCATTTTTATTATATATATAAGAAAAGTAAAAGTAAAATAGCAAGATTCTATAAAATAAAGTATTTCAAAGATGTTATATAACACCTACATGAAGTATTTGTAATAAAAAGCCTGCTCCAATTTAAAAGTTTAAGGTGAGAGGCACTCTGCCAACAATACAGGGTTTTAAACTTTTCTTTGGCAAAAGAAATCCACACAACACCTAAAAACTTGGTTTCAGGAAATATAGTTTAATTAGAAATAATGCTGAACTCTTATAAATATTTCCCCAGAGAGCTATGTTATAACTAGCATTTAATTTATTTGTATCTGTATGTAGATTTATAGTTTATATATAGATAATAACTTTTGCTGAGGTGACCTTTTGCTTTATAAACAACATCTAATTAATCTTCAAAACATCCATCCAAGTTGGAAATGGGGTCTGATATTGTTAGGGCAAATTAGCAAAGAAAAAAATAGTATTAAATGAGTAACTCCAGTTACTGGAAAAATTATTCTACATCTCCAAATTAAAGAAAAAAGACCTTGCCGTTTTCCCTTCTTCCCTTCCTATCTCCTTTACATTCTTTCCCTCTTCCCTCCCGTTCTATCCTCCTTTTTCTCTTCCTCCTCCTCTTTCTTTTTTATTTTCAAGATTTACTGTGGCTTTTTGTCTCTTTCTACATAGTTATATGCATGGATTATATATTGTCAAGCTCTTCAAATTATTTGAACATGGTTTTTTGTGTCATTCACTATTTTTAATGATAGAAAATTTATTTTATGTGATGAAATGTTAATCACATTAAAAGTGCCTTTTTGGAAAAATGAGTTGGAACATGATAAATTCTAGTCTTTGCTTCATCTCTTGGAGAAAAATTTAATAGTTTCTTGGTTTTTTCATAGTAAATCAATGTGTGTGATTTATAAAAGGTCAAGTATGCCCTTTCATCTATTATCATAGCTATATTTTCAAATCTAGAGGATATTTCTACTTCCCAGTCCTACTTTTGCTTGAAACTCCACATGCCTAAGCCCAAACATCTGTTATATTTCTTCTCTTCTTCTGGCAAAGCAACTTCTGTTTCTTAACTTCTTCATTTCCTTCTATCATTCCACTCTCTTATACCTCTACCCCCTTAAAAGGAATTACCTTTGTTCATGAATCCCCCCTTTGGCAGTTCTAACCAGTCTGTCTCTACACTCTATTCTGACATCCTATCCTGAGAATATCCTTTCTGCTGTGTCTCCTCTTGCTACTTCACTGCTTTTCTCCATTATAACTCCTCTACATTAGTCAGGAGAGTTGTTTGTATTTAATGTCTCCAAGTCCCATCTTCCATTTATTCTTTAACTTACTCAAACTGGCTACTATACCCACCATTCATTCTAATAGCTAAATCTTTTACAAAGTTTCTCATTCCTATCCAGTTTAACTTTTACTATAAGACTTCTAATTAGTATTTTCTTTAATAGATTCTGTATTTGGGTTATTTTCCTGACCTATTAGACTTTGAGTTCTATTTGTATCCCTCTGACCATCCCTTTTCTCATTTGGTATACATGAATTGACAGGATATGAGATGGATTGTGTACAGCTGCTTATGGCTTTTGGTAATCAGAGAAGTATCCTTGGCTTATGGGGATGAAGTATGTTATGCAGTTGTAGGGAGCAATACTGACAAACAAAAACATGAAAATTAATAGGTTTTAGGGAATATGGTGCCGTTAGAAATTTGTCAAATTGGAAGATGAAGTGGGGGTGTGCCTGTGAGGAAAACCAAAGAAGTGTAGTGAATTAAGATTATAAAGAATCTCAAATGCATACTACGTCTTGGACTTTGTCCTGAACACTTGGTGGTATCATGGGTAGAGTAGCAAAGTGATAAAAACAGCTTTCGATTTTAAAAATCCCTTACTGGTTGTAATTTGGAGAATACATTGAAGTTGTGCAAGATTGAAACTAGAGACAGTGTAGTGGGTTTCTTTTAAAACCTAAAAAGTTAGTGTTGAACTTCTAAACCAAGGCAAGGAAGTTAGAAAAAAATTGAATAGATTGAATAACTGTCTGGCTTGCTCAATTGACAGAACTTGGTAATCAGTGGTATATGGTGTATGACTGAGAGAGACTGAGTGAGCTGCTGACGAAGACTCTCACAGCTAATGCAGAAGTAAGAAAAAGCAGATAACATTTTTGGGAAAAGATGGTGAATTTAGTTTAATTCATGATTATATGCTGTGTGAATGGTACCCAGGGGATTAGGTGGCCATTCCTATAATGAAAATTTTTTAGTGAAGGAGGACTTGAGGAAGAATAAGTACTGTGTAAATGACAGCTAAAGCTAAGGTTATAGAGTCAGAAATAGAGTGAGAAAGTGAGATGGCTCTAGCAATCAGGGAGATGTGGTTTTGCTACAGTAACAAACACCCCTCAAAGCCCAGTGATTTACAATACCAAAGTTTTACTTCTTTCTTTTGCTAAATGTTTATTTGGGTAGGTTTAACTCTAGCTCTTATCTCTGGCACAGCCTTCCTGAACAACTTTTGTATAGAACATTGTTTATCATTATGCAAAGAGAAAAAAGAATTTGATGAAACATGAATGAACCCTTACCTGGAAGTGCTATGTAAAACTCCCACTCACATTGTCATCGTCAAAGCAAGTTACTAAGGTCTAAAGTGATTTATGAGAAATCACTCATAAAGTAGAGAAATATAATTCCTTCCCAGGGAGGAGAAGCACATATGCATATTTGGTAAATAGGAATGAAATCTGCAGGATTACCAACTTAGCATCCTAGAGGACATAAAACATTTAAATATTTTTGGAAAAAGGAGCATCTTTCAAAATGGCTGAAAAGATATGGCAAAAATAAAAAAAAAAGAAGAAAAGTAGAAAACTCAGATGAAGTATTTCTCCTAAAATAAATAATAAAACAGTTTTTAGTCTACATTCACTGATTTTTGAAATTTATATATCAGTCAAATATTTGCTTTTACTAATCATTTCTAACTAGAGGAATATGGAGTAAAATTTCTTAACAATTCCTTGTGGAATTACTCTGAAATATGCATTGCTACAGGCAAATGTGAAGCAAAATACAATTAACTGGGATATATTAATGCAGAGTTACACCTTCATAGAAAGATAGCAATATTTTCTAAATTTCTTTTCAATGTCATAAACTAGTTTTCCTAGAAAATCCAAGGTTAGTTTTGAATTTCTCATACTCTGTTCTTTTTGAAGGTCTTGGGATTAGGTGTTATTATGTACTTCTTCCATTTCAGGCAAAATGATTGAGCAGCTGCCATAGATGGAGGTCACTTTTTATATTTTCCTTTCTGTACAAAATGTGATGTTAATTTTTTTTAACAGGTGAATAAAGTACTAATCATTTTTCTATTGTGAAGAGCTGGGAAAACTTCCAGGAGTGAGACCTGAATTTCTGAATTTGCTGTTACTAAAGGAACAGTGAAACATTAGGGAGCGGGGGTGGTTCTTTCTTATTCTGAAATTAAATGTGGAATCTGAAGCAAGAATTTAGATTTTAGAGAATCTATGTTCTCTGAATCAGTCACTGGCCTTTGGTAACTCTACTGAGTCTCTTTACTTCCTTTTCTCTTTTAAAAATCATGTATAGTTATACAAAACAGTGTTTTGACCTACATATATATAGTGAATGATTACCACAGGTAAGGAAATAAAACATACTTATCCATTATCTCATATTGCTATCTTTCTTCTTTTTTATTTTTGTGGCATAAGTACCTAAAGTTTACTCTTTTACCAAATTTCCAGTATGCAACACAGTATTATTAACCATAGTTCTCCCGCCATGTATTGTATCTCTAAACTTTTTCAACTTACATAACTGCAAGTTTATATCTTTTGTTCTATATGTCCCCCTCCCTAACCCTGGTAAATACTATTCTACTCTCTTTCTCTGCATTTGATTTTTCTGTCTATTCAACATAAGTGGGATCATGCCATATTTTTCTTTCCGTGCCTGGCTTATTTCATTTACCATAATGCTGAGTCTTAATAGTAAATTAACTCACGAATTAATTGTTAGAGCACCAAAACAATATTGAGGTTATATGGGATACATCAACTGTAAATAAAAGACAAGGCCTACTCCCCATAATACCACCATTATGGAACTTACATTATAATTGAGGAAACAAAGAATCATATACTAAATAACGAATTGCAAATTAATTATTGACTTATGGTACTGTCAGTGTCAGGAAAAGTAAATACAATTTCGAAAAGAGTACTTCGGTTTCTTTGAGAAAGTGATCTGGAATAGGCAGTTGGATGCATTAGGCGTTAAAAATGACAAAAAGATGGAGCCAAGGTGTGAGGAGGGAGCTGCGGGTGGGGAGGAAGAAGAAATAGCAATTACGGATGTGAGTTCAGTGGCCTGGAGTACTTGAGAAAAGGCCAGATGGTGATAGAAATGTGAGGAAGATTATCAGTGGCCAGAGCTGAACCTAATCTGGCAGCACCAGGTTCTAGAGGATAATACAGTGCAGGCTAGTGATTTTGCATTTCATTCCAGAGGCCATGAAAATCTTTTTTATAAAATAGGAAAGAGATGTATTTATGGTTTTAGCAGATTATTCCTTTTGTTGTGGAGAGAATGGATTAAAGAGGGGTGGTTGGCCACAACTGAATTTATTGCTGGTTAGGTTAGAGATCATGGTATCTTATCTGGAAATGAAAATGAAATGGAAAAATAGGAATGGAATCCAGAGGTACGGCAAACACAAAGTCCAATACACTCTATGAATGATTAGATAGATGTGGAAAGTGAAGTTCTAAGAGAGAGGGATCACAAATGCCTATAAGGTTTCTGGCCTAGGCAATTGTGTGGGTTAGAGTGACTGTTTACTGTGGAGGAATGCCGGCAGGTGGGCTGGGTTTCTAGGGGAAAGAGTTTGACTTCCTATAGTTTATATGCAAAGGCATTACTGTTGCAGGCACTGGCCTCTGAGTGAATGTAAGTACAATAATAGAAGAGATGGACTGCTTTTCTCTTTGTTCTGAAATCCAAATTTGTAAATCCTAGGGAAAATTGATGAATTACTGTAAAGGTATCTTTTGTAATACCAATTTAGTTATTCTTGGCCTATCTTAATGCAGAAAAGATTTTGAGGTAATATTCAAATTGTTGGGTGATTTGGTTTTTAAAAACAGACTGCCAGTACTAAGCAGTTTGTTACCAACCACCTCTAAATTTATCCAGGGCATTCAAAGATGATGACAATAAGGATGATAATTAATAGGCATTGAGTCCTTACTATGCTGTAGGAACCATTTTATGTGCTTTAAGTGTATAAATTCATTTAAGTATATCACAAACCCTAGGTATTACTATCCCCATTTTACAGATGAGGAAATAAGGTACAGAGATTTTTTTTTTTTTTTGCCAGGGTCAGGTTTGAACCCGCCACCTCCAATATATGGGGCCAGTGCCCTACTCCTTTGAGCCACAGGCACCGCCCAGGTACAGAGATTTTCTTTTTTTTTTTTGCAGTTTTTTTCTTTTTTGGCTGGGGCTAGGTTTGAACCCGCCACCTCCAGCATATGGAGCCAGCGCCCTACTCCTTTGAGCCACAGGCACTGCCCAGGTACAGAGATTTTCAACAGTTGCCCCAGTACACAGCTAGTGAATGAAAACCAGGACTTAAATATGCATAGCACAGGTGCAGAGTATAACTTCTAAACACTTCACTGTGGAAATGGATTGTAGTGAATTCTAGTGTGCAGAGACTAAAATAATTTAACTGGAAGTAAATACCTAGATAAATATTTCAAGTTTTGCCATAGGAAACAGTAGCCAAATGTGTAACGAGTTATATTTGGTCAGTAAGAGGAATAATGGCATGTTTACCATAAAGAAGACAGAAGGAAATTTATCCTCACAATCTCAGTTGATAGGTTGTTTTTTTTTTTGCTTTTCTTCTGCATGTTAAGTCTTTGTTCTGGGTACCAGAAACAAACACACACTAGCAAAGAAGAACTTTCTGTTTTTCCACAATTTAGGGGAAAAAATGTAACTGGAAAAAAGCAGGGATCAAGAAATGGAGTTGTGATTTTGGGACACATGACTTAATAAAACTAAAACCTGCATCCATAACATATAGTCCTGGGCCTGTTATTATTATTATTATTAAGGCTGATACTTCCTAGAGTGGGTAGGAAGTTGTTTATGATTATCCTTTGGATTTCTGTACAAAGTCCTTACAACCTCTAGGCTAGAAGTTGTGAGAGCTTGGCGTGTGACAACTATATTACATTTTTCTTTATATTTCTGACATCCGAAAGGGGTCTTTATTCATGACAGATATTAAGTAAATGCTAGTGGATAAATAATTGAATCAATTGTTCTCATTGTTAAAAGTACTTTCTAGGTGTCTTTCTTCCTGGGAAGATGTCCAGGAAGGAGGGAAACTGAGGACTGAGTCTTTAAATTCTCTCATATTATTAAGAACTCTCATAAGCTTTAAATAGATGAAAACAATTACCTGAAAATCTTTGGTAGATTCAAAACAGCTATAAATATTTTTATTAATTATATATATATATACACACACACACACATATATACACACGCACATATATATAAAATTTACTTCAAGAGAATGACAACATTTTCTACTTACAGATAAATTCCCCCTACATTTTTCAGTTAACTCTCATGTCATCTGTTGAGATATAAGGGAAGATGAAGTTATCCATCAGTTTATAAAGGATATAACCTGGGCAAGTAGAGAAGTAATTTGCTCACTTAGCGAATAGAATAGAATTATTCCTTAATCTTATAAAACCATACCAGGTCTTTAAATTCCTTCCTAGTCAACTGTACTGATTCTTGAGTAAAAGACACTTTCCACTGTCATGTGCTATAAGAAAGCTATCTTAGTGCTCAGTTCGGTGTAACTTGTGCCTCTCATTTTTAAATGTTTTGGTCCAGTTCATTTCTGGCTTTATCAGCTCTACTCAATCTGCCACAGATTCTGGGTATTATGAGCATGGATTTCGGTGTGAACAGGAACTCTGAATTTAATGAGTTGACCAGTTTTAATGTCAAGGACTATATATTTTGAATCGCATATGTGTATCTTGCAGTACCTGTTTTATTTTTAAAACATGAGAACATATATTACTTGTACTGTGAAATATGATAATTATTTGACTTGAATTTGTGAAGTATAAAGCTTTTCTCAGAACTTACCTTATTGAAGAATAATTTCCTAAATAGTTCCTATAGTTCCTAAGGAATTCCACCAGAGTGATCATCAGATTTATTTTTGTATATTTCTCTATGAGCCTTTTAAATGCTTTCATTCTCAGTACCGTCACATAATGCAGATGTGTTTATTTGATCTTGTTTGGGAAATAGATTCGGCTTTCTGCTGATCTAGCTTTATTGCTGTGACTTTAAATTTAATCAATAATTGACTTCCTGTTCTAATACTTCTGCAAGAATTGTATAGTGCTGTATTTGGGGGTCTTCCTCAGAAATACAACATTTCATTCTCATGCTGTGGAATGAATGAGAGGAAGATAGAAGCGAGACTGCAAGGCAAAGAGGTAATATACATTTTCCTAAACTTACTTTTCTTAAATATGAATTAAATGGTGTATTTAATTAGATGGCATGAATTGCAAATTATGAAAATAGTTTTCTAAATGTTTAATGAATGTTTCTTCTCTTCAATCCTAAATATTTCTGATGTTGATTTACTTTAAGGCCAGTTAACTATACATTAAAGTTATTTTCATGTCTTTCAAAAAGTGACATAGCTGTTACCTCTCCAGTAGGGCTTATATCTATAGTATTGGAGTGAAATGGGAGATGAATTTTATAATTTATTTGACTTTAGGACTTGCTCATCATCAGAGTTGAGGGACTTTAAGGATAAGACCAGAAGAAAGGTGAGTTATGGGAGTAGAAATTGATTCAAAATACTGATATTGTGTGCACCACTTACTGTGAAATTTATACCTCACTAATACATCTTCATTACCCATTGAAGTGTCAAAAAAAACCCTTGGATTTCTTGACTATAGTCTCTTTTTCCTAGATTTCAATAGGTATGTAGATAAACTTGTCACATTACCCATTTTAGGTTTTCCAAATTACTTAGGTTTGGAAGTTAACCAAAATCTCTTCTTTGCTCTGAAAGCAATCCTTTTGAAAATGGGGGGGGGGGGAAAAGGAAGGAAAAACTAAACTAACATCTGAAATCTGTGATCGGTGAATTTTCACGTTGGTAGGTAGCTTGAAGAAAGAAAGGAGGTTTGAGAAAGGAAGTTCAATTTAATAAGAAAAAGTTTTACCTGGCAGTATTGTTTATCTCTCTTCTATAATGGCCTAATTAGAAGTTTTATTTTAACTCCTATTTATTTTAGCAGTGCTTATATCCTGAATGGATTTTAAAAGTGAGTAGATTTTTCCAAAAGTTCCAAAACTACATAAAGATTTAATGATGTGTTGAACACATAAAGATGTCTCAGTAATAAAAAGCCAAGTAGTCTTTATACTCCACAAAAGACTTCTACAGTTGGTAGGGAAAGTGGGCTTTACTGCCTATACATTTGTTAACTTATAAGAAAGCTTGTACATTAATCTTTGGAGTGATTTTAGAGAGTAAAGGAAGCTGCTATTTATAGTGATGCAATTATAGACCAAGAGATGGCATGTGAGACTTGGCTTAAAGGTGTATGATTTTGTTTTACATTAGACAGGGGTTTTATAGGTGTTTTGCTTCTAAAGTCTTCTCTTTTGTAACACTCAGGTTGACAGAAAAGTCAGACTATATCCTATCTATGGAGAGGTAGCAGGAGAATGGGGTAACTTAATTAGAGCTGGATATTTGCTTCTGATAAAATGGTCATTTTTAGCACATATAAATGTATCCTGAAAATTAAATGCCAGATTGCATGAAAAGTGCTTCTGGCATTAAAAAAAAAAATGTAAGAGCAAGCAAGGATGAAAAAATGAAACCTTAGAACTTTAGTATGAAGGAGGATGAGAGATAAAATGTAGAGGATTTGGGACAAATTTCTGAAAATAAGATTGAGATGATACTGATCGCAGTTTGGGTTTCCATGCAAGGAAACGTTAAAATGGACATTCTCAAGCTAGTGATTTGAGAATAAGTGTCTGGTATCTATGAGGGAAGGAGGCTTGGTCAGGGGAAGGTGGGGTGGAATACAATTATAGCACAGACCTCAGCTGACACAGGGTCAACTCTGGATCTGGGGTGACCCTTCAGAGTATCCCAAATTGTGACAGTATGGTGAGGACATTTTAGGCAGGCTGGCCGTTGAAGAAGATAAGGCAGTAAAAGTTTTCAGAGGATAATTTGGCTATGAGATCTCAGCAGGCAGTAATCCCTGCAGCTGGGAAAGGACAGCTTGAGATTCACTGGGGCGTTTTCTGAGTACCCTATGTAGAAGTGTTTATGTGAGAACAAGACATCTAGAACCACACAAATCAGAATTGCAGGAACTGGAAGCATCAATTTCACAAACAGGAAACAGGGCCTTTTTGGAAGCATTACCTCTCACACATCCACAGGTTTGGTTCCATGTATTTAACCTGCTGTCATAACTGTCATCGATGTGGGGAAAGTTCTGACTCCTAGATGCTGCCTTATTGTCTCAAGATGGTCATTTCAAAGCAAATAGCTGTACTTTCAAGAGACCATTTAATTCTTCTGTTCTTCTAGCAGCTTCTGTGTGGTGTGGTGTGTGATAGGACATCTGTATTCCATGATCATGTTTCCACACCCACATCCTCTATGCTGGGAAGAGGCAATTTTCATCCAGTATGATGTTCTATGGGATCTCACATCACCAAATCAGACATTCTATTAACCCTTAGGTAATAGTGCTCACGGATGCCCTTTGGCTTCAGTAGAAATGCTCTTTATGAGGATAAATGTTGTCTCTAGTCAAGGTGATTCACTGCCCTTTCCATGATGGTAAGGATAATGTAATCAAATTGCCGTTGAAGTTCCTGGTTGGTTTCCTGAAGAACTCGTCTTAAGAGAGGATTGTATACATCTCTTCATAGCCCTCCATCAGGGATGTCAGGTTAGCAACTTGACATTCATCGTGATGGGAGTGTTAATGTTATAGTATCAGAGTTCTTTGTTCAGCATAAGCCATTGTTAGAGCTTTACTAGCACTAGGATTTTGGAGGCTTAATTCTTGGTTGCTGAAAATTTGGGTATTCAAATTGGATAGCTAAATCAGTCTTAGTGGGAGCTGTTGGGTCCATGTATAGTCTTTATCTCTTCCATCTAACCACTTTGTTCATGAGCCAACGCCACTGAGATGGCCCAGAGGCAGGCAGACGTGAAATGGCAGAGTCATTCTGTCTCCTTTGTTATCAGTGTCACTTCTGTTGGTGTATTAGGTTGGATGTTAACATACAACACAAAGGTTCACAAAAGTTCCCACAAATCTATCTGCATAGCTTTGCTTCAGACTTCCTAGCCTTCCAATCCTTCTCTTTCTGTGTCCACAACCCCATAGCCAAGTCATTTACCACTGCCTGAGAGACTATAAATATTTTTATCTCAGTCCATTTTCCCTATGCCTGACATGGACGGCCTCTACTGTTCATATCTCTGACCATTCCAAGAATTTCCCCTATATCTGGTTTTAATGGACATTCTTGGGTAAAGATTACCCCCAGTGATAGTTAATTTTTCTCTCAAACTTACATACTGAGCTAATGCATTCATGACCCCAATTTGGGATATTTTTCCTGTATTATCTGGTCACAAGTGATTCTCCCCTGACATACAACCACAATTATGGGCTGAGAGAGAGATATCAAAGTCTGTTGTTCTTATTGGTGAACAGACCCTTCTGATCTTTGTCTCTGTTCATGTCAGGTACATATATTCTATTTCCACCTTATAAGGAATTGTTGTTGGGTCCATTTTGTATTAGGCTATACACAACTCATGATGGGACATGCAAGTTGTGTGGACATTTGACATATCAATATCTCTGCTGAGGCTGGACTAACAGTATAGACCACCTTTCACATTATATTTGGTTATCTGTTGCGGGTGGTATGGACTTGAGTGAAAACCCAAGGAGTCTATGTTGTTGTTTTACTGCTGGAGAATTCTCCACATTGCATCTTTCCCCACCAAAAATATTTTTCCCCTTTAAAAATATAGGATCTGTTGGGTCATGTGGCCCAAGAGGCAGGAGGACTTATAATGAAACTGGGCCTGCTGTCCAGCACTTTTCTTCTCTGGGTAAAATGAAAGCTGGTAGCCTTTTGCATAACCAAGTAAATTGATTGGAGCATTATTTCCAAGTCTTAAATGTATACCTTCTATCTACTGAAGAGTCTAGCCAAGTATTGTATTGTTTCCTTAGTGATGGGAGCTGCAATACATAATCTGTCCTTTACAAAGTATATGACTTGGCATGACTCAGACCACGGGACATACACAAGCTTCATTGATAAAGATCTTTTCTAGAGTACATGTACCTTGTGAAGGCCTCTAACATATTTGGTATAAAAGTGTTTTTTGGCTTGACTACTATGTTATTTGGTTTGAATAGCTAAATTGATGAACCAGTTACTTGTTTGATTAACATGTTATTAACATGTCATCTCTGTATAGATCATGTGACATTCTGTAGAGTATCTAACTGCTGTGGATTACTTTAGGCAATATTATAATACAGTACAAGAGGGTAAACCTAGTCCTTGGAGAAAATTTGAAATATACACCATTGTCATTCCCATATGAATATGAACTGCTTATTGATAGGTATGAAAAAAATGCATTCCTCAAATTAATGGTAGTATAATTTAGATCTGATCTTTTCTAGTAAAAACACATCTGACTGAGCAACTGTAATTGGAGCTGCTACAGGGTTGAGTGTGCAATAGTTCACTGCTATCCTTTAGGATCTGGTTTGTGTGAGGGCTGCCATGGAAAAATGAACAGGGATGTGATGGGTGCCATCAGCCTTTTATCTTTTAAATGTTTACATAATTCTTCTTATGATACCATATGGTTTTTAAAATGTAATATCTTGGGAGGAGTGGGATTAGTTTCAGAGGTTTCTGTGTGGCTTTCCAAACACACTATGATTGTGTTTGCCTCACAAATTATGAAATCAGTGTGGAAATCCTGACAGCTATCGTATATTCCATTTCATTTATGTATACAGAGACTTGGGAAACAAGGGGAATTGTAATGAGATCTCAGTGGACCCCCTGAAGCCCAACCTAAGCCAAGGTGCAGATTACTGCCTGGCTTTCACATCACTTCATTCTAACAGAGGTAGGCTTAGAAGATGAATATGTTAACACTTCAATGTCAATTCAAATGTTGTGTTCAAAAGTCACAAGATACCTGCCTATTCTCCTTGCCTCAACACAGAGTTACATGAGTAGATGACCATAGATAACTTTGGGGAAATGCTGAAGGAAGTTTTACTATATAACCTGATCATATTAATGTAGGATTCTTTATCCTGGGTCCTGACCTGTCTTCAATAGAGAGTTCTAGATCTGAAAACTGGGTCATTTCTGGATGTTCCATAAGGGGTTGTGAATTTTCTTGGGGCAGATACCCTCACCCTCTGATCAACCAACCTTGATTTCTTTGTGTTGGTTGAGCACTGCCCTATCTTGTGCTAAGGGACACTGTGCTTCCTTTTCCATTTCCAAGGCTCTCTGTTATTAAGGGCGTCCTTGCTATTAGTCTTACCTTGCTCTCATAAGAATAATTGCTTCAACTTTGTCTCTGATGGTTAAGTAACACCATATTGTGGTCTCTATTATTTTGGGCTTATATCAACACCATTCCTATCAGGGAACCCATTTCTGTAACAGTATCTCCTTGTATCCTTGCCTTACAGTGGACAGCCACCACTGAGTTATTTAATATTGCTGTTGCCTTTATTAGAAACATATTATCTCTGGTAACAGGATCCTCAGGGCTACTCTGAAACACAGTCGTCTCATGAATTTTCTGGCTTTATGTAGCATATCAACTCTTTTATGAAGCAGATATACTTTTCTGAGCCTTTTGAATTCATCTTCTACCATCTTTCATGGATTTTTTTGGTCACTTACTTCACTTACTATGGGATATTGCTTTCTTCATACTTCTAAGAGTTATTCTAATAGAATGTTAGGACCTGTCTCCTAGGGCTCTTGCTAGGAATATAAATATTGAATCATAGAGAGTGCTCTTATATCGATGAATTCTAACTTTATGTTTAAGTAAAGTGGAAGGACACTAGCTATGAACAAAGAACAGTCAGCCACTTTTGCAGGGCTACAGAAGGTTCTGTAGCCTTATTTTGTAGATAGAGATTTTTCAATCTTAATTTTAGAATCTTGCTCCTTCCCAGTAATATCATCTGATCTTGGCAGAGTAGACTTTCAAGGCATGAGAACTCAATCTTCAGGCACTTTTCTGCCCTTTTGAGTTTTGAGTTTGATCCTCAGATTTACTACCTCAAAGATACAGGAGGCATCTTTATATTATACTGGGGAGTTAATGTAGCTTCATATTTTGCCTTGAATTAGCAATTCTCATCCTCTATTTTTCTTTTTACGTTTTCTTTTTAATTCATCAACAGCATTCAGCAATCACTGTTTGATTCTATAGTCAATGTAATTGCTTATAGTTCCTTATAGTTCTTAAATAGCTGAGATGTTATACTCCGCCTCCCCACACCCCAGAGTATTCCTTTCCACTGATATCCTCTCCCTGTTCACCCATAGGGAAAGCCACACCATGGTCTGCCCTTGCTTTATCTAATACTGGGAATGTGATAGCTCTACAATGGTTGATAGGGTTCCAGAATCTCATTTGAGTGCCTATTTCTTAGTACCACTCTGACACCAATTTTCATAGGTTATTTTACCCAGGGAGTCAACCCCGAGATAGACATTTGTATGTAGTTCTTACATTGATGAGTACTCTTGGGAACAGTATTTTTAAGAGACTAGGGGAAAGGGTAGATAGCAGAGGCAAATTTTGAACTTGATATAGTTTTGTAGAGGTCTCTTTGTTCTCCAGTGGAGCTCTGAAACTCAAATGGTTCAAAAGTATCAAAATTGTGGGAAGAAGGTTGGATGTTTGTACCCTATAATAACAATATTGAATGTTGGCTGTCTCTGGAGAAAGCAAGTAATCTTGAATGAGGCACCTCCCTTTTACAGAGAGCTATTGCTAAAGAGGGGTCATCTGTGACTAACATAAGGTAGAAGCTTTTTTCCTGGGGGATAAATGCTTGGCCAGGAGGGAAGATCTGGGTGGCTACCACGGTATCACCTGCTAGTATCAGAAAAAATCCATTCATACTGACATTTTGGTATATTTGGCAGCACTTTATTTTTCATCAAATAATGAGGCCAAAAACTCTAATAATGAGCCTATAAAAATTCCATGACTAAAATTTAAAATTAGTTTATTTTGGCACATTATCTTTTTATTTTCTAGAGACAAGGTCTCAATTTGTAATGGCACATTTTTTTTTTAAAGAGGAAAATATCCATGTAAATCCTTATTATATATGTATTTAACCTCTCATAATGTTTTGATATCTATACCATTAATCTTGAGGCAAAAAATTTCATAAATACAAAATATGAAAAGGAACTATTGATATGGGCTCATATCTATGTAGTAATTTAAATATTTGTGATAATGCATTGTTTAAAAAACAAATTCTAATGTGAAAATAATATCAACAATGCAGGAAAATAAAAATATCAAGCTATTACCATTTTTCTATATGAATTATTTATTGCCTTAGAATTTTAAGATCTAATTGCCATTTGTCTTCATTTTTGAAATGGGAGTTCTCTGTATCCTATGGAGAACTTAGTTACAAAGAAAGAAAAAAAGTAATAAATTATCTGATAGCCAAAATATTTCAGTGAATAACTTATAGTTAAACACCAAATGTCCTATGTTAAGATTGTAGATATAACATTCATTTAAATCATCTCAAACTTGAATGAAATTAATTTAAATAAACTCAATTGGATCTCTCTTTTAAAAATTTATGTCCTATTTACAATATATCAAAATAACTTCTTCTCTGATATATTTCAATGTGCCTTTTTGATGTTGAAAGTCACTACTTTGTCCTGCCAAGTAACAGTTTTATCAAACATAACACATGCCACTAACAATTTTCAGCTTCCAAGGGTAAATAGAGATCAGTTTATGCTTTCCGCAGGTGTGATTGTCCTTTAGCAAGAACTACTAGGGACATCATCTGGTATAAATGCATGGATGCTCAGGACCTGCACTTTACTTTTAGAATTAAAACAACCTGAAAAATAGTTTTGTTGTAGCTTGTGAAGAAAAGGTCATTTCTTTTAATGGAAAATTCCAACAAATTCTAAATAAGTTTCTTTAGAATTTTTGGAGCACATCATATTTTATGGCTGAAGTAATTTACATATTGAGAATACTTTCATCCCACCTAAGATTCTTCATATAAAAAGAAAAATATAATTTCTTCACTCTCTAATATGAAAAACATCAGCTTTGATTTTATTATCCTCAAATGACCATTATTCCTTTATTTACATATTTAGTCTTTGTCTAGTCCTTCATTTTAGACCCTCTGTGATTTTCACTTCATCTGACGTCTCAAATGTTGTAGCATCATGAATTCTATTTTCTTGCCACAAAGTGCTCCCTGTACAGTTTTATGACATTGAATATAAGTTGTCCACTGCATATAAACTGAGTTACTGGATTTGGGGGTGGGTGTGACTGCTGTTACACTTGAAATGTCATAACCTCTCCATTCCTCTATAGCGGTCTTTCTGCTGATAGTTCACACTTAATCTGAAAGTTACTCTTCCCAACAAAAGTGGGATATAAAATTCTTTTTTTCCCTCTCTGATGTGTAGGCAGAATGCAGAAACAGATGGCTAGAGAACACGATGTCCTAAGATTAGAGACAGGAAAATTCAGGTCCCCCCAAATAGAAAGAAGTCAGTCCACAATACTGAGGAATGCAGGCCAGGCATTTTGTGGAGCATAACAGAAAGGAAGAAAACGAACTTAATAATCACTTTAATTAAAATAAAACTGTATTAAAGGTGACCTTACAGCAGAGTCTGAAGTAAGAGGTTCCAGAGTAGAGACACAGTACCGAATGGTGTGCCTTAGGGCAAGGGAGCGAGCATGGCAGCCCAAATCAGAGACTGTTCTTTGCTATAATCATTAGTGAGGCTTTTATTAATTCTTGATCCAGCACAAATTAGAAATAGGAAATATCCAGAACCTGAGTCTGTATACTATATGATGCATGAAATTATGTTTTTATTTACTTCATACAATTCCTTTATGTTACGAATTCAGTCATTTGTTATCTATATAAATGGTCCAGGTAAGGGAATACCTGCATTAGACAGGCTGTCCTGAAGTTTTAAGTACCCAGAAAGAATAAAGCCAGGCCGTTGCAGCCAATGCACCATGTTATCTTAACCATCTTCTTTTTGTCCGGCTTTACATTGATTCACATGTATTCTCTGATTTCTTCCTTATGCCCCTGCTCAGGCTGTGTCATGGCCTGAAACAACATTTCTGCCCTTTGTATAAGTCACCATCTTGCCTGTCTTTTAAGGCCTGGCTCAGATGTCATCTATTCCTTCATTTATCCTTTAGATCTACATTGAATACTTATATGGTTAGGAAGTAACAAATAAGACTATAGAAAAATAGGGAAATGTAGACACAAGCAAAGATAATCTTAAAAATAAACTGTAAATGCAGCAATAAAATTGTGCATGAGTTTGTATTCCATGAGAGTCAGAGTGGATGAAAATAAAGGTTTTTGTTGTGTTTTGTTTCTGAGGAGAGGACACCTGAACTGTGTCTTTAAGAGCTCACGTTAGGGAGTGGGAGAGGGTGGGCAAGTATAAATGACTAGAGAGGCACAAGGAAAGGCAGGGTAATTGGAAATATCCTGATGTATATAGAGAACCAGGAACAATTCAGTGTGGGCAAAAGGAACAAGTCAAGGGATGGAGAAAGCTGAAACTAGAGGGGTAGGTCAGGTTTCGTGTAGGGAGATCCTAGAAAATAGTGTTTTGGAATTTGAGTTCCAGCCTGTGTTATTGGCATTCACTAAAGTGCTCAAGCAAAAGAAGGTCAAGATTAAGTCACTGATTAAGTTACTACTCATGCAGTAAAGTCTAGGAAAACAAATCTGACTGTGGGAATGCCAGACAGGAGGGACTCTAAACAGCCCAGTGAATCAGTGATGTGCCCAGGTGTGTGATCCAGGAGGAGAAACAGGGTAAGGAGGGAAGATTATGAGATCAGTTTGGGCATGTTGAATTTAAATTGCTTTATACTACAAAAAGATAGAAATATCAAAGAAGCAGTTACAGACTTATGAATTTTAAGAGGAAATACTTGCTAGAAGATATTGACTTAGAAGTCATCAACTCATAAATGGAAGTTAAAATAATGAAAGTTGATAAGACCACTCAGAGATAAAAGAATAAAAATTTAAAACAAAGTAGAACTTCATAGTCCCAGTTAAAAATTATATTTACACTGATACTAACAGCATTTTAGCAGGAAGTAAAGTAATCTGCCGTAGACATGTGGTAGTAACAATGAAAGTGAGGTTCAAATCCATACTTCATGTTGCTAAAATTTTGGTTTCTCCTGTGTATATATTTACCTACTAAAATCACAAGATAATTTAAGAAAAATTATTTTTATCTAGAATATTTTTTAAAAAAGATAACAGAATTCTTTAGTTTACTTTTAATTTTCTGATGTAGAGCAAATCAACAGAAATACCATAAAAGGTCCAAGACCCTCATCCTGATTTCAGAGCCATAAGTTTTATTTTAAGCCACAAGAGATTTTTGTTTTTTTCAATTCACAATAGGCATTTGGATAATTTGAAAAAGTGGTGTCTTATTTATTTCAGTTATTTTTAAAATCCAAATTTGTAACTGAATCATAAGGATTTCCTATTTGTTTTTTAAAAAATCAGCAACTCACATTTAGAAAAGAAGATGTATAAATGCTGGCTAGAAAGTGGATCTTTTTTCTTTATATGCCAATAGTAAAGTGCTCATTACCAAATTATGTTTGATTTTGTCTGGTATTTTATTGTGTGTGTTTATTTTTTTGAGACCAAATATCAAGCTGTCACCCTCAGGAGAGCTCACAGCAACCTCAAACTCCTAGGCTTAAGCGATTCTCTTGACTCAGCCTCCCAAGTAGCTGGAAATATAGGTGCCCACCATGATGCCGGGCTATGTTTTGTTGTTGTTGTTGTTGTTGTTGTTGTTGTTGCAGTTTTCATTGTTGTTTTAGCTGGCCCTGGCCAGGTTTGAACCTGCCAGCCTTGGCGTATGTGGCCAGTGCCCTACCCATTGAGAGCTATGGGTGCCACCTTGTCTATATTTTATTAAAGCTTGAAGGAATCATGGAGTAATGTGGACGTATGGGTTGAAAAAGATAACACTTCTTATCTGCATACTTCATAAATTTATTGAAGTGAGTTATATATTAACATAATGCCAAGTCTGTGTCTGTATTCAGTTTAGCTTTGTATTTCTCAGTGATAATTAGATCATCTATTCAAATGTCATATGGGGCACATGAAAGTGTCGTGCCTTATGGTAGGATATGTGGGAAGTGTTCTCAGAAATGTTGCCAACTAGTTAAATATACTAATGCTATAGAGATAAAACAACTATAGACCTAGTTAAGGCAATCATTGTGTTCTATTATTTTAGACCTAAATACAAATAATTTAATTTGGCTATCAGAAAAGTTAAGGTGATATTACCTGAAATGCAATAACAAAAAATAGTAAACAAATAAGATAGTACCAGTGCGTCTGTACTGCTCAGTCAAAATCTATAGTGTTGGGTTTATATGGGGCCCATGTATTATTAAAACAGCTAGATAATAACATTGACATAAAAGGAAAATGAACGAAATAGTGAAGGACTAAGTGAAAGACAAAAAAACTCTACCATTTAAAGTTTTAGGAAAGATCTAATGATGTGTAGTTAGGAATGACAGTGCTCACTGTAGACCTGAGTTCTATCTTGCAGTGACTAAGGGTGTTACTCAGAAGAAAGTATGTATTTTCTTTATTCTCAGAGTTCTACCTCTAAAGTCTTAGAGTAAGTAAAAACCCTAGAGTCAACCAAAGATTTTCTTAACTCCAACACTGTAATTGATTTAGAT
The DNA here is from genome assembly GCF_000181295.1 of Otolemur garnettii. Taxonomy (NCBI): domain Eukaryota; kingdom Metazoa; phylum Chordata; class Mammalia; order Primates; family Galagidae; genus Otolemur; species Otolemur garnettii. The sequence goes on along the minus strand of NW_003852400.1, from coordinate 14,307,637 downwards.
GAGCTTTCCTAACGTGTAAGTAGAACTTCTGTAAATTGACCACCCAAAGGACTGTAATAAATTGGTCAATAGTGCAGGTGGTTAACATAAGGAATTACGCCTGCTGTACTGATATGTACATGTGGTGCATGTTTAGTCTATGAAAATTCAGTCAACTTGAGGTGATCAATGTACGAACATGGTCAACTATGAAGGTTCTATTGTATATTTAGGTACTTTCATCTTGATTTTTACCTGTTCCTGGATAGGTACCCTGCTGTAAATTTTTATAGATTCACTTTCGAAGCTTGTGTCTTTATAAGCCTACCTAGCCTTCTTTATTTTCCTTTTTTCTACTTTCAGTAGTAGTCCTGGTTAAGATTCCTTTTAGGCCTCAAAATCATCAGTCTTAATGGCACTTGATAGAAAAGTCTATACCAGGGAATAGCAAATTCTGGTGTAGTCAATTAGGCAGCCATTATTTAGATCAGAAAGAATGTTACTATCTATGTACATTTCTGTGAAATTTAAGCTACATCAGTATTTTGGATTAAATAATTATTACGTCAAACTTTTCTCTAAGTGAATTCACTTAATACAGCAAACAACTTTGCTATACTATTAAATTTCTGTCATAATAGTTTTAATTTTTTTCTTGTAAGACTAAAAAAACCCCACACATTTGTTGCAAGGAATGACCTTTAGTGGAATGTTAGTTTTAAATGATTGGGATTTTGTACCTACATTATAAATATTTTTGTCATAGAAGTTTATTTTACTCATTAAGCTCAAGTATCCATTGCTTATTTTTGTTAGCTAGCTCTAATGAATCCAACAAAACCCCAATCCTATGTGATTTTCTTAGCTTTTCTAAATCTTTTTTTTTTTTTTTAATTTTTTTATTGAATGATAACTATGTACATTAATGCACTTCTGGGGTACAGTGTAGGGTTTTCACATGCAATCTGAAATACTTCCATCAAACTGGTCAACACAGCCTTCATGTCATTTTCTCAGTTATTGCTTTAAAACGTTCACATTCT